>NC_000079.6:100402546-100735046 GCF_000001635.26 Mus musculus | reverse complement strand
GGGCAGCCAATGACATCACAATGGGTTCTCCTTACAGTCATCTTCAAATGCTGACTAAATCCATACTTGTAATGACTTATAGACTATACCTTTTAAAGAAGTCTTCCTTAATGATGAGAAGCCTATGACCAGTACACACTAGAATTGTTTACTTTTATTTTTGTCCAATTGCCCATGAGCTAATCTTGGTTTTTTTTCTATCATTCAAGAGTTTATTTCTCTTATAAATTCCGTGCTATGAATAGGTTTACATTTGATTTTAGTAGTAAGCTATTCTGGTAACTAATGAAAAATACATAATTCATCATTTTGTTTTGTTTGTGCCAGGGTCTTACTATATAGATTGGTTGGCTTAGAACAGAACTTGCTGCATAGAACAGGGTGACTTAAAACTCACAGAGATCAGCCGGGCAGAGTGGCGCACGCCTTTAATCCCAGCACTTGGGAGGCAGAGGCAGGCGGATTTCTGACTTCCAGGCCAGCCTGGTCTACAAAGTGAGTTCCAGGACAGCCAAGGCTATACAGAGAAACCCTGTCTCGAAAAACCAAAAAAAAGTTTAAGTCATTCATCTAGTGACTGAATATTGGTTGGCTAGCATTCAAAAGCAGGTCACTACTAGATTATACTAGCATCTTTTTTTTCTTTTACGATTTATTTATTTTATGCATATCAGTATTCTATCTGTAAGTATACCTGTGTGCCAGAGGAGGGCATCAGATCCCTTTATAGATGGTTGTGAGCCACCATGTGGTTGCTGAGAATTGAACTGAGGATCTCTGGAAGAACCAGGCAAGGCTTTTAACTGCTGAGCCATCTCTCCACCCTATCCTAGCATCTTACTAGCATCTTTTTTTTTTTTTTAATAATTTTTTTAAAGATTTATTTATTTATTATACGTAAGTACACTGTAGCTGTCTTCAGACACTCCAGAAGAGGGAGTCAGATCTTGTTACAGATGGTTGTGAGCCACCATGTGGTTGCTGGGATTTGAACTCCGGACCTTTGGAAGAGCAGCCGGGTGCTCTTACCCACTGAGCCATCTCACCAGCCCCCTTACTAGCATCTTAATAATTAGACCTTGTATTCTGTTGCTATCTCCAACATATCACTTAAGATTTCTATTTTTAGAAATATCAGTTGCAAAGAAAGAAAAATAGCCATATTGACAGCTACTCCAACTCAGAACTTTGGAGTCAGCCTGTTAGTGGATTTTTATGTGCTAGGGGTCAAAATTGGTAACAATCTGGTGAAGCCATCTGTTTTACCACAATATCAACAGGCCTTGCTTTTCCTTGCCCTTCTATCTATAGTGTGGTCTCTTAGCAGCCAAAGGAAACCTTTTAAAATATTATCTGGGGCCAGAGAGATGAAACTATTACCATCAAGCCTGAAGACCTGACTTAAAATGTCACTGTGGTACCTCCACCATAATCACAATAAATATAATAAAACTTTAATCTGATTCTATTTTTAATGTTTAGTGGACGTCCAGTGGTATCTTTCTTGCACTGGCCTATTTAAAACTGCAAAACACCGTCTTCGTCTCAGTCCCTCTTAGAGTTACCATCATGCCTCATGTTTAACTTTTTTCTGAGACAGGATCTCACTATGTAGACTTAGATGGTCTGGACCTATATTTTTATCTTACACTACAGTGGGATATTTTGTTAAAAGGTATTTTTAGATCTACAATAATGTTTGACATATAGGAATCAATACATATTTGTTAAAAAATTTTTAGTTATTTTGAGACAAGGTCTTTCTTTGTATTCCTGACTGGCCTGAAGTTTACTGAATAAATCAGGCTGGCCTCAAGCTCACAGAGATTTGCCTGCCTGTGCCTCACTAGTGCTGGGACTAAAGGCATGTTTGCATCTTAAATGAGGTGGGTTTTTTTTTTTTTTTTTAAGATTTAGTATAAGTAAGTACACTGTAGCTGTCTTCAGATGCACCAGAAGAGAGTGTCAGATCTCATTATGGTGGTTGTGAACCACCATGTGGTTGCTGGGATTTGAACTCGGGACCTTCTGAAGAGCTGTCAGTGCTCTTACCCGCTGAGCCATTTCACCAGCCCAGCACTGTGGAGTCTAACTACATGTTTATTGTAGCATGTAGGATTCTGATTATAACCTGGTTAGTTATGTAGTTGTAGAATTTTGTGATTTATGAATTGAGTATTAATCAACCCAGGATTATAGAAAAAACTCCCAATGACCAATAACAGATTGTGTGTGTGTGTGTGTGTGTGTGTGTGTGTGTGTGTGTGTGTGTGTGACTGTAGGCCAGGCTTTCCTGGAAATTGCAAGGTTCCTGCCTGTGTTTCCAGTGCTGAAGTGCACTGCCATGCCTGGCAGGACAGGGATGTGTAGGGATGGAACAAGAACAGGAAACAGTAGAGGGAGAATCCGATTGCTTAATTACGCTTACTTTACTTTTTCATATGGGTTAAAGTACTTCTTTATGTTACCTAAAACTGGCCAGCTTGGGAGAACTGGCTGCTAGTTCCTTGGAAAGTCAGATTAGTTTCTGTCTAATGCAAAACTTCATTATGCCCCCAATTTTGGTTTGATATGGTGAACCTTGCATGGATCTCTTAAATTTTATTAACAAAAGTATTAAGGGGCTTGGAGATCAGGAGTCCTCTATTTGCACGTATGCCTGCATGACAGGACACTAGATCTTATAAGCCACCATATGGTTGCTGGGAATTAAACTCAGGACCTTTGGAATATGCAGTCAGTGCTCTTATATGTTGAGCCATCTCTCTAGCCCTTGGATCAACTCTTTTTTTTGGTTTTTCAAGACAGGGTTTCTCTGTGTAACCCTGGCTGTCCTGGAACTCACTCTGTAGACCAGGCTGGCCTGGAACTCAGAAATCAGCCTGCCTATGCCTCCCAGTCCACTGCCCAGCCGAAGATCAATTCTTTTTTTTTTTTTCCTTTTTTTTTTTTAAAAGATTTATTTATTGATTATATGTAAGTACACTGTAGCTGTCTTCAGACACTCCAGAAGAGGGAGTCAGATCTCATTACGGATGGTTGTGAGCCACCATGTGGTTGCTGGGATTTGAACTCTGGACCTTCGGAAGAGCAGTCGGGCGCTCTTACCCACTGAGCCATCTCACCAGCCCGAAGATCAATTCTTAAATCCACCAGGGAATTGAGGCCTCAACAAAACCACCCTCTACCCTGCAAACTGGAAACAAAGATATGACTCAAAAGGAAACCATTGCTGGAGCCAGTAATTGACAGCTAGGCTTAAAGTGAAATCATTAATTACATAGCAAACACTGTTACTATGTGTAAAGGCTCTGTATGTTTTTCTTTTTCTTTTTTAAGATTTATTTTTTATTATAACTAGTTACACTGTAACTGTCTTCAGATGCACCAGAAGAGGGCGTCAAATCTCATTCCAGGTGTTTGTGAGCCACCATGTGGTTGCTGGGATTTGAACTCAGGACCTTCCAAAGAGCAGTCAGTGCTTTTATCTGCTGAGCCATCTCACCAGCCCCTGTATGTTTTTCTTAAATCATTAGTTTCAAATTTTTATAAGACCAAAGGCTCATTCTATAGCATTCAGTAGGACTTGGTTTTGATTTCCTGGGCCTGTTTCTTCATAAATCAGCCTTTAAGAACTTGAGGGTGGGACGGGGAGGGGTACCCGATTGGAGGAAGTGGGGCAGAGATCAGGATGTAAAGAGAATAAGTCAATAAATTAGTGGGGGGGGGGGGGAGGAAAAAAACATGCACAAAAAGAAAAACAAAACAAAACAAATGGAGGGGTTTGGTGTCCATAGAGACTCAGGCGACACAGTAACGCAAAGCAAGACAGCTGCAAGGGCAAGCCCTTACACTTCTGCTACATTCCGAACTTAGAAATACCACGTCAGAACCCTGGCCTATCATCTTTGGAAGCAAAAAAAAAATCCACGTTAAAGACAAAATCCAGTAACAAATGGACACTGACTGCAGTCTAGGACAGCACAGCTTCCGGGTACTGTGTGCACGTGGCAGCGGGGAAGGGCAGGGTTCGCGGCCCAACTCAGCTTCCGTAGGACTGGCCCCGCCCACAGCGGAAGTATGGGCGGGACCCGTAGGTCGTGTGCGTCCAGCGACCGGAAGTAGCTGTTGGGCAGCTTTCGGACGCTTTAAATTCCTGCGGGGTGGAGGGCTTAGCTTGGGTGCCCGGGTCTGGTTTCTCACTCGCATGGCTGTGGACGTGAAGTCTCGAGCGAAGCGCTATGAGAAACTGGACTTCCTCGGAGAGGGACAGGTGAGGCCTGGGGCTGAGTTCTCGCGCAGGCAGGCACAGCCTGGCCACCGCCGGCTGCTCGGTCCCCTTGTCACCATCCCTGAATTGCTTCTTCCCTGCTGAAGAAGAGGCCTCCAGACCACGTAGCAGGCCGTGGCCAGTCCCCTCCAGAATCAGGGCTTCTTTGTTCTTAAAAGGGGGAGGTGGGGAAGGGCCAAAAACCAACCAGCAGGTAAAGAAAGACCTCTTACGACTTTGTTACTGTTCCCCTTTCTAGTTTGCGACGGTCTATAAGGCCAGGGACAAGAACACCAACCAAATCGTCGCCATTAAGAAAGTGAGTTGCCTTTTTATGTTGTTTCCTCTCCAGTCTTTGCGTCTTGCTTGCCACGTAGCCCTTGCTGGCACGGACCTCGCTATTTAGAACTTGCTGCGAGCCTTAACCCTTCTGCTTTGTGTTTGGGGGTTTGGGGGGTTTGCAGGTTTGCAGGCGTACTCCACCACGCCAGGCAACTCTTAGAGAGTAAATGCCCGTGCATTAACAGTTGATGGATGGCTGTCTGTGAGATAGTCTTGCTATGGAGTCCAGATTGGTCTCCCAACTCGTGGAAATCCTTCTGCCTCTGCCTCCCGAGTGCCGGGCATTACAGACATGGGCTACCTTCGGCTTCATCTTACTGCTCACAGTCACACTGATTGAAGGAGTTACAAGAACTCTATAGACAGTAGTATTTATTAGTATCCTGTGTTTCAAGATGGAACTCGGGCTGAAACAGTTTTTGTTCAAGTTAAAACGTTTCATCCCCTAAAAGTTGGTTGTTGGCTATGGAGGCAAGGACAGCGTCTCTTCAGTCCTTTTGGATGGCATGGTCTTTCCATGTCAAAGGTTGTTAAAGGTGTGTTATCTATACACGAAGGTTTTCATTGGCATCAGCAATACTGATAATAGTGTAATTTCTAGAAAGATTTAAGTATTCTTAAAACTTAAATTCATTAACAACACCCTGATATAATTTCCTGTGTGCCAAACACTTTTGACTATTTTTTTTTTCTTCCCCCACTTAACCTCCAAATAGTCCGTGAAATAGGTAAAGTGTCTTTGCCTCCCCTTTGAGGTACCTGAGGCTAGTTAGATGACTTGAGGGTCGCACAGCTAGGAATGTGGAGGCATTAGAACAGAGCAGTTGGTTGAGCTTCGTTCCTCTGCTGACATCTATAGCCAGCTCATGGTGACTCTGCGACTCCGAATAGAACTCAGGGCCTGTTGTGGTTGAGCTCTGTATTTCTGTGCTTCTTTGAATCTGTTGTTTCCTTTGTAATCTCACAATTCCTTTGAAGTATGGAGAATTACACTCGCATCTGGCAGCCTCCCCTTTTCATTCATTTAGTATTTGGCTTGCTGTCTTTTCAGTGATTCTGTTACTATCATTGTTTTATTTTAAGACATTATTTTTGTATTAATATTTTCAGGTGGGGGCGCTTGTGTGCCACAGGGCATATGCAGGATCCAGGACAACTGCAGAGAGAGCCTCTCTCTATGCCTTGTAGGTTCCAGGGACTGAGACCTTGCTTGGTAGCAAGTGCCTTGGCTGGGCGTGGTGGCCTATTTCTGTAAGCCCAGCGACTCCAAAGGCTGAAGCAAGAGAATCAAATGGTAGCATTTTCCAGAACTGGGGAGGTAGAGATAGATAGACAAATCCCAGAGGCTGCCTCCATGTAGCATTTCCTACGTGGTAGATGCCCGTGAGAGACACTTTCTCACAGAAACAAGGTGGACAGTGTCTGAGGAAAAACATCTGAGTTGGCCTCTAACCTGCATGTGCACACACACAAACATACATACCTACACCTACATTTGTGCACCCTTAAAGACATATATACATAAAGTTCAGGACCTTCTTGAGCTAAAGAGTAAGTTTCAAGGCTAGCACAGGCAATTTAGTAAGACCCCACCCCGTCTCAAAATAGAAAGTAAAAGGCTGGAGAGATGGCTCAGCTGCTTGTTCTTCCAGAGGATCATTGTTCAATTCCCAGCAACCACATGGTGGCTCACAACCATCTGTAATGAGATCCAGTGCCCTCTCCTGGTGTCTGAAGACAGCTACAGAAAACAAACAAACAAACAAAAATGTCGGGCACTGGTGGCACACACCTTTAATCCCAGCACTTGGGAGGCAGAAGCAGGCGGATTTCTGAGTTCGAGGCCAGCCTGGTCTACAGAGTGAGTTCCAGGACAGCCAGGGCTGCACAGAGAAACCCTGTCTCAAAATAAATAAATAAATAAATAAATAAATAAAACAAGACAAAAAAAACAAACAAACAAGGCCTAGGCTTAGTGGTGGAGCCTTTGCCTAGCACATGTGAAGCCTGCTGTTGTGGAAAACAAGCACCAGAATTATATCCAAACACCAGAAGAAACGACAAAACACCAGGCAGTTTCCTTTTTCTTGAGACAGGAACTCTGTAGCCCAGGCAAACTCCTATCAGTTCCAGCCTCTCAACGATGGTATTCCTGGTGTGAGCCGCTCCCATCCTCCCCTCTTCTCTCTGCTGCTGTCTTTGTTATCACCAGGTCTACTTCTGGCTCACCATCCCAGCCACGCTCACCTTTCTATTCCTAGAACGTGTTAGATTTGTTCTAGTCCCAGGATTGTTGTATTTTCTCTTTCTTCTGGTTGCCCTGTTTTGTCTCCAGAACTTGGTGTAGTTGAATTCTATTTCACTCAGATGCCTCTCCACCTAGAGGGGCCTTTTAAATACACCAAAACAAGTGTTGCCCACTGCTTCCCTGTTCTTTGCAGCTCTTTACTCTATATCATCTTCATGCCACTGCCAGGCTCTGACATCCTTCCGTCTGAGTGCACTGTCCACAAGAGTCTACTAACATTCCTGGGGCTGTGATGGCCACATCTGTAGGCATGTGTTTATTATGTGTGTGGGTGTTTGCCAGCATGTCTGTCTGTACAGCTATGTATAGAAGCCAAAAGAATGTTTTATTCCCTGGGGCAGGTGTTACAGATGGTTGTGAGCTCTTATATGGTCACTGAGAATCAAACCTAGATCCTCTGGAAGAGCAGTCAGTGTGCTCTTCACCATTGAGTCAGGTGTGTCCTGACTTAGCTGGATACAGTGGAGTATATTCTCAGAGACAGGTAGGAGGGTCATCTGAGTCTAGAAGTTGAGAAAAAACATACTACACTGGTATCTGAATCAAAGAAAACCTTGAGTTGACTAATAAAATCTTTTCATATGGTTGACATATTGGGTTTTGTAATTGTAGATACAAGTGGGTTTTCTTGCTTGCTTTTAACATTAGGATTAAGAATTCGCCTGGCAGTGGTGGCGCACACCTTTGATCCCAGCACTTGGGAGGCAGAGGCAGGTGGATTTCTGAGTTCAAGGCCAGCCTTGTCTACAGATTGAGTTCCAGGACAGCCAGAGCTACACAGAGAAACCCTGTCTCGAAAAACAAAAAAATAAAACCAAAAAAAAATTATTAAGCAAAAGCTTTTAATATGCTATATTTTCTTTTGTTTTGGCTTTTCAATTTCTTTAACTGAACTTTATGTCCAGGACATTTGGAGTGGCTGGTTTGTGGGACTTCTGTTTCCCAACTTAGACATCACTTATACTTTGTTCTGTGAACATTTGAGGATTTGGTGCTGTGAACCTTCTGTTTCCAACATTCATAGTTTCTACTAATACTCACTTGTTAACACCCTCTTTAATTTGATAAAAAAAAAAAAGAACAATTAAACTGCTTTTGAATTTACTATAACTTGGGCTTCTTGAAGTATGGCTTATGTAACTTAGCAGTTAAGAGCAGTAACTGCTTTTGTAGAAACCCAAGTTTGGTTTCCAGAACTCATGTGGTGGCTAACAAGTGTTTGTTCCAGGTGATCTGACATCCTCTGCCCTCCACAGGCACAAGGTGTAGATGTGATCCACAGATATTTATGCAGGCATAACACCCCCACACATAAAATAAATATTGTTTTTTGTTTGTTTGTTTGTTTGGTTATTTTTTTTTTGTTTTTCTTTTCGGTTTTTCGAGACAGGGTTTCTCTGTGTAGCCCTGGCTGTCCTGGAACTCACTCTGTAGACCAGGCTGGCCTTGAACTCAGAGATCCACCTGCCTCTGCCTCCCAAGTGCTGGGATCAAAGGCGTGCGCCACCACGCCTGGCAATAAATATTGTTTTTAAAAAATTATATAAAACCCTGTCTCAAAAAAACAATATACACACACACACATATATATATACACACACACACACACACACACATATATATATATATCACACATATATGTAATAAATTATATATAATTGCTAAGTTTTCTCTGTTTCCTAACTTGCTCTGTCAGTCTGTCTTGGGTCAGTGTGTTGGTGTGTGTGTGTGTGTGTGTGTGTATGTATGTGTATGTATGTGTGTGTGTTGGTGTGTGTGGTACATACACATGAATGCTCAGATCTGCCCATGCACTAGCTAGAGTAAGACATTCCATGGCTTTTTGCCTTTGAGACAAGGTCTCAATAAAACCAGACCCTTGCTATTCTGGATCTTTCTGTCCCAGTCCTCCAGTGATGGGACTTCAGGCACACACGGCCATGGCTGGCCTTTTCCATGGGTACTGGGGATTTCATTAAGGTTCTTATGTTTGCAGAGCCAATGTTACTACTGTGCCAGTTTCCCTTAATATTTTATTTATATATATGCACGTGTGTCTGCATGAGTATATCTGTAGATTGAACCCAGGGCTTTAAGCATTTTAGGCAAGTGTTTTATCATTGAGCAATATCCCTATTCTATATTATTGTGTTTTGTTTTGAAACTTTTTAAGTATTTAAAGTATTTGTGTCTATGTGGGTGGGAATACATGGCCTCTGTCTACTTGTGGATGTTAGAGGACAACTTACATGTATTAGGGGAATGGAATGAAGTCTTGGTGTTTTTAAAAATATTTTAGCTGATGTAAGCATGGTAAAATAGTAGTCACTTAAATCTGTATGATAGAGGACTTCATGGGATTACTCTACTTTTATTGTTTGTCTGTTTCAAGTTCTTTCCCATGTAGATTTAATAATCAGTTTGTCACTGTCTTATGTTTTATACTGTAATGCATGGCCCACTTGTAAATAGAAAGTTCTCTCTGTAGTGTACTGTGGGCCTGAGTACCAGAGGCTTTCCATGGAAAGCCCACACGGCCCACATCTGGAGCCCAGTGTGGGGCTCTCGAGCAGACATGACTGCACCTACCGGAAACTGCAGAAAGGTGAGCCCACCCACACCTCTGGAAACAATCAGTCTATCTTTTCCTACTGTGCTTTCAGTCAGCGCCTTGGCGTAGATTTAGACACACTAAACGGGCAACTGAAGCCTCCTGGCCAGAGCTACTATCTGGTGTTGGCAGAAGGTCCCTCTGGCCTCTGTCTAAATCCTGAGAGCCTGCAACGGGTGTTATCAAAGACTCTCTATCTAACTTCTCCTTAAAACAAAAAGAAAACCTGGTAATGCAGCAGCCACTTAAAAGCCACAGAGCGGCTGCCAGTTCCTAAATCTGCGGGAAGGCTTAGCATTTGGACCTCTGTGGAATCCCACGGAGCCAATAGGCCAAGGGGACATTCCCATTGGACAAACGCTTCTCTTCTTTTCTATCATGGGCAACTTACTATCACATAAAACATCACCCCAGGCCAGAGAAATACATGCCTTACTAAAACACCAAGGAATAAAGATATCCAAAGAACTAGCCTCCTTGTTTTGGGAGGAAGTCCTTCAGATAGCACCATGCATGGCCAGTGATAATATTTATAACCCGGACTCATAGATCCAAGTAGCTTCTCTCATCAAAAACAGAGATACCCAAATAAGAAAAATACTGTCCTGTGATTTTTTTTTTTTTTTTTTTTTTGCCAAACTTAGCTGCCATTCAGCAATGCATAGGGCCATCTAAAATAAGACAGAGTGATAGCAACACAGTCCTTAGCCCCCTTGGTCAGTTGAACCCAAAGATCAAGGTCCTAAAAACCACTCTATTTCAGATCTCACAGCCCTTACCCAATTAATAAGAGAAATAAAATCCATCTACCAACCTCTGCCTCCTTATGTCTAGGATGAAAAACTAAATAAATTATTCGCTCCTCCTACCCCTCCCTCTCCCACTCAAGGGCAAGACTCCATTAAAAAAACATAGGAGCTACTGCCTGCCTCTCCCTTAATTTCCCTCCCTCCATTCAACCAGAGAGAGGCATCTCTCCTCCCCCTTCTCCAAGCCGGAAAAGCAAAACACCTTCCAAACTCACAGCCAAAGCCCCACCTAACTCCATTGTTCCTTACCCCATCATCTGTCACCCAACAGCTTTTTAATATTGGAGACTCTTGCAAAAACTAACCCCACCTCCCATTCTACTCAGGAGCCTGATACAGAACTAAAAACCCAAACCGCTCAAGCATTCCCAGTTAACATCAACCCCAGTGCCCCCTCTCTCCCTGCCCTCTCCTCCATTCGGCCCCCAGGGCTCCCATTTTGTTCTCAACTCCTCCTCCGTGTCCAGCTGCTTCTGGGATGCCTGGGACTAAAAACCTGTTATCTCTGGCCAAAACACTGAAACTCTGGCAGGACTCCATGTTTTGTCCCACTCCCTTTATTCCCCCTGGGCAACTGCCCCGCAGTATACAGTTAGAGAATTTTCCAGCCCTCGTATAAAGTATAAGGAACAAAATGTCTTTGGGATGCCCATTGCTTTGTAGAGTTTGTAGTGTTCATTCAGTGCTACTGGCTTTGGGTTTTGTTTTGTTTTTTTTAATCTATCACATGTTGTAGGTTTGCTTTGTGAAAAATGCAGGATTATCAACATGAAGGTCTTAAAGCCCACAGTCACAGGGACACACCTCCAACAAGGCCACGTCTTCTCCAACCAGGGTAGACCTAATAGTGCCACTTCCTGGGCTGAGCATATATAAACCATCATATTCCACTCCTCTGTCTCAAAAACCAAAAGTGGTGGTTGGGGGTCGGGGGATATAAAGGAGACAATTATTTTGTGTGTATGCATGTACCACAGCCTGCTCTGAAGGTCAGAGAGTTAACTTGTGGGAGTTCTTAATTCTAAATTGTAGGTCCAGGGCCTTAACCTCAGATTGTAGAGCTTGGCCTCAGTTGAGCCAGCTTTCAGGTCCAAGATATTTATTGTTGGTAAATTTAGTTGTTTGCACATTTAGTGCAGAAACTTAGAGTAGAAACTTGATTCTTGTTTGGCTTTATGTGTTAGAGCTCACACTCTGCTAACCATGCTATGACTCTTTTGGATTTCTGGCTGTCCTCCTGAGTTACATACTGCTACATGTTTTTACTGTAGCTAATTTGGGTTTTTTTTTTTGATGTTGTTATATTTTTTAAGACAGGGTCTAGAACTCAATATGTAAACCCTGGGTAACTTCAAACTCAGAGACCTGCTTCCCTGCTTTATAAGAGTTGATATAAGGGCTGGAGAGATGGTTTAGCGGTTAAGAGCACCGACTGCTCTTCCAAAGGTCCTGAGTTCAAATCCCAGCAAAACCCAGCTCACAACCATCCGTAACAAAATCTGATGCCCTCTTCTGGAGTGTCTGAAGAGAGCTACAGTGTACTCACATATAATAGATAAATCTTAAAAAAAAAAAAAAAAGAGTTGAGATGAAGGAAGGCAATGCCCGCCAGTCCCCGCTGCATTTACCTGATACAGAACCTTGCTCTGTCCCAGGAGCTAAGACTGCAGGCTGCACCTCCATGTCAGTCTTTGTGCATTCAGATTATTCATTAATCTCACACACTGTTAGGTTTCGGTTGGTTTTATTTAAAAACTTGTATTATTTTATGTGTATCAGTAGTCTGTGCACCACTTGTATGCTTGATACCATCCACGGTCAGAAGTTGTCATTGGATCCCACTAGAACTGCGAGCTGCTGTGTGAATGCTGAGAAACAAACCTAGATCCTTTGGAAACAGTCAGTGTTTTCAACCCCTGCTCCATCTCCATCCTCTCTACACATTACTAATATATGTATCTTGGCTTTTTTTTCTTCCTTCTTTCTCTCCCAGATCAAACTTGGACACAGGTCAGAAGCTAAGGATGGTAAGTATTACATGTAATTTGATCAAATAGGAGATGTTGTGAGGAAAATGCCAATGAGAGTTAATAGTTCAGTAGAGTTACTGTAGTGTCTCTAGAGCAACAGTTCTTAACCTGAGGATCAGGACCCCATTGCGATGTAAACAGATGTTTGTTGCAAGAAATATTAAAAAATGAACCAGTATGTTTCTGTGCTTGTGCCTCTTCCTTGGTGGCCTGGCCAGCCATGCTCAGCGGTAATGGCTGGCCTGTTCTTATCTCGTTGAAACTCTGGCCCAGAGCTCCTGAAATGTTTCCACCCAGCTCACTAACTTCCCACTGGTGGGTCGCTACCAAGCCAGCGCCGTGCTTCAAATCCCCCATGACCTTTGTGTGCACATCAGGCAAACCCACGCTTTGCTGCCATACCTTTCTCTCTTGAACCCAGGTGAGCTGCTGCAAGAAGGAAAACACCACACAAACTTAGTTTAGAAACCACAGTAACTCAAATCACTGGGTGCAGCAACTAAAATCCTAATTTTGTAAACCTTATTAAATATAAATCCTCACCGGCCGTGGTGGCGCACGCCTTTAATCTCAGCACTCGGGAGGCAGAGGCAGGCGGATTTCTGAGTTCGAGGCCAGCCTGGTGTGCAGAGTTCCAGGACAGCCAGGACTACACAGAGAAATCCTGTCTTAAAAAAAAAAATCTAACTCCGCCAGTGGTGAATTCTGAGAGATCTGCCATCGAGACCAGGAGACACTCATAGTTACATCTTGTCTTACTGTCTATGTCCAAAGAGGCCTAGCTCTCCTGTTTCCTCTCTTCCTCTGTCCAACCCAGAAGTCCCGCCTACTCACCCACGATTGGCTCCTTTATTCATTAGGGGATGGTTTGCAAGAAGTCACCTGAGTATGTGACTCATTCCTTAATTGCAGCTCCTCCCTGGAGAGCTAATTAGCATCAAAATACAAACAACCCAGGACTATCCACAGCAGATACCTACATTACGATTCATAACTGTAGCAAATTACATTGTGAAGTAGCAATGAAAATAATGTTATGGTTGGGAGTCAGCACTGCAAGAGAAACAGCATTAAAGGGTCTCAGCATCAGGAAGGCTGAGAACTAGTACACTAGCGAATAAAGCGAGTCCAGTTAGAAACAGCATGTAAGGCTTGGAGAGATGGCTCAGTGGCTAAGAGCACTGACTGCTCTTCTGAAAGTCTTGAGTTCAAGTCCCAGCAACGACATGATGGCTCACAACTATCTATACAGCTACAGTGTACTCATAGACATAAAATAAATAGATAAGTAAAAATATAAATAAATAAATCTTTTAAAAGAAAGAGAGAGAGAAAGAGAGGAAGAAAGAAAGAGCAAGCATGTAAGCATCGCAAGGAACTGTCACGTCCTGTGAGTGGCGGGCAGTGAGGCCTTTGGTGCCTTGTCTGGGTGCCCTCACTGCTGCTTTGGGTGTTGTAGATCACTGCTGTTTTGCATTTCTTGCTTTGAAAAGGTTACATCTTCCTAGAGGAACACAAAGTTCCTGTAGGATGGACACATTGGGAATAGGTTTATTTCTTATTCTCAGGCCTCTTAGAATGTTAGGTCCTATTTAGCCACCAAGTAATAGTTACTATGAAAAAGCCATCTGGGAAAGTGCCAGTACTGCTCTAATGTTGATTTCCGTCTTTTGTATTGAAAAAAGATAACGTTAGTGCTAATTTGCTATTAGCACACAGTCTTCCTCTAGTGTTTATAGGACAAGAGAAAAGGCCTTATTACCACATATTTGTTACATGTCTGTATATGCTATTGTAATAACTTCAGAATGATATGCTAGAGAGAGAAGTACTTGCCATTTTTCATATACTATGTTAAGCCACCTTAAAACAATGTGAAAAAAATTCTCATAAAAATAGTTAAAGTTATTCTTTTTGTGTATGTAAAATGTGTATTTTTCTGAATGACCTTTTAAAAAAATACATTTGTAAAAGGTTTGATATATCAGAATTTTTGTTCATTTTTTATATTCTTTTTCTATAGGAATAAATAGAACAGCCTTAAGGGAGATAAAGCTCTTACAGGAACTAAGTCATCCAAATATAATTGGTGTGAGTATGATCTAAGCTGTTTGCCCTTTGGGGTCCTCTGTATTCTGAATATGATGGGTACTGATCAGAGGCTCAGTATGGTGCTGATGTCGGTAACCTTGGAGACCACTGAAGGCTGATTAGCTTGAAGTATAGTTTCTATTCCACTTTTGCTGTGAGCAGTGTCTTTATATTATACATATGACTGAGGAAAGGAGTCAGATGTTTCCATACAGGCTAATTTTGTCAGAAATGATTTTGTATCCATTGGTTAAAGGTAGCAGCTTACATTTAAATTGAGAACCTTTTTGCCTGTGTGTGGGCTGCGTGTGTTTCGGTTAAGTTACTGTAATTTGTGTACTGGAAATGCAAGTGTGTATCCTGTACCTGGCAAGACGCTTCTTACCAATTTTGCTGAGGAATTTTTGTTTGATTTTGTTTTCTTCAAGACAGGGTTTCTCTGTGTAGCCCTGACTGGCCTTGAATTCAAGGATTTGTTTGCTTCTGTCTCCCAAGTGCTGGGACCAAAAGCATGTGTCACCATGCATGACAAGATTTTTTTTTTGGTTTTTCGAGACAGGGTTTCTCTGTGTAGCCCTGGCTGTCCTGGAACTCACTCTGTAGACCAGGCTGGCCTCGAACTCAGAAATCTGCCTGCCTCTGCCTCCCGAGTGCTGGGATTAAAGGCGTGAGTCATCACTGCCAGAGCTGTGAACTTTTCATTTATTTATTTATTCTAATTCTCGGATTTTAGAGAAAGGAGTTCTTAAGTTGTTAGTGAGTTTGTTAAATGGGTTAATATTTTTGTACCCAAGAATACCAATTCCTGTTAAAAAATAGGGCAAATGTTAAATTTAATAAAGGAGTCTCAGATTCACAGGAAATTGCCAGCATAAGTTTAAAAATTTAAGCCAGGCAATGCACATTTATATTATTTATTTATAACCACATGAGAGGTGGAGGCAGAGGCAGGAGGAGTAAGTTAAAGGCCAGCCTGGACTTCATAGCAAGTTTTAGGTTGACGTGACATAACGTGCGTGATCTCAAAAATCCAAGCACTGGTGGATGTATCTTAGTGGTAGAACACTTGCCTAGCATGCTGAAGGCCCTGGATTTACCAGTAGCATGTGTGGGAAAAGAAAACATAATTTTTAAAAATTATTCACCAACAATAAATTCCAATATTATTAAATAAAAAATAACAATTTAACTTGATTTTTTTTTCCCCCTTTGCAGCTCCTTGATGCATTTGGACATAAGTCTAACATTAGCCTTGTCTTTGATTTTATGGAAACTGACCTCGAGGTAAGATAGGATTCCTGGAGACTTATTCTTCTCTAGGTGAAAGAGAAACCCGCATGTTTATTCTGCTTTAAGAAAATACTGATGCACAAAAAAAATTGCTTAATTCTGCAGAAGTCAAAAGATCTCTAATTTCTTTATATTTAATTGTACTTCTAGTATTATGTACAGAGATTAAGATTTTATTGGCATTTTACCAAGTTCTCTTTTACTTACTGACTTTTTTTTTTGCACATTAGACTTGACAATTTTACATTTATCCTCATATTATCAAAGGTTAATGTCTTCTTTTAGAAAATCAAGTTTCTTTATAAAAGTTGCAGGCTTTTTATTAATTAAATCTCCAAAACACTAATAGTCCAAGGATTTAAAACTAAAATTCTTATACATTGCTGGTTTGAGTCCAAATTCTATAGTCCCTCTAGAAAGCAGTACAGTTTGTTAAAAATTAAAGACATATTTACTCTCAGATCAAAGGTAAAGGGAATTTTATGACAGCATCAAGCAAAGGAATGCACTAGATATAGACCAGTAACAATGTTACTGGTCCCCGCATCAGTAGCTCTAATTCACCAGTACTATAGTGTGTGTAATAACACCAGTAATACTACAGTCATTAGTAACAGTTATGTGCTCTAGCAACCACTGTATGTTACATATCCAAGAGAAAACACTTGGTGTATGGGTGTTCACTAAAACTAGAAACAGCTAAAATGTGTTTTATCTAGAGGATGTATATAGTCACTTACACAAGAAAGTGCTACCCAGGAATAAAAAGGAACCAATAAGTCTAATAACAAACTGACTGGCAGAGCTTCCAGGTCATCTCATCGGATTCAGTCCTCTTTCCCTCTGTTGCCTTCCGTCATGGCCTACATTTTCACTCTTTCCCAGGCCATTTCAAGACATAATTACCCCTGTAAGGAAATGCTTGGTCTCCTTTAATTCTACCACAATTGCTTGGAACTCACTCTGTAGACCAGACTGGCCTTGAACTCAGAAATCTGCGTGTCTCTGCCTCCCACCCCGCCCGGCTGTGTGTCTGTTCTTAAGCAGCCTCTCTCCTGCCAAGAGGTTATACTGTGGGGCTGAGGTAGAGCTCAGGCCAGTCTTCCTTACCATGTGAGCCGGGCTGGGATGAAGTAGTTCCCAAGGCGTGCACTTGCTAGGAGGAGCAAGGAAACCCACAGATACTTGATACTTCTAAGCCAGAGTTGTAGGGTGCACAGCATTGCTTACCACCCAAACTAATGATATTCTTTTTTTAACCACTTAATTCTGGAAATTCATACAACACCTTTTTTTTTTTTTTTTTTTTTTTTTTTTTTTGGGGGGGGTTTTTCAAGACAGGGTTTCTCTGTGTAGCCTTCGCTGTCCTGGAACTCACTCTGTAGACCAGGCTGGCATTGAACTCAGAGATCCACCTGCCTCTGCCTCCCAAGTGCTGGGATTAAAGGCATGCGCCACCACGCCCAACTCATACAACACTTTTTAAAGGAGAGTTGGATATTATACCATAGAAATTCTTGACATGAATATATTAATTTTAAATCAGTAAGTTCTTTGCTAGAGCTCATTTGGAATAATGAAACATAGCTGCATATTGCCTGTCTATTTTATAGGTTATTATAAAGGATAACAGCCTTGTGCTGACACCATCCCACATTAAAGCCTACATGTTGATGACTCTTCAGGGCTTAGAATATTTACATCAGCATTGGATTCTACACAGGGTAAGATTCTAAGGAATGATCCATCTATCTGTGAGAGTCTTGCTTTGTATTCCAGGAAGGCCAGGAATTTGCCTTGCGGCCCAGTTGGCTTCAAATTCATGGTTTTCTGCTTTAACTCCTGAAGGCCAGAAAGTTGTGGGCATTTTTACCACATCTGACTTTTAATGTTGCTGCTTAAGTTTGATTAAACTTTTTGTCAGTGGTCAGTTGGAGTTTTGTTTTACGTATTTTAAGTGCATGTGTCTGTTAGTGTGAGTCCAGGTGCATGACTAGTTGGGTGTGTGCCACAGTACATTGTGGCAGTCAGATGAAAACTCCCAGGAGTCACTTCTCTTCTGCCACTTTGAGGGGTTTATGAATCAAATTAAGGTCATTACATTTACTGCAAATGGCTCTAACTGATGAGCCACCTTGCCAGTCCGACGGTGGTTTTGTTTTGACTATAGCACCTCCCCTGTAACCTAGGCTGGCTCTGTGCTTATGAGACTACTGGTGCATGCCGTCATCCATTTTGATCTCTCATTGTCTAAGGTCCCCTACTACCCTTTGGTTTTTAAGACAGAACTCAATCTGTAGACCAGGCTGGCTCTGCCTCCCAAGTGCTGGGATTAAAGGCGTGCATTACACCCAGCTTTGTTCTCTGAGTTTTAAAGTTAACTGGTGCTGGGCCATAGCTCAGTTGGTAAAGTGGATGCCCAACGTATATGAAGCCCTGGGGTTCAGTCCTCAACCCCACATTTGGTAAACCCTTAGTCCCAGCACTCTAGCGTAGAGGCAGAAGCATCAGAAGGTCAAGGTCATCTTTTTGATGACAGTGAGTTCAAAGCCAGACTGGGCTACGCTGTCTTGATTACCTAACTAAGTAAGTAAAGCAACCTAACTAAGTGTATCCATGTGTTGTTTTCCTCTAATCCTGCTTCATTTTGTTTGTATTGATAACTGCTCGATACAGGATCTGAAACCAAACAACTTGTTGTTAGATGAGAATGGAGTTCTGAAACTGGCAGATTTTGGCCTGGCCAAATCATTTGGGAGCCCCAATAGGGCTTACACACATCAAGTTGTGACCAGGTAAGAACACAGAATTGAGCAGTCTTCTCTGAAATAACTTTTCAGAACTTAGGAGTGAGTCACACTTGCTATGTTCTCAGAATACAGTCCTTTTTATATTATGTCTACTTTATCACAGTAAAAAACACATAGCTCTTTCTGACAGAATCTAACTCAGTCCTTCAACTGGATATTTTTGCTAAGCTAAGTATTGAGTGTCCCAGTAACTTTTTTTTTTTTTAATTCAAAAAATTATTGTAAACTGGGCATGGTTTTGAGCTCATTTAATCCCAGCACTTGGGAGGCAGAGACAAGGTGGATCTCTTTTGATGTCAGTCTGGTCCACAGCATGAGTTCCAGGACAGCCAAGGCTGTTATGCAGTAAAACACTTGTCTTGAAAAACCAATGCATATAGGTAGCCTGGGTAGCTAACCTCAGGATATAACATGGTGTCTTGGACTTGCTAGGCAAATGTTTTATTTCTTTTGTGTATATGGGAGTGAGGGCACTTGTGTGTATAGAGGCCAAAGGACAGCTTTAAGTGTGGTTTGGTTCCTTGAGAGCTGTCTACACTCTGAGTGTTTGTGCGAATGTGTGCACGCATGTGCCTGGGTGGGGGGAGCTGTTGTTCAAGTATATGGGTGCTTATGTTTGGTGACTGAAGTTGAAATCAAGTGTGTTCAGTCTCTCTCCATTTTACATAGATTCAGTCAGTTTAACTACCTGGCTTGTTGTGGGCAGCCCTATCTCCCTGAGCACAGGAGAACTACCAAGATAGCCCGGCATTGATGTGAGTGCTGGGAATCCAGAATCCTGTTCCGAGGCTTATACAGCAAGCACTTTACCCACTGAGCCCAGCCCTCCACCGTGGTTTTTGAGATAGTATCTCATTGGGATCTGGAGCTAGGTGATAGGCGCGGCTTGCTGGCCAGAGAATCAGGATCCTCCTCCTCCGCTTCTCCAGCCTTGGGAGCTGGGATTAACCTCAGGCCTGCATGCTTGATGGGGATGTGTGGTGGAATCTAACTGAGCCATCTGCTCCCTCAAAAGTACTCACACACAGTTTAGCTTCATACACAGTAAATTTTGAGAATAAGTAATTTATTTTGCCTTTACATTTTAGTTAAGATAAGCTACAACTTCTATTTCAACTTTATTTATTGGCCTTGTTTATTACATTTATCAATACTGATCTTATAGCATGTATGGATATAAATTCTCTATTCAAAGCATTAATATTTGCATTTTATGTTATAAAATGTTGTGGGTGGTGTTCATAGTTTTGATGTGTCAAAACAGGAAATAAAAAAATAATCCCATACTAAAAACCCCCACAGATTTTATAATTGTCATGGTGGCTTTGTTTTCTTTTCTTCCTTTTGAAATGGGGTCTCATATAACCTAGGCTGGCCTCAGACTCTGGTCTGTCTCAGACTCTATCAAAGGACGAGTTTGAACTCCCCATCCACTTCTCCTCCATATTGGATTGACAGATGTGTCAACAAGTCTGATTTGCATTTGCTGGTTTTGTTTGTTTGCTTGTTTTTTTGAGACAGGGTTTCTCTGTGTAGCTCTGGCTGTCCTGGAACTCACCCGTAGACCAGGCTGGCCTCTGCCTCTCAGGTACTGGAACTAAAGTTGTGCACCACCACACCTGACCTGCATTTGTTAATTCCTAAGATTTTTTAAGGATCTGAGAAAAATTACAGATTCTCCTATACATTATTTTGCCATCTTCTTCCAAATAAATATTATGAGTATCAGTTGCCTGAGCCCTGGGTAAGAAGAGAGGATGTGAGCTCTCGGAAGATTTTGACAGTGGGTTACCAGAGTGGACATCATTGATGAAGCTGACAAAAATAGAGTGTTAAGAATAAAATCCTAGATTTTAAAGGTCATGGGGCTCTTTTTGGTCGTATCTCCTTGGCAATTGACTGTGTCAAGATGAAGCCAAACACCTCTTTCCTAGCCTCTTGTCGTCAGAGACTTGTTGAAGTGGATGATGGAGAACCTCATACTTGCTGTGAGATGCCCATGACCACAGATGTGACTGTTGATGTTCTGAGTGAAGAGTGGAAGGAAGGGTCATGAGGTCCGAATCAGTGATGGCAACAACAGACAGGGTTCTTCCATGAAGCAAGGTGTCTTGACCCATGGCAGAGTGTTTCTGCTGTTGAATAAGGGGTGTTTTTTAAAAAAATTTTTTATTAGATATTTTCTTCATTTACATTTCAAATGCTTTCCTGAAAGTCCCCTATACCCACCCCCGCCACCGCCCTGCTCCCTTACCCGCTCACTCCCACTTCTTGGCCCTGGC
This sequence comes from Mus musculus, assembly GCF_000001635.26. Lineage (NCBI taxonomy): Eukaryota > Metazoa > Chordata > Mammalia > Rodentia > Muridae > Mus > Mus musculus. The sequence continues at coordinate 100,714,203 of NC_000079.6, read as the reverse complement.
ATTCCCCTGTACTGGGGCATATAAAGTTTGCAAGACCAAGGGGCCTCTCTTCCCAATGATGGCTGACTAGGCCATATTCTGCTACATATGCAGCTAGAGACACAAGCTCTGGGGCTACTGGTTAGTTCATATTGTTCCACCTATAGGGTTGCAGACCCCTTCAGCGCCTTGGGTACTTTCTCTAGCTCCTCCATTGGGGGCCCTGTGTTCCATCCAATAGATGACTGTGAGCATCCACTTCTGTATTTGCCAGGCACTGGCCTAGCCTCATAAGAGACAGCTATATCTGGGTTTAAGGGGTGTTGTTACAGACCAAGGAGAACTGGAGAAAGGAAGGGCAAGTCTTTTTATGGTTGCATTGTAGATACCAATCTGAATGTTCTCAACTTAGTTACTGTATTAAAAAAAAAGTGGGGGTGGAGTGAGCAGGATATTCCTGGACTTGAGAGATACTCCTGGGCCTCTGAGCTTGCAGCCCACAAGAGAATCTAAAAACTTTCAGTCTCCAAAGATGTCTGCCAGTATATGGCTTGAAAGCTCTTAAACAAAGAAGGTAAAATGCCCAGGACCAACCAGGGTACCTGAGATGCAGTGCCTTGATACTCCATGTGTCCTACAACACACACACCAGTGTGTTGCTCTGGCACAGCAGCACACCAAGAGGAGCAGGAGGAAGCTGCAGAGGAAGCTAAACTTCTGGTCAAGAGAATGAAGGAAGTCAAAGATGCCGGGAACAGATTGCCAAGAGACATAGACTCTCCTCCCTGAGAGGGCCTGCTTCTAAGTCTCAGCTCACCCAACAATCTCTAATTCTACCAGATAAATGATCAGACCCTGGAAAACAAAAGTAGAGGAGAAGTTTAAACAAAAGTTTAGGGGCCAGATGCAGTGTCAAACCTGAAATACTCAGCACTGGGAATGCAGAGGCAGGAGGATCAAGAATTCAAGACGGGGCTGGAGAGATGGCTCAGTGGTTAAGAGCACCGACTGTTCTTCTGAAGTTCCGGAGTTCAAATCCCAGCAACCACATGGTGGCTCACAACTATCCATAATGAAATCTGATGCCCTCTTCTGGAGTGTCTGAAGACAGCTACAGTGTATTTACATATAATAAATAAATAAAATCTTTAACAAAAAAAAAAATTCCAGACAGGCCTTAATTATAGTGATCTCCGGACCAACTATGCAAGACCCTGTTTCAAAAAAATATAAAAATAAATGTAGGCTAATAAAAAATTGAAAAAAAAACAAAAAAATGTAGGGAAGAATAAGAGAGAAAGAATTGGACATAAGTGGCTTTTAGAGAAATAATGGGAAATATAGTAAGAAATAGCATGTTAATGGGAAGTCAAGTAGAGAGCAAAGAGTTTATGACAGAAAAGTGGAGAGAATTTCAGCAATCATGTTCTTGAGGACTGGAAAGGCAGGGGCTGTGGGACTCATGGTGAGTAGTGGGATCTAAGAAATGCAAGGATACTTAATCTTTCAAAAATTAGCCTTCCTGGGCATGTTGGCCCACATCTTTAATTCCAGCACTTGGGAGGCAGAAGCAGGCAGATCTTTATGAGTTCAGAACTGCAGAGTGAGTTCCGGGAAAGCCAGGACTACACAGAGAAAACCTGTAAAAGTACCCTTTATTCACCTGATGTAATTGCCATCTCTGCAGGCTTACTGCCTCCATCTGTTAGCCTAGTCCTGGAAGCTTCTAGCCGAGGACAATCTTATCTAGGTCTAGAATATTCTCAGCCTCTAAGACTTGCTGCCAAAAAAGCTCTCCCCTCAGCCCCTTTTCTAGTTCTTTTCTTACCTCTGACTGGCTGCTTCACGCAGCTGTTCTGCTTCAAACTCCTCTTCAAGCTGACTGATCCAATCTGGCTTCTGTCTTGGTCTCTGGCTGGATTGCTCTGCTTGGCCTCGTACTAACTCTGGCAATATAGTCTAATCTTCTGTCTCCTTCTCCTTCTCTGGCTTGTTCTGTCTTCACCTGTCTAGCTTGTTCTCTCTGCAACTTGTCTCTACCACTGTCCCAGTAAAAACTGCCTCTTCTCCTATCTTCCTCCCCCTGCCTCTCTCTCCACTGCGCGCACTCTCTCTCTCTCTCCCTCTCCCTCTCTCTCTCTCTTTTTGAGACTGTTTCTCTGTATAGCCCTGGCTGTCCTAGAACTCTGTAGACCAGGCTGGCCTCGAACTCAGAAATTCGCCTGCCTCTGCCTCCTGAGTGCTGGGATTAAGGGCGCAGTGGCACACGTGGTGTGCTACCACGCCCAACTCTCCACTACTCTCTCAAGTAACATCCTTTTCCTCCCTTCTTGTAAGAGTTGGGCATATCCTATTCTGTCAAATCTTTCTTTGATTCATTTCTTTGTCTGCCTTTCAGTTAGTACCTTCCAAATGTGGGTGCTCCCGTTTACCAAATGACTTTACCTTCATTGTTTGGGACTAAAGGTGTGTACTAAGGCTGAGCCACACCATAACTAGTAACAGTTTTTCCTAGTAAACAGCATAATCTTGGAGTTTACAGTGTGATCCCTTGTAATAGCCCTGATCAACAGGAACTCTGTCTTGAAAAACGAACTAATCTATGACATTATTTCTTTTTGTTCTCAGATGGTACCGGGCTCCTGAGTTATTGTTTGGAGCTAGGATGTATGGTGTGGGAGTAGACATGTGGGCTGTTGGTTGTATATTAGCAGAATTGCTTCTAAGGGTAAGTTCTAAATCATTCACCTTTTAAGTATTGTTAACATAGTTCTGAAAATTGTCTAGGACTCACCTTTTTATCATAATCCCTATAGGAAAAAAAAATCGACAAGCAAAGTCAGTTTGTTAAATAGAAGTGTCAGCAGGTGTGATGACATACAATCCTGGCATGCAGGAGGCCGAGGAAGGAGCGTCACTGAGTTAAAGACTACATAGTAAAACTGTAGCCTGTCTAGTCCAGGGTCTCAGCCCCTGTGATGGTTCCACCATATTAAGTTATGCTTAGAGGTTTGTTTCCATGGTGATTGACTCTAAATTACATCAGGGTGACAAGATTAAGCATCACAGGCTGGAAAGATAACTAATCCAGTTGATAAAATACTTTCTGCACAAGCATGAGACATTTCTGAATTCTTCCTGTTAGAGCTTGTACCAACTCTGGGTGCAGTTAGAAAACAAACCACACATAATTTGTTCAGGAACATTAAGAATGATGCAAGGGCTGGTGGCTTACACTTGGGAGGCTGAGGAGAGAGAATCATCTAGAAGTTTGCCTGTGTTCCAGAGTGAGACTGTTCACCTAGTCCCACACTCTCCATACTCACAGCTGCAGTGGGATGGGAATCATGAGGGACTGGCTAATAAGTGAACTAATGTCTAAAGATAAGCAACAGTCACCATTGCCCACCACTTGAGACTCCGGGGCTGAGATCTAGATTCTGTTGAAAGAGACATCTGAGGGTTGGATGTCTCTTCTGGTAACTTGCCAAAAATCTGCTTTTGAGGGGCTTAGACTGCTGTCTCAGCACTTAAAAGAGGACCCAGGTTCAATTCCCAACACCTGGTACTGTGAATTTGATACCCTCTTCTAGTTTCCAAGCTAGAAGATGACACAGACATGGAGCACAGGCATACATGTAAACAAATGCTCATACATATGAAATAATAAAATATTAAAATTAATTTTAAAAAATCTGCTGTTTGGAATATATTGGAAATCTCCTTTAGGGTACTGAGGGAAACTCTTCAAAAAGTGTATGCTTGGACACACCTTGTAAAAACTGCCTAGATCTGCATTGTACAGAGAGGGCCGAAGGTGAATTTGGAATGGAAGAGCAGTAAGTTGATAATGGATATCAGCGCTTTAACAGCTGTGAAAGTTGTGTGTGTGTGTATGCTCTCTCTAGCCCTGCTAGACTAAGTTTTCATTGTTCCAGAGTTTAGGGTTTTTTTTATTACAAAGTTTATAGCATTTGTGTGTGTGTGTGTGTGTGTGTGTGTGTGTGTGTGTGTGTGTAACCACTCTAATTAACAATATTGAAATGTCTGTTTATTATTTTCAGGTTCCATTTTTGCCTGGAGATTCAGATCTTGATCAGCTAACAAGGATATTTGAAACTCTGGGTACACCAACTGAAGAGCAGTGGCCTGTAAGCCTTTATGCATTTTCTTTGAAATGCTCTTACGTTATTTGGTTGTATGTGAGTGCAGCCGTGTGTGCACTGAAGAAGTTATTAATTTTGCAGTGATAGAGATTGAGCCAAGCCCTTTCCCATGCTGGACAAGTGCTCTGCCACTGAACTAACTTAAAAACTATGGTTTTAATTGGGAGGCAGAAAATCTGGGAATTTGAGGCTAGCCTGCTTAACATAGTGAGTTCCAGGCCAGCCTGAGCAATGTACTGATGTCCTATCTCAAAAGGGTAAATAAATAAAAATAAGTTATTCTCATTACTGCAGATGATAAAAGGGGGAAATATACAAAGGAAAACATTAAAATTGTGGCCTTCCTCCGTCAGCTTATGAATGTATAGTCCTTCTCCAGCTCCAGTGTCTGTCCCAGATGCTGTCTGTCAGTGGGACTCACAGACACAAGTTACAGTTCCTTTCATTCAGTCTCTACTAAAGAAACGGAGGGCTGGGATGTAGCTCAGAGAAAGAATGGGTGTTCACAGTTAAAATGCTCAGTGCCCTGGCTCTCTTAAGGCACTGACAGAAACAATAGCATAGCAGGATCGAATTGTTCTTTAATCTTGTTTCCACCAACTTCAAGTTTTTGTTTTTTCTCTAAGACACCATCGCCTGACATTTATTATTATTATCATTTTTAAAATTAATTGAGTCATGTTTTGCTACATATATAGCAAGGCTAGCCTGGGACTTAATAAAGATACCTTGAATTACTACAGAGATCCATCTATCTCTGGTTCTCTAGTGCTGGAATTAAAATTGTGTGCCACTGTGCTGTGCTAGTCAGTTTGTTTTTTTTAATATGACTGAAAAATACATTCATATTCTCATATCTCCTTTCTCTCTCTCTCTCTCTCTCTCTCTCTCTCTCTCTCTCTCTCTCTCTCTCTCTCTCTCTCCCTCCCTCTCTCTCCCTCTCTCTCTCTCATTTATTTGTTTGAGACAGGGTTTTTCTCCGTATCCTGGCTGTCCTGAACTCTTTGTAGACTAGGTTGGCCTTGAGACTAGGCCTTGAACTCAGAGACCTGCTTGCCTCTGCCTTCAGTGCTGGGGTTAAAAGTGTGAGCCAGTACCACCAACTGAGTAAAGTTCTCATTTATGGACATTTATATTAATTAACTAATAGCTGATCTGTTATCAGTATGTGTGGAGGCACAAGCTTTTTGATCTTAGCAGTCAGAGACAGAGGTAGGAGGGTGAGTTTGAGGCCAGCCTGGTGTACAGAGCAAGGTACAGGACAACCCGGACTACATAAAGAGACTGTCGGGGGGGAAACAAAAAAATAGACTTAAGTCAGTGGTGTTATTCTTCAGTGACAAGTTCTTGAGAGGACCAGGGCATGAGAAATAAAGAAGATAGCGAAGTTTGGGATCAGGAGCTCCTGCACAAGTTGATGGCTCATGCAGGCAAGTTCAGCATCTTACTTACAGTTTGCAGAGGAAAATGGGACAGAGTCAGCAGAAAGCCATCATACAGAGTGGGACAAAGTTAGCAGGGGAGTAATCAAGCAGTGAGCACAAATAGAACGTAGGCATCTCAACTGGATCCCAGACCAGATGCTCAGGAGCCACTTTCTTCAGGTGGTCATAGTCAGGTTCCTAGGAACCTAAACTCCTTCAAGGCCTGGGCTCCAGCCCCAGAGTTGATGTCTGCCTCTGGACAAGAATGCAGAACTCTTTTCATCTGGGCCTCTTGAGAAAGCCTTGGGTTGGCTTGGCTTTTAAGATTTATTTTATGGAAAAAAAAAAAAAAAAAAAAAGAACTGCTTAGCTGGGCAGTGGTGGTGCACGACTTTAATCCCAGCACTTGGGAGGCAGAGGCAGGCAGATTTCTGAGTTCGAGGCCAGCATGGTCTACAGAGTGAGTTCCAGGACAGCCAGGGCTACACAGAGAAACCCTGTCTTGAAAACCAAAAAAATAAAAGATAAATTTTATGTATGTGAGTACACTGTTGCTCTCTTTAGACACACCAGAAGAGTGCATCGGATCCCACATGGTTGTGAGCCACCATGTTGTTGCTGGAAATAGAACTCAAGAAGGCCTGTCAGTGCTCTTACCTGCTGAGCCACCTCTCCATCCCCCTTTTCAGATTCCTAAAGTTGAAAAGCTTTTGACTTTTTATTCCCATTGTAGCCCCAAGTTCTGAGGAGCAAATAAATGTGAAGAAAATTAATCCTGGGGGCTGTAGACATGGCTTAATGGTTAGGAGTACTGACTGCCCGAGCATGAGGACCTTAATTTGAATATTCAGCAACCATTTAAAAAAATAAATAAAATAAAGGGCAACATGCCTTACTCACTGCTGTGCACAGCCCAGGAGTTCAGTCAGATGCATTGGCACACACACCACATGTTCTTGCATCCCTCTCTTACCAAAAAAGTAAGGGGGAAAGTGGACATTTTAAGCAGGAGTTTTATCTTCTTGTTAAAACTGTAACAAAGGGGCTGGAGAGATGGCTCAGCAGGTAAGAGCACTGACTGATCTTCCAAAGGTCCTGAGTTCAAATCCCAGCAACCACATGGTGGCTTACAACCATCCGTAATGAGTCTGACGCCCTCTTCTGGTGTGTCTGAAGACAGCTACAGTGTACTTATATATAATAATAAATAAACCTTTTGAAAAAAAAAAACTAACAAAAATATCTGGAGCTCAAGTTACTATCTAAGGAATTTCTTTTGTGTCATTTCTCAATTTCCTAAATGAAAGTTTTGGTTTATTTAGGGTTTGGTTTTCTTGTTTGTTTGTTTGACTGATGGATTAGGGCCTACAACTTCCTGCCCAGTCTCTGGAGTGGTGGATTATAGGGATTATAGCCTGAGCTGTGCTTCTGTGTTTGGGTGGCCACAAGCTATAGCACTGTACTGTTGCAAAGACTTGACCAAAAACTGTGCTTGGCGGATATGTGTGGCTCTTGGGGTTCTCTGTCTCTCCATCAAGATCACACAGGATGAGTTAACGTTGCTCTGTTAGGTCTTAATATGCACATGTAAGAATTAGCACTTTTCTCTTTTCAAAAAATTTTCAACTTAACTCGACCTCTACCTTCTGTATAAGATTCAGAATAATTTATTTGCATGTGTAACAGGTCAAGATTTTAACCCTGTTTCTTGGAGAATCAATTCTTTCTTGTGTTGAAATATTTCAGACCATGAGCCTCGTTCTCCTATATAGATGTTTATTTCATCAGCATCTTACAGCTTTCAGCCCCTGAGCTTCTCTACACATTGTTTTAGACTTCTCAACTATAGATTTTTCCTCTAAGATTACTAAGTATTATCTTTTCTGCCCTTGTATTCACATGTTCGTTGTAGCTATGTAGAACTATGATTTTTAAACATATATGTTACATGTTATACCCTTTACATATTACCAGTTCTAATTTGCTTTTCTCTACAATAGTTTTCTTGGGATTTTTTTTTTTTACACAGACTGTCTTAACAGGCAACATTTTGTTTTTTTATTCCATTTCTGTGTCTTTGGATACTGTACTTAAATTTGAATGATAATTTCTTTTCAGGACATGTGTAGTCTTCCCGATTATGTGACATTTAAGAGTTTCCCTGGGGTCCCACTGCAGCACATCTTCATCGCGGCTGGGGACGACCTGCTGGAGCTCATCCAAGGCCTGTTCTTATTTAACCCGTGTACGCGGACCACAGCCTCACAGGTGCTGCTACTAGAAAACCTACTTAGTAGCATTACTAAGACAAAATTCAAGTGGCTAAAATTTTTAATATCTTTTAAATACCAGGAAGATAGGTATATCTTTTGTATGTATATTTGTGTCCTTTCCTGAAGCTATAAACACTGTCTTGGCTGGCATTAAATTTTGTTATGCATACACATCACCTGAGAGTTTACACTTGGGGGCTGGAGAGATGGCTCAGCGATTAAGAGCACTAACTGCTTGCTCTTCCAGAGGTCCTGAGTTCAATTCCCAGCAACCACATGGTGGCTTACAACCATCTGTAATGGGGATCCGATGCCCTCTTTTGGTGTGTCTGAAGACAGCTATAGGTTACCCACATACATGAAATAAATAAATCTTAAAAAAAAAATGTTTATACTTGCTTAGGGGTATGTGTGTTTTCACTCCACTGATATATTTCAGATGTACATTTTAAAATTTTAATTTATGCTATGGCTGTTTAGGCTGAATGTATGTTTCTATACCGTGCATGTGCAGTGTCCATAGAGGCCAGAAGAAGGCATCCCCTGGACTTGGAGTTACAGAAAGTTGAAGGGTGGGTGCTGGGAACCAACCTGGGTCCTGTGGAGGAGCAGCCATTGCTCCTAACAGTTGAGCCATCTCTCCAGCCTGCTCCCCAACTCTTTATTTTTCAGTCAGGACATTTTGTAGCCCAAGCTGGCCTGACTTCAGTATGTAGTTGAAAATGATACCTACCTTTCTTTCAGGGTGGGAGGTTGGGGGCTGAGGCAAGGTTTCTCGTGTCATCCTGGCTGTCCTTGAAGTCACTCTATAGACCAGGGTGGCCTGTAACTCAAAGATCTGCCTGCCTCTGCCTCCCAAGTGCTTAAAGTTAAAGTGTGAGCTGCCACCCTACACTCCTCCTCCTCCCAGTTTGTCAGGTTTGGGCTCCTAAAATTTTTCATTTTGTTTTGCTTTTTGGGTTTATTTGTTTGTTTATTTGGTTGGTTGGTTGGTTGGTTTTGGAGATAGTGTTTGTTTCTCCATTTAGCCCTAACTGTCCTGGGACTCACTTTGTAGAACAGGCTGGACTGAAACTCACAGACCTACCTGCTTCTGCCTTATGAATACTAAGATTAAGGTGTGCCCACTCCCCCTACCCGCCCCCCAATAACAGCATCAGCCAATTGTAGGATACTGGATGTTTATTTGTGTATTATATCCAAATACTTGAGACTAATTTTTTGTTTGGGTCTATAAGGGTATTTACATACTATTTTTAATGTTGTCAACCATTTGGGGTTAGATTTTTTTTTCCATTTTTTATTAGGTATTTAGCTCATTTACATTTCCAATGCTATACCAAAAGTCCCCCATACCCACCCACCCCCACTCCCCTACCCACCCACTCCCCCTTTTTGGCCCTGGCGTTCCCCTGTACTGGGGCATACAAAGTTTGCGTGTCCAATGGGCCTCTCTTTCCAGTGATGGCCGACTAGGCCATCTTTTGATACATATGCAGCTAGAGTCAAGAGCTCCGGGGTACTGGTTAGTTCATAATGTTGTTCCACCTATAGGGTTGCAGATCCCTTTAGCTCCTTGGGTTCTTTCTCTAGCTCCTCCATTGGGAAGATTTTCTTTCCTACATACAGTACAGGCATGTAAAGCATTCCTTTTGAGCTGAGCATGGTCGTACATGGCTGTAACCCCAGCACTCAGAAACAAGTAGGAGGATTGCTACAAGTACTTGCCAAGTTACAAACCAACCAGGGCCACACAGTTAGACCTGTCTCAAAATAAAAACAAAAGAATAAAACTTTACTTTGGGTTCCTTGTCTTTGAAAAGGCATTGAAGACCAAGTACTTCAGTAACCGCCCCGGGCCAACACCTGGATGCCAGCTCCCGCGACCAAACTGTCCGGTGGAGGCATTAAAGGAACCGGCGAATCCAACCGTGGCAACAAAGCGGAAAAGAGCAGAGGCCTTAGAACAAGGTAAAGATCTCCATTGATAAAAACAAACAGAAATGAAATGACTTCAGAAAGCTCTAAATAGCTCATACATAGCTAGCAACTGGAAGCCAGTTAAGAAAGTGGAGCTGTTTAAACCCTATGAACTAGAATGCTCCTGTCTCCCTTAGCTGAGGACACTTGAGGCTCTTTTGAGTATGCCTGAGAGTCCTAAGAGCTGTCCATGTGTGCCTTCTACCCTGCACCCCCAACAAGTCGTTTATTTTTTTCCAAATAAACTTTTGTGAATGAATGTGTGTCATATAGATGTGGAGGCCAGAAGAGGGCTTCAGACCCCTGCTGCCGGCACTCAGGTGGCTGTCAGGGACATTCGTCTAGGGACCAAACTTGTCTTCTCTGCAAGAGCAGAAGTCTCTTCATCACTGAGCCAACTTTTCCCCCCTTGGATATACGGTCTCACTGTGTATCCCTGACTCGCCTGGAACGCAGTAGTTAGATGAATCTGGCCTTTTTGAACTTTGCCTCTTGAATGCTAGAATTAAGTACATGTTCAGCACACCCAGATGGCTTTGTTTTTAACTGTATTATTTTGAAATTTTTTGTTACTTTTATGTGTATGAATATTTTATTTGCATGTATGTCTGTACCACATGTGTGCAGTCTCTGTGAAGGCCAGAAGAGGGCATCAGATTCCTGGGACTGGAGTTACAGATGCTTCATGCTGCTGTGTGGCTGTTGGCAGTTGAGCCCAGGTCCTCTGGGAGAGCAGTGAGTGCTCTTAACTGCCAAGCCAGCTCTCCTGCCCTCTGCCCAGCGGTTCTTACTCTGTGTTAATGGTTAGCAATGCCTGTAAGTTAGATAATGCTCTGGAGTACAGTGAGTGAACAACCTTTCTGTTTTACTTTCAGGAATATTGCCCAAGAAGCTCATTTTTTAGTTGCAGCGAACAATGGACAGTTTCACTGCTGAAATAAATGATCCAAAGGCAAATAATGGAAAAAATAGTGAATATTAAATGCTATAAGAGAGAACTTGTAAATATTCTACAGATGTAAAATATGTAAAACTACGGGTTATTTTTATTAAATGTATTTTACAATAAATATTTGTGATTTATGATTAGAGTACAAGGATAACTGCAGTCTCTAAAATGTAATTGACAGTGCATTGGGAGAGGCTTGGCATGCGATTCCTGGTTATTCTGCAGCTCTGGGTGATCTGCCACTTTAAGATCATTAGGTATAGTATTGAAAACAGAAAACAATACTGTTAGCAGTTTTGCAAGAGCTTTAGCCTACTTACTACCCAGAGTAAGCCCTGAAAAGATGGCCCTGACGCCTCCCTGATGTCCTGTCATCTCGAACTCACTACGCTCCTCCTGCACGCACAGCCAGGACCTTGGCACTGCTCATCCCATTCCTTTGACCCTCCCCCAAGGAAGAGGCCTCGGGGAGATTTGTGTTTGTCTTCCATGGTTTTGTACTGCTATCTTCAAAGAGTTCCATCTCACCTTATGGCAGCCTATGCCTTTGATCCTAGCATGTATGGAAGTGGATCTCTAAGTTTGAGGACAGCCTGGTCTACATAGTGAGCTCCAGGCCAGCCAGAGCTACGCAGTAAGGTCCTCTCTCAAAAAGCATAAATAAACAAAATAATCCTACTATAGCTCATACTATTGCTTTCTGTTTTTTACTTAGAAACTTTCTTTCCATATTAATAGATCTAAATTGAGTTGATTTAATTACCATATGATAATATAGTACATAAATAGTGTAATTTACCTGTGCTTTGTTTATGGACTATTATTTTTTTATTGCTGTATAAATTTTATCATGAACATGGCACGAATCGCCAGGCATAGTGGTGGTTTGTCCCTGTCCAAACTCGGGAGGTAGAGGCAGTTGGATCTCTCTGAATTCAGCCTGGATTCAGAGTGAGCTCCAGAGCTACGTAGTGAGGACCAGTTTGTGTGTAAAGGTGGTAGAGTATGTCCTACCATCTATGAACACCTGGCACTGTAACACATTAAAGTAACTAAGTAGCATGGCTCAACTCCTTTACAAGTGTCAAGCAAGCCTGAAACAAGGGGACAAGGTGTTGGCCATATGAGCATTCCTGGTGACCAAGGAGGCCAGAAAATGGCATTGGATCCCCTGAAACTGGAATTTTGGATGGCTATAATCCACCACGAGGTGCTGGAAATTGAACCCAGGTCCTCTGAAAGAGCAGCCAGTGCCTAATTACTGAGTCCTCTCCCACTGCACATGAACTTTCTGTATGGAACCTTTGGGTGAGCAAAACCTCACTCCTATTCTGCATTCTCCTTGAGTCTTATGGGGATTCAAAAATTATGATTGATACAAAACTCATAGAAGAAAAACTTTACAAAATTATGTAATACCCGTTTGCATGGGGCCAGGTTTGGCTGCTCGTGCCTATAATCTCATCCTTGTCAGGCTGAGTAATGACTGCCTCAGATTTAAGGCCAGCCCAGTTACAAACAGCTCTATGCCAGTCTGTCCTCAAAGCAAGCCCCACCCATCTCAAAAAGCAAAACAAGAATAGTTTTTGGCATGGGAGCCTCACAAAGGCATAGAGAACCTGTTAAGAATCAACTACTGAGCTGGGTGAGCTAGGCAGGGGCAGAGAGGTATCTATGAGTTTGAGGATATCCTGGTCTAAAAAGTAAATTCTCAGGCAGCCAGGGATATACCATAAAACCCCGTCTCATGAATAAAGACAACTACTTGTTATATTAGGAATGACTAGTAAGTAAAGAAAAAGTGCTAAGGCAGAATGGCTTGGTCCAGAAAGTTAGCTCTAAAGGGAAACAGCTGGGGAAATAAGGATCAACAGGGTTGGTTATGCAGACTTCAGCATCGTGCTCGTCCTTGGGGCTGAATAGGCATCTTTTTCCCCACAGGGAAAAAAATTATTTTGGTTTTTGTTTGTTTGTTTGTTTTTTGAGACAGGGTTTCTCTGTGTAGCCCTGACTGTCCCGGAACTCACTCTGTAGACCAGGCTGGCCTCGAACTCGGAAATCTGCCTGCCTCTGCCTCCCAAGTGCTGGGATTAAAGGCGTGCGCCACCACGCCTGGCCCCCACAGGAAAATTTTAATCTCTCTCTTTATTAACTTTTTATGTGGATGAGTGCTTTGCCTGCTTGTCACATGTGTGCTGGTACTTCGAGTTCAGAAGGTGGCAGTCTCCTACAGTTATGTGATTGTGTTCTAGGTAAACCTGGGTCATCTGCGAGAGCTACAATGACCCATCTTTTAGCCATCATCTCATGCTTTAAGAACTGCACAGTGATTATTTTATCTTTTGTGTGTTTGATAAGCATGCATGTGTGCACTCACTCCACAGCACATGTATGTCAGTGGACAACCTTGTGTCAATTTTTTCTGCCAGTGTTTTTGGGGGAAATATGTCAAGCCACTCTGCTTGCCCATGAGTTTCCAGAGACCCTTTGACCTTACTGTAGAGCCCCGGGAGTGCAGATACATGCTCCTCTTTATACTCACTGGTTTTGGGGTGTCTTTGGCAGAGTAGTGTATCTTTTTTTTTCTTTTGGGGGAGGAAAGGGTTTATTCGGCTTACACTTCCATACTGCTGTTCATCACCAAGGAAGTCAGGACTGGAACTCAAGCAGGTCAGGAAGCAGGAGCTAATGCAGAGGCCATGGAAGGATGTTCCTTACTGGCTTGCTTCCCCTGGAGTAGTGTATCTTTAACTTCTGAGCGGCTCAGTTGTTGCTCTGTTGCTATGATACAGTTCTCTGACAAAAGCGCCTTAAAGGAGAAAGGCCTCATTTTGCCTTAGGATTTCCCTTGAAATTCAGTCCACCATGGTGGAGGAGGCTGGTTGGTCGCACGGTCCTTGTACTCAGATACAGAGAATGAACAGGAGTAGGGTGGAGCTAGACAGCCTTAAAGCCTACCCCAGTGACCCAGACAGAGTGACACTTAAGCCTGCGGGGAACAGTTCACATTCAAACCACAACAGAGGTTTTAGGCAGAATCTGCTACCAAGCTCACACAGTGTTTGTAGTTTTGGACAGGGCTGTACTGGAACTCACTATGGTCTTGAACTCAGAGCTCACCTCCCTCACCTCTCAAGTGATGAGACTAAAGGTGTGCACCACCAAATGGCCTTCTTATAGTTCTTAGAAATTGTTTGGTGCTGGGATCAAGCCTAGGGCTGTGCACATAACTGATGCACACTGAGCCACAGCCTGAGTCCCAGCTCTTAGTCCTAATAGAGTGCCCTGTTGCCCAGGCTTTTGGTGCTGTTACCTCTAGGCTTAACTTTTTTCTTTCTTTCCTACATGCCTAAGCAGGTTATCTCAGGCTAGCCTTGAACTTATCCTCCTAAGGACCCCATTTAGGATGATGGGCATGCTCCATCACGCTAATGCTTGTTCTTCGTTGTTGTTTGTTTTAGTCTTTTTAAGACAGGGTTTCTCTGTGTAGCTTTGGCTATCCTAGAACTTACTCTGTAGATGAGGCTAGCCTCAAACTCAGAGATCTGAGTGCTGGGATTAAAGGCGAATGCCACCACCGGCTGGCTTAACTCTTGGGTTTTTAACATAGCTCACATTTCTTTTACTGTGTGCTCACTTTCCACAAATTAGCAATAAGTATGATTTTCAAGTCTGATTTTTCTCATGGGCCACTGTTTTAAAATGCCTTTGGTTGGGGGTGGGGTAGAAACAATGTCTACCCACCTGTTCAAAGGACAAACAAGAGTGGGATTCCAGAGTTCATACTGGGAAGCCCAGTGAGCCTATTAATAAGGCTTCTTTACAAAGCACTGGGTGAGAGTTTACATGCAGGAGCATGGGTAACCCTCAAGTAGCCACAGCAGAAAGTCTGCACCCCACATGGATGTGATGCCCTCGGAGCTGTGTAGATGGAGTTCTCTTCTAGTACCCTACTCAAAAATAATCCGCCCCTCCCACAAGCCCTAAGGCCATGAGCAATTAGGGTTAAAATCGGGCCCATCTACACAGCTATGGGGGAATCATGTCCATGTTGGGTTCCTATGGTTAGATTTCACATTTGACTTTCTTGAATGTATTGATTGCATCAAGGAAACCCTATCTCAAAAAAATAAAAGGAAATATCTATCCCTTTTATAGGCATTCAGACACCAAGTTGCCCAACTCATAGTGTATATTTTATCAGAGACTGAAAATAGCAAAAACTGGAGTTGGTCTAGGCTGGCTATAAAATAGCTGAGCTGGTTGAGAGCAACAACAAAGATGTAAACATCCCCTTAGTGGTGAGTGAGCAGTTGATGGCATTCCGCACTGCTACAAGCCGAGATGACGACGGTGCCAAAAGAACCCGTGACACTTAAATGTGGCTAAGGGGTTTCCCCGTGTTTGTGTGATTTCAGGCATGGTTGCCCTATGTTGCCTAGGCTGTGCTAGAATTTGCAATCCCCCAGGTGCGCACCACCATGCCTCGCTTCTTCCTAGCTGTTTTCGGGATTACAATATACAGTACATAGCCTGTTGTATGGTTATACTAAACCGCTATTTTTAATTTTGTATATGTTTATATGTACACACATGTATGCATGTGTGCACACCTACTATAGAATGTGAGGGTCAGAGGACAGCTTGTAGACATTGGTTCTCGTTCATTATGTGGAGTAGGACCAAACTCAGGTAGTCAGTCCTGCTTGACAGCAAGCACCTTCACCAGCTGAGCCGACTCACTGCACACGTAGTTCTTAATACATTCTGGTGTGGAAACAGGGTCTCTACAGTATATAGCCCACAGTGGCCTCAAACTCTGCCTCCCCAGTGGGATTACAGGCATGCGCTACCACGCCAGGCTACTAACGGGTTTTATATTGCTCAGAGCCTTGAGAACACTTGAGATACATGTACTAGCCTTAATACACTGGTATGCAGTTCCTGCCTGCGTGCAGGGTAAGAAGATCCTAGCTGGATCAGACTCGAGCTTTGCAGATTTTTTAAACCATTTTTAAAAACAAAAAAAACAAAAAAAAAAACCCCTAAACTATAAAACACATATACCTTTTGTGTTTATAATTGCTTTTCTTTAATCTGTAGCATTTTTCAATAGAGAAATGTTGATGTTTGACAGTGACCCACTGTTCCCTTCATGCCGTACCTGTGTTACGTTCCCTACCCCAGAAGGTGGGTGGGTTGTCTTAGTGACTTTCCTGTTGTACACATGTGTGTGCTTGATATGTTAATACATCAATGTCTTCCCTGAATAAACATGGCGTTTCTCACTCGTGGACCCTATCCTTGGAAGATGGTCCAGTATGTTTCACTTATTTCCCACTGCTTCATAGACTCCATGTATGTGCCTTACTGTTTTATCCTCCTGTGTCAGGCAAGGATATAGACTTCTTATGTTTTTACTTGTACAAACTGTAGTCTGGCCTTTGTGTGATTATTTTTTATTTAATATCCCAAATAGAATGAGGATCAGATAACTGCTTTTTTTTTTGTTTTATTTGTTAGTTTGTTTGTTTTGTAAAAATAGATCACACTATTTTTACCAAATAATCACATACCACCACAGCCAGCTTTATGTAAGAGCAAGCAAGCCACGGTGAAGTGTGGAGGTCAGAGACTTGGCTCTCCCCTTCTATCTTGTAGATGCTGGGGATGAAACTCAAGCCACCACTGAACCATGCCAGCAGCTCTAGTTTTGTTTTTTGAGACAAGTTATTTTAGGTAGCATCCAGGCTGTTTGCAACCCTGAATTACCCTGAGTGTTGAATTTACAGGAAGTGACACCACATGCAAGAGGAAGATTACTCCACAAGTGTATGTTTGTGTGCGTGTACACCCACGTATACCAGAAGACAGCCTTAGGTGTTCTCTACCATATTTTTGGGGGTTTTCTTTTTTTTTTTTTGAGTCAGGGTCATCAGGGTCTGTCTGTCTCTCACTGGGGTCTCCTGGCTGTCCTGGAAGCCTCAGGCATCCGCCCGCCTCTGCATCTCCAGCATCAGGTTACAAACACGCTTCAGCTGTACCTGGCTCTTCATGTGGCTGCTGAGGTCCAAACTCTGCCTTGTGCTGGCATGGCCGACACTTTACCATGAGCTTCTACCCAGCTCCATAGATTCTTTAAAATTTTTCTCAAGGTTGAATATTTGTTTAAAAGAGACATTGAAACTGTCATAAAATATGGAAATTAGTTTATAAAAAATGTCAACACAAATATTAAGACATTTCTTGGAGGACATGTGATAAGGGTTCGCTTGCTTAAGCTGCATCCTAAAATTAAAAGGGAGGAATGTCATCAAAACACATGTATTAATATGTGTATTAAGATATCATAATGAAACTTACAACTTTGTAAATTACTATGCTAATAAATTTTTAAAACACCTTGAAAGCCTACAGCGTCTTCATATTGACATTTATATAGTTGTTCTTCTGTTTTGGCAACAGTCTTTTTTTTTTTTTTTAATTTTATTTTATTTTTTCGAGACAGGGTTTCTCTGTGTAGCCCTGGCTGTCCTGGAACTCACTTTGTAGACCAGGCTGGTCTCGAACTTAGAAATCCGCCTGCCTCTGCCTCCTGAGTGTGTGTGTGTGTGCTACCACGCCCGGCTTTAGCAACAGTCTTAATGTAATCTAGTTATCCCTCAAACTTACAGTAGTTGTCCTGCCTCAGCCTCCCACGTGCTGGGATTTCCAGGCCTGAGCTTCCAGACAGTCTTTGCAGTGCTGAACATCAGACCCAAGGCCCGTTTTGTATTCTCCCACGACAGGATTGCCTTATGAAGCATTTGTGCTGGAACTCACTCTGTAGACCAGACTGGCCTCAAAGTCAGAGATCGCCTGCCTCTGCTTTCCTGAGTGCCAGGGTTAAAGGCGTGCGCCACCATGGACTGACCCCAGGCCTCAGGCACGCTAACCAAATGTCTACCTCTGAGCTCCGTTTCCAGCTCCAACATCTGACTTTTAAGAATCTCTTAATTCTAACTTCAAGTGGTTTACTTGTAAAATAAAGTTGATGGCAAAGAACAGGATCTTTTAAGAGTTCTTGGGCAGTCTGAAACTTTTGGAGGATGCTGTATTGAACAGATGCAAGCCATGGGTTCAGAAACATGGTTTGACTGTACTGGATCACGCAGACCACAGAGCTCTGAAGCGTCGTGCCAGGCCGTTTTGAATGGGAAGGTCTGGCTCATGGGGATTTTTTCTTTATTCCTTTCTGAGGCCGTGTCTTTGTCTTCCAGCGCCCGAGCGAGCATGTAACTAACCTTTCTCTGATGTGCAAGGGCTTCTTCTTTGTCATTCAACTGTAAACACAGAAAGACATGGACCAGTTAGTAAGTCCTGGGATGGATGCAGAACACGGGAGTATTGCATCTTACCAAGTACTGCATTCTAAATGTTAATAATAGTATTTTAGAATAATCTTGAACCCAGTGCTGGAGGATTTAAGTTAAATTCTAATATTGACTCTGTATTCACGTTTATATGTGAGTGCCGTGGACCACATGTTAGGGTTAGAGAACAACTTGCTGAAGTCAGTTCTTCTACTGGGTGAGGCCTGGGATCAAATTCAAGGTCTCCCTGGCTGCAATTGTGTTTTCCCTCCCCGCAAGTTGCGGTTTCTCTGTGTAACAGCCCGGCTGTTCTGAAACTCAGTGTTAGACTAGGCTGGCCTTGGTCCGCTTCATTAAAAGCTTGTGCCACCACTGCCTAGCTTGTGTGTGTGTGTGTGTGTGTGTGCGCGCGCGTGTGCACGCACCCTACATGTGCAGGTATCCAAGAAGGCCAGAAGAAGAGGGCATCAGATCTCCCAAACTATTTACAGGTGGTTCTGAAGCACACAGAGCCGATGCTGGCAACCCAGGCTTTGCAGAGAAGACGAAAGTGCTCTTAACTAAGGAGCCACACTGAGCCTCTCCCCGGCCTCAGGACTTGTCTTGTGGGGTTGGGGGAAAAGGGGGGGGGGCAGTAACGAGGAAGTTCATCAAGTACTCGCCAGGCAAGCTAGGTGCAGAGTCCCATCATTGCAACCCACGGGAAAGGGGAAGGAAAGACCTGATCCACAGAGTTGTCCTCTGACTTCATGTGCCGTGGCATGCATGCCCACTTCTACTTCATACATACAAGAACAATCAATGTTTCTCTAAGTTACTTCTGGTTAGTCCTGTAAGTCACCTACAGACGGACGTGGAAGGCTGTGTATGTAATCCCAGCATGTACTTATTTCTGAAGGAATATTTAAAGCTGTATTTTGAATTGTTTTTATGTATTTATATACAAATAAATATGCCATCAGAGTTAAAAGGGTCTTTTCTTGAAGTACTTGAGTGGGTGTCTTAGTTTAGCAGCTAGCTATGGAATGGCTGATTCTGGGCCTTGTTAATGATTTAAGGATATTTTGACAAAGTGCCTGGAACACTTCAATGCCCAGAGCTATACATGAATACAGGCAGCTGAGATGGTTGGAATGAGTCACTGACCCTTCCTCAGATGGGGAACTTTAAATCTGCACAAAAGGGGTCTGCATGGAAAGAGGATGGCCTAGTCCGCCATCAATGAGAGGAGAGGCCCTTGGTCTTGCGAAGATTCTATGCCCCACAGTACAGGGGAATGCCAGGGCCAGGAAGCAGGAGTGGGTGGGTTGGGGAGCAGTGGGAGGGGGGAGAGGATGGGGGATTTTCGGAGGGAAAACTAGGAAAGGGGATAACATCTGAAATGTAAATAAAGAGAATATCTAATAAAAAAAAAGGGGGGTTCTGCATGGAAGTGGACACAGTTGGCAGGGAGATGATGGAGAGTGGTACCTGGGGGAGAAGAGGCCTTCAGAGGCAAGCATGGCTGAGGATAGGAGGTACACGGATTAGCAACTGCAGCAGCTAACAAAAAGCAAGCAGAGGAACAGTACAGTACTAACCAAATCTACCAGCATCTTAAAGACCTCTTGCATATTGTCTTGGTCTTCAGCGCCCTTGGAGCTGTTTTCCGAAGGGAGTATCCCCAGTAATCTTTGCCCTAAGGTCTTCTTTCTCCTTTGTGCCGGATATCCTAAGGGTCAATGAGAGAATCCGACTGAGAAAAATACACTCACTGATCGAAGTAAACGCAGTGTCTGTGAGCCAAGGCTAATTCACAGCTAAGTCAGTCCAGAGGCAAAACCAAAGGACCAATATTGCAGGTGGTACATTATGATGGAGCAGTATGGATTTCAGGGTGGAGGTGAGGGCGGGGCCTGCGGGGCATGCTTCTGGAAAGTCAGTGCTCAGGCCCCAGCTCATCACAGTCTTCAGTGCAGCAGAAATCCAGGTCTACACGTGAGATTTCCCAGTTTTAAATGTCAGTGGTGCCATCCCTAGGCTGGTAGTCCTGGGTTCTATAAGAAAGCAAGCTGAAGCCGGGCGTGGTGGCACACGCCTTTAATCCTAGCACTCGGGAAGCAGAGGCAGGTGGATTTCTGAGTTCGAGGCCAGCCTGATCTACAGAGAGTTCCAGGACAGCCAGGGCTACACAGAGAAACCCTGTCTCGAAAAACCAAAAAAAAAAAAGTCAGTCACTACCCATATACCCAGCACCACACACCTACCGAGCTATGTTCAGCCCCCAGCACTTGCTAAATTTAAAATGAGTTAACAACTAGATGCTCCACTGAACTCTGTCATATCCCAAAGCAACCAAAAGCCCCCATTCTTGCCACTTGCGCCCCAGGTACCATCGTCTGCCTGGTGTTGTCTGTTGATCCACGTTGCCGCTCTTTTACACAGGTCCCCTCCAGCCAGTCTCAGTGCCTGCTCATTTTTCCTCATTAACTGTTGCTCAAAAGCAATCCTGAATGCATCTGCCGTTATGTGCGCCTCTTCCTTACTCTTCTGCAGAGTTTCCAACTGAAAGAGCATCGGGGAGCCATCAGAGGTGAAGCTGGACTCAGTTTTGCGTACTAATCTCTGTATCCCTCACCTCTATCCCATCTAGATTTGTCTGCTTAAATCAGCACCTGCCCATTCTGCCAGCACTCAGGCCTTGTGACTCTACTCTCTGACAATCCAGCTCTTGAAACTCATTACCCGGCCTTGGCCCTATGTCTGTCTGTCCTGCCCAAATCCTGGAGGAAGGACACTTTCTAATACCTCCCCTAGCTGAACCTCAAAGAGTCTAATCTATGTGATTATGTGCTGTGCTTAAGGGGTACCTAATGTTTGGCAGTTAGCCTTCCTATGTGGTCTAAAGGCTTTAAATTCCTACGTTCAAAAAGCCAAAACCCGACGGACATAGTGGTGCATGACTTTAACCCCAGCACTGGGGAGGCAGAAGGAGAGAGATCTCTGAGTTCGAGGCCAGCCTTATCTATAGACTAGAGCTACATAGAGAAACTCTATCTGGGAAAGCTAAAAAGAGAAAAAGTAAAACTCTTTAGAATTATGCTAAATCACACATTCGGTTTATAAACATTCATAATTAAAGTCCAGTTATGAGGGCAACTATCAGTTGATTAAGTGCCTGGCCTATTGACACTAAACATATCTTTCCTCTACGGTGGTTATCATCCTGCTAACCTATGAGGGAACTGAGGCTGATTCGACCCAAAGCCACACAGACAGCAACCCATGGCTGGCCTTAATGCACTGCTGTGTGCAGCCAGTCCAGTGCACAAAGGCTCCTTGTTCAGTTCCTCGTTCATCTTCCCACTCCCCAGTGTTCACTCTACCGATTTTAAGTGTAAACACACCTTTTACTCCCTACTAATTCTATTAACTGTGCTTTGGGGACCAGGAATAAATGAAAGAATGACTTTAAGCACTGTTAACTACAACTTTAGATGGCTTCAGATTTCATGCAACATGCCATGCAGAGTTTGGAACCAGATAAAGGAAACCTAGCGCACAAGTTAATGCCGTCGCAAAACCAAGTCTACGCTGCACATCCGGTGACTCCTAAGATGAAGTTCATGACCTCAAATACAGCCATATCTACTGCTAATTAAGAAACTAGCCAAAGTCTCTGCTGTCCTGAATACGTACCTCATGTCTGAGCTGAAGAACCAGTTTCCGAGTGGATGCTGCCATTTTGGCACAAGAACAGGGGCTCCCTCCAGGACCATGACACAGGCAGGCTCCAAGGACTGCAAGCTTAAAGCCAGAAGGATCATCTATTACCAAGAGCTACCAAGGGTCAGGTTGTCTTAACCACATATAAATAGCCCTCCACGTGCTACTCAGGTCTCAGGCCCCAAAAAAAGTGGAAAGTGTATGTGTGTGTAAAATATATTTAATTATACTAAATACATACTATAAATGATGTATATAATATAAATTTTTAAGGAAAGCTGAGATGAGGAGAGTTCATGGTCTGAGTGGAAATGACCACAACGAGACACCATTACTTGCTACAAAGACTTCCAGGAGTTCTACCTTCCTCCCTTCTCATTCTCAAAACCTTTAATCCTGGGGTCCATCTCCAGTAGTTCTGAATGTGCAGCAAGAATTTAGCCTGGGGGCTGGAGAGCTGGCTCAGCAGTTAAGAGCACTGACTACTCTTCCGAACTGAAGTCTTGAGTTCAAATCCCAGCAACCACATGGTGGCTCACAACCATCTGTAATGAGATCTGATGCCCTCTTCTGGGGTGTCTGAAGATGACTCAGTGTACTTAACATATAATAAATAAATAAATAAATCTTAAAAAAAAATGAATTTAGCCTAACCAAGCAGTTAACAGTAGCACCCACCGTGTGTGCTTCCTGTGACACATGGCCCTTAGAGCCAGCATTCAGTGTCCCCTGCCCTTCAACAAGACTGTGCTCAGAATTTAAAGGGAATGTTAGTTTGCCTCTGGGGAAAGCAACCATCCTTCCATTCTTAAAAAAAAATGGCTCTGCAGTCATGCTCTGTATTTTAAAATATTTCGTGGGTAATGACTGCGGTGAAGTTACCTGTAGCCCTGTCCCCTCAAAACTTTGACTAAGGCTCACAATGAAGAAACGGGGTCATTCCTGATTGACCATTGTAATTCAAAGAAAAACCAGAACCTTGTATTTTTTTTGTTGTTTTGTTTGTTTATTTGTTTTAAAGTTTATTTTATATATGTGAGTACACCATAGCTATCTTCAGACACACCAGAAGAGGGCGTCAGATCTCATTACAGATGGTTGTGAGCCACCATGTGGTTGCTGGGAATTGAACTCAGGACCTTTGGAAGGAAGAGCAGTCAGTGCTCTTAACCACTGAGCCATCTCTCCAGCCCAAACCTTGTATTTTTCAATCATTTTAGCAGCTAGGCTAAATTTACTAGTTGTATAGGGATTGTCCTTGTATTTTAAAGTTTCATAAGGAACTTACTAAAAGATTATCTAAATCCAGTCTGCCTAGGTGTAAACTAGAACTGAAGATGACACGCCCTCATTTCTCTCTCACCTCATGTGTGATGTTGAGCTTGAGCTATGTAAGGGCTAAATGTGTCATTCTTAGACACTAAGGACACTGCAGTGCTTGTTCTTGCTAATGGCTGCTTTTTCCCCTGGGCTCTCCAGTGAGTGGGAGGCGTGCTGCTTCTAAATCCCAGGGCCCTTTGCCCCTCACTGGCTAAACACACACACTGTACATGTGTGCATGTTCAGCAGATCTATGCTCTGAACTTGGGTAAGCCACAGGCTCCCCTGTCACTGTGGGAAGGTAACTGAACCTACCCAGCCTTAGTTGGATGACACTCCTTTGTGGCCCTTCAATGAGGAGAAAGTATGTAAGTCCTCAGAAAGAGCCAGCTCCACCCAGCAGTGAGGCATGGCTCATGCTATGTGTGCTGGTGACAGCCAGCCCATTCCCGGGAGTCCAACAACTGTGTCCCTCAGGCATGGTCGAAAGAGCTGACAAGAAGCAACCCAGGGGGCAATGCTGTTGGGCTCCTGCTTCCTCGTCTGAGAAGCTAAGTTGCTGCCCTAGAACAGGCAGCAGGAAAAGCAAACAAGCGATGCCCCTCACCCATCCACCTCTCCTAGGTGCACACGTACCTCGAGACCTGATACATCTGTAAAGCCACTCTCCTCCTGACCCATCTTCTGCTCCTTGATATCAAGCATGGCGAGGGCCTCCAAGTACCGCTGATTCAAAACTAGGAAGGGCCACGGGCGACAGTGTTAGTTGTGAGGCCAGGACTATAGAGAGCTACACCAGTGCCTTACACTCATTCCTTCTAAGCAACACACACATTAGACATTACCCAAAGATTGGTCTCCATCCAGAAAAACCTACCTGATGAAACAGCAGGTATCATGGGAGAAAGGACATTTTTATTTTTATGTATGAGGGGCTTCTGATCTCCTGGAACTGGGGTTACAGACCGTTGTGAGCTGCCATGTGGTTGCTGAGAATTGAACCAGGTTCTCTGGAAGAGCCAGCCCTACATATTCACTTTAAAAAAAAAAAGTGAATGGGGCTGGAGAGATGGCTCAGTGGTTAAGAGCACCAACTGCTCTTTCAAAGGTCCTGAGTTCAAATCCCAGCAACCACATGGTGGCTCACAACCACCCATGATGCGATCTGACGCCCTCTTCTGGTGCATCTGAAGACAGCTACATGTGTACTTACACATAATAAGTCTTTGGGCCAGAGTGAGCAGGGACTGAGCAAGGGGAGTTGACCAGAGTGAGCAGAGGTCCTAAAAATTCAATTCCAGCCACATGAAGGCTCACAACCATCTGTTCAGCTACAGTGTACCCATATACCCATATACATAAAATAAATCTTTTTTTTTTTTTTTTTTTTTTTTTTTTTTTTTGGTTTTTCAAGACAGGGTTTCTCTTTATAGCCCTGGATGTCCTTGAACTCACTTTGTAGACCAGGCTGGCCTCGAACTCAGAAATCCGCCTGCCTCTGCCTCCCAAGTGCTAGGATTAAAGATGTGCACCACCACGGCCGACCAATCTTTTTTCTTTTTTAAAAAGTGAATATGTGGGCTGGAGAGATGGCTCAGTGGTTAAGAGCACTGACTGCTCTTCTGAAAGTCCTGAGTTCAAATCCCAGCAACCACATGGTGGCTCACAACCATCTGGATTGAGATCTGACGCCCTCTTCTGGTGTGTCTGAAGACAGCTACAGTGTACTTAATTATAATAATAAATAAAATCTTTAAAAAAGATAAAGTGAATATGTAAGGTAACTTATTCTGAGTCTCTGAAGACCGCTCTTGGGAATCTTTTTAGAATAAGCATTCCAATACCAACGGGACTAGAGTGGACGAGACATCATCTGTAGACCAAACCAGGACAATTCCTGAAAGGCATCGATGCTGGGTCTAGTTTGTAGTCTCATTTGATACTCTAAAACGGCAAGGTGGGGAGGGCAGGCAGGCAAGAGTGAGATTTGACAGAAGCCCATGTGGCCTCCAGTTGTCAAGGACAGCAGTCCATTGTTTCTGCTCTTCCTCTAGACCATTGTGTTAGGCAGCCAATGAAGTTATGTCTGCCCAACAGGCAGCACAAAGCCATGATTCAAATCAGTAGAAAAATCAACAAAGCACTATGGTAATAACTGGTCTTTTCCTGTTTCAGACAATGAGGGGACTAGATAATGAGATCTCCTATAACTACTCATATCAAATGTGCAAGTTACCCAAATTCCATCAGAGTCTTTCTTTTAAGAACTCTCAAGTCAGGTGTAGTGGCACACAGTTATAATCCCAGCATTCATTCGGGAGCCAGAGGCAGATCTCTGAGTTCAAGGCCAGCCTGGTCTGCAGACTGACTACCAGGGCAGCCAGAGCTACACAGAGAAACCCTGTCTCGAACTAAAAAACAAAAACAAAAAAAACTAAACAAGTTTTCCTAGTAGGCCCTCAGACCACAACAGAAAGAAGAGGCTTGGCTATCTAATAGAGAAGAGAATGTGCAATCTGTCCCTCTCAATCCGGAGTGAGTGTCCAAGGAGTGGGAGAGTGGGTGACTTCTGCCCTAAGCTACTGTAACACAGGTGACTGCTGCAGGCTCAGGCACATCTGCATCCAGACCTCACCCGGGGACTGCATGAGCTCAAAGAGCAACAAGGTCTGTCTCAGGGTTGGCTTTGTCCCCTTCAAACCACCACTTAGTGTCATCGGAGCAGAGGAGATTAGCATGTTTTCTTAAAAATCTGTAAGAAAATTAATGCCACCATGGATCTTCTCAGCACTCATAATGTGGTTCATTATACAAGGGATTTGTAACATGTAGAACATACATGTGTGGATACACACACATGCATACTCGTACATAAACGCACATACTCAAAGTCTCCTTAGCATTGTGTTCTGCCATTTTATTTTGCTTTTCAGAGAGAGTTTCTTACTCTGTCATCCTGATTGGCCTAAAATTCACTGTGGAGCCCAGACATTCTCAAACTCATGGCAATCCTCTTGCCTCAGCCTCTCAAATGATGGGCTCACAGGCTGCACCACTTTCCTAGCCCTTTATATTGAGACTGGGTCAAAACGGATCCTAGAAAGAAACTGATTCATGAACCCAGCCTTTCCTTTGGAATATCAGAAAAGTGTGGAAATAGCTGAGGCTGTAGCTGCACAGTATGTCAGCACTACTGGGTTAAGCACTTTTACTTATTGGAACTTTTGTTTTCTTGTAGACCCAGCTGGCCTCGAATTCACAGAGATCCATCCGCCTGCCTCTGCCTCTCAAGTGCTGGGATTAAAGGTGTGCGTGCGCCACCACCCGGCTTAAAGGCATTTTTACATTTTTTGAACATTTCAGCCATGTCCAGGATGTACTGAATCGCATCCACCCCCTGCTCCCTCCAGCAGCCTCTCCCAACGGTTGCTGGTTGTTGCCTTCTTTTCTTGAGACAAGGTCTTCTATGTATCCTTTGGCTGATATCAAACTCACTCTGTAGCCCAAGATGGCCTCAAACTTATAGAGATCCACCTGCCTCTGACCCACGAATGCTGGAATTAAGAGTGAGCCCCGTCATGGCTGGCCCACCTGTTTATTTTCAAATACTTATGCTGTTTGGATTTCACCTCCATAGTCTTATTTAGGAAATAAAAAAGAAACCCTTAAAGCAAATAAAAATTCTCAATGATGCGTTTCTTTCTTCCTTCCTTCCTTCCTTTCTCTCTCTCTCTCTCTCTCTCTCTCTCTCTCTCTCTTTCCTTAAATGATATTACTTTATTTTGTCTGGATTGACAAGAGTGTTTTTGGTACACTATACTTTATATATGCTGACCCCAAGAATCATTACAATACAGTACTCACCAGCATTCTTAGACTTTAGCATCTTTATTTCCTCTGTTCTCAACTTCAGATTCTCTCTGAGGACTGCATTGTCACAGTTTAGCCTGGAGAGGGGGAAAGCCTAACTAATTAAAACAGTAACACCTCATCACCAAGCAAAAATATTCTGATTTCTACACTTTATTTCGGTTTTTTTGTTTGTTTGTTTGTTTTTTGTTTTTTGTTTTGTTTTGTTTTGTTTTGTTTTTGTTTTTGTGGGAGGCACATAAGTGCACATGTGATCAAAGGGCAACTTGTGTTAGTGGGTTCTCTCCTACCACGTGGGTCTTAGGATCAAACTCAGGATGCTGGGCTAGGTGGTAAGTGTGTTTATCTACTGGGTGATTTTACCTTCAACTCATACGCTTAAAGCCTTTATCGACTTAGCTGAGAAAGAAGCAGAAGCAGAATTCGTATTCATTCACATTAAGACAGTTTTAATTCAACTTAATAACCCTTTGTAGGTCCAGGATTAGAACCAGTGGACTAAGCTGGGGGGGTGCGGATGACGGGAGAGATGGGGATGATGGGAGGGATGGGGATGACGGGAGAGATGGGGATGATGGGAGGGATGGGGATGATGGGAGGGATGCTGATGATGGGAGGGATGCAGATGATGGGAGGGATGCAGATGATGGGAGGGATGCAGATGATGGGAGGGATGCAGATGATGGGAGGGATGCAGACGATGGGAGGGATGCTGATGATGGGAGGAATGTAGATGATGGGAGGGATGCTGATGATAGGAAGCTATATGTGGGGGAGGGCATAGGAGACATTGGTATACCTCCTGCTCAGTGTTGCTTTAATTTGGTTTTTTAAGATTTATTGATTTATTTTATATATGTGAGTACACTGTGGCTCTCTTCAGATACACCAGAAGAGGGCATCGGATCCCATTACAGATGCTTGTGAACTCAGGACCTCAGTCAGTGCTCTTAACTGCTGAGCCCTCTTTCCAGCCCACTTTAATTCTTAAAAAAAAAAAAAAAAAAAAAAAAAAAAAAAAAAAGGCAACTCAAAAGTCCTTCACTGGGGGAAGGGGCAAGAGAATACCCATCCATGTTCCTAGCGCCATTACTCAAAATAGTTGTAAGGCAGAAACAAGCCCAAGTGGACATTAGGATTGAAAGTGTAAACACACACACACACACACACACACACACACACACACACACACACCAATATCAGAATCTTCTTGGAAGAAATTAGAAATCTTGGAAAGAAATTCTGAAACATTTTACAGCATGGAGGAACCTTGCAGGACAACTGAAAAGGACGAATACTGCATGATTCTATAAACATGAAACACTCGGAGTTGTCAGATTCACAGAGACAGGAGACTAAATGTAGGTTGTCCCCGGTCTCGGGAGGCGCTAATGAAGAGCTGCTGTTTGATGGGCCTCTCTAGATGCGTGCTAGTGATGCTTGTAAAATGGACTTCTCTCTGTGGGTTTGTTTGTTTGTTTGTCCCATGTAGCTAGAGCTGAACTTGAACTCTCTATGTGGCTGAGTATGAGCTTAAACTTGTGATCCCTCAGTCAAGCAAGGAGATTACATGTGTGTACCACCGTTCCGTGCTTGTTTCCTTTGGACCAGAGTCTTGCTGTATAGCCTAAGCTGACCTAATCCCTCTGCTTCAACCTTCTTAGTGTCATTACAGGTGTGTGCCACCATACCTAGTTTAATGTCATTATATTATTTGGTTTTGGAGATCGGATCTTGCAGAGCAGCCCTGGCTGGACCGATACACCACTGCCATCCACGTTGGCCTCAAACTCACAGCTGTCCTCCTGCCTTAGACTCTTGAGTATTGGTGTTAAAAGCATGTAATCCTATGTGGGACTTAATATCACTGAACTATATACCTTAAAAAAAAAACGACATTTATTTATTTCATGTATGTGAGTACACTGCAGCTATCTTCAGACACACCAGAAGAGGGGATCGGATCCCCATTACAGATGGTTGTGAGCCACCATGTGGTTGTTGGGAATTGAACTCAGGACCTTTGGAAGGAAGAGCAGTCAGTGCTCTTAACCACTGAGCCATCTCTCCAGCTCCTACTTTTTTTTTTAATGATACAGGGTTTCTCTGTGTAGCCCAGATGGCATGGGCATGGAACTCACAGAGATGCACCTGCCTCTGTCTCCATAGTACTGGGATTGAAGGAACGCATTACCACTGTCTGGCCAACTCTATATTTTAAAATGGTAAATCTTATATTAGAGCTCACATAATTTAAAAAAAAATACAAAGGAGGAGCCACTAGTGATGCAGCTTGGTGAGGGAGTGTTCATTTGTGTAACCTGAGCCCTGGATTTGAGCTGCAGCACCACAAACAAAGAAACAAACAAACAAACAAAACAGAAAGCAACGGGTCGCTGTGTCTATTGAATAAAAATGAAATTAGTTACAAAATGTCCGTAATTATCTAGCATCAGAAGCTTCACAAGAGAAATAAATCTAGTTAAAACCAGAAACCCAAGGGCCAGAGATAAGGCTCAGGGGTCAGAAGCACACACTGCACACACAAAGGTCTGGAGTTCAGGTCCCAGGACTGACTCTGTCAGGCAGAGAGAGTTATGCTACTTGTATGTGACTCTAGCACCTGGGGATCCAGTGCCCTCTTCTGGCCTCTGTGGGTCTCTGCACTCATGTACACATGCATATCCACACTTAGACATGTATAATTAAAAATAATAACGGTAAATCTTTAAATAAATGCCCCTCAGATGCAGTGCAACTCTATTACATGCACAAGGCCCTACATTTAACTCTCAGTGCCACAAACATACAAACCTGTCACATTTCTGGATCCAAGATTCTTCTATATTTTTAAATCTATCCTGATCAAATTCCATTTCCCACTGCAAGGCATTTATTTCCTATAGAAAGAGAAACATGACCTTCAAATTTTAAAAGGGGGGCATTTCATGAAAAGTTATCGGTATTAATCATTTAGAGACACTGAAGAGTGAAGTAAGTCATTTAATCATGCAACAGCTAAAAGAGCAAAAAAAGCCGGGCGTGGTGGCGCACGCCTTTAAGCCCAGCACTCGGGAGGTGAGTTCCAGGCCAGCCTGGTCTACAGAGTGAGTTCCAGGACAGCCAGGGCTATACAGAGAAACCCTGTCTGGAAACACAAACAAACAAAGCAAAAGGCTGCTCAGAAGAGTCTATGGCAATTGTACACTGAATGGACTTGAGCACTAGAAACACTTTGCCAAAGCTCACTGAATACAGAAAAGAAATTTTAAACTGTTTGGGTTCAAAAGTGGCTGTGCTGCTGGGTGGTGGTGGCGCACACCTTTAATCCCTGTGCTCAGGATGCAGAGGCAGGTGGCTCTGAGTTCAAGGCCAGCCTGGTCTACAGAGCAAGTTCCAGTACAGCCAAGGCTATACAAAGAAACCCTTTCCCAAAAACAAACCAACAAATAAAAACCAAAAAAAGGGGCTGGAGAGATGGCTCAGCAGTTAAGAGCAGTGACTGCTCTTCCAGAGGTCCTAAGTTCAAACAGCACCCACCCGGTGCTCACAACCATCTATAATTGTAATCCCAGGAGATACAATGTGCTCTTCTGGTGTGCAGTTGTACATGTAGACAAAATATCCATATACATAAAATACATAAATAAAAAAATCTTTAAAAAAACAAAAATAAAAACGTTGTACTGAGCCCAGACTTCTTAGTCCCCACCTCTGCTCATATATAGAGACCAAAAACTAAATTTACACTTGTGAGTCTTTGCCGAAAGGGCTCCATCAAAGGATGATAAAATTGACATAGGAAAGAGACATTAGAGCTGGAGAGATGGCTTAGAGGTTAAGAGTACTGGCTGCTCTTCCAGAGGTCCTGAGTTCAATTCCCAGTAATCACATGGTGGCTCACAACCATCTGTAATGAGATCTGGTGTCCTCTTCTGGCCATGCAGGCAGAACACAGTATACATAATAAATAAAATTTTTAAGAGAGAGAGAGAGAGAGAGAGAGAGAGAGTGAGAGAGAGATTTACAATGCTTAATCTCATATACAGTGAGATGTTCAGAAACATGCTTACTCTGCCTGAGGCACAGGAAGAAAAAGAGAAGAAAAATGAGAAGTGCCAAGTTGGTTGACCTTCTACTACCAGAAAAGGGAAATAAACCATACTTTACCCATGTAACAATCTATTTTAAAATGTAAGTGCCCCAAGGGAAAGCTATCAAAGACTCAAGTACTCCTTATGAGAGTACCAGGAACAACACACACATCATGGTCGTGAGCCTAAGGAAATTAGGTTTAAATATTATCCGAATGATTGCATCAATGCTAGCAGTTGCAAATACCTTCTCCAGAGATCTCTTTTGTTCTATAGTTTTTTGAAGCATTGTCTGTGTGTGGCTTGTGGCTTTGCCAAGCATTGCCTATGAAAAAAGAAAAATAGCATCAGTAAAACTAAGGAGTTTTATTTATTTATTTGTTTTTTTGTTTTGTTTGTTTTGAGACAGAGTTTATCTGTGCCTCTGCCTCCCAAATGCTGAGACCCCCACCCAGCTAAAATGAAGTTTTTTGGTTTTGTTTTTGTTTTTTGTGGGTGTTTTTTTTTTTTTGGGTTTTTTGTTTTTTTCTTTTTTTTTTTTGGTTTTTTGAGACAGGGTTTCTCTGTATAGCCTTGGCTGTCCTGGAACTCACTCTGTAGACCAGGCTGGCCTCGAACTAAGAAATCCACCTGCCTCTGCCTCCCGAGTGCTGGGATTAAAGGCATGCGCCACCACTCCTGGCTTAAAATGAAGTTTTAAACAGTCCTACTTGCACATGATAACATCTATGCGCATGTGCCCAAATGCATAGTTTATTTTTTAAAGATTTATTTTGTTTTCAATATGTGTACTTCTGAGTGTCTATGTGCATGTGTGTGTAGGTGCCTGAGGAAGATAGAAGGGGATGTCAGATCTCCTGGAGCAGGAGTTACAGGCAGTTGTGAGATAGCTGACCTAGGTGCTGGGAACCAAACTTGGGCCCTATGTAAAAGCAGTACCCACTGCTAACTAATGAGCCATCTCTCTAGCCCCACATTTAATTTAAGATAACAGCTTATAAACAAAATAGAAAAAAAAAAGATAACAGCTTATTAGCAAGATGAGAAAGTCACAAAGTGTGTGTGTGTGTGTGTGTGTGTGTCTTGTTTCCAAAACAGTGTCTCTGGGTGAAGCCTGGTCTTGAACTCTTGGTTCTGCTGCCACTGTCTCCCGAGTGCAGGGATTGCAATGCCACTTATTATTAGAATATGCTAAGTGACGAATTTTCAAAAATAAATTCTTACCATGCTTTGGAGGATTTTCAATGCTTCCTCTTTACCTTCAAGTTGTCTTTGAGACGCTTCAAGTTCCGTTTTTAAAATCTCTACGTCCTGTGGACAGAGATACCGTAGGCTTCAGTGTTTGCAAGGCATGTAACCCCGGTAACTGACCAAGCAGCTGGCTGGTCCACGTTCACCCTAAAACAAGGCTGTGAGTTTCTCCAGATGCTGAAGTGAACCAGAACTCACTACCAAGCTCCACTTGAAACAAAAGCCCGCCTCTTGCTTTTACCCTGGCCCCGCACCCCGCATAGCTGCAGCCATTTTGTTCCATGCCTGCCAGCTATTTCATATTGTTGCTGTAATATCCCTGCTGTCACTGACAAGAAAAATAACTTGACTCAGAGCAAGGTCATGCTGATCACATATCCTCTTATTTTCTGAGGTTTATCCAATCTTAAATTCCACAAAGCTTTATGTAGGACCCATCAAATTACAGGTCAATATGAGCTGTTATGTCTAAAATGGTGAGTCAGAGCTGACCACCAGGCAGCACTTCTTGCACCTGCATATGAACTTATTGGGGGTTTTGTGTTTTTTTTTTCCTTTATAAACTGACAGAGAAAGATATTTGTGGCCATGGCTCAGCCCCCAGAATTCTGAGCTACAGTTCTGATGGCTAAGTATCAGGTTGTGTGTTCAATAAACCATCCCTGTCTAAATTTGTGGGGTGACTCTTGGACCCCCAACAAGTATTATGAACATAAATACTTCCACCTTTAGACAATAGATTAGCAGAGTCTATCTGAGTCAAGACCACTTCTTAAAAGCCTTCCAAGGTGAAGCGGCTGAAGACCAACCACCACTTGCATTGTGGAAATGCAGCATTTACAGAAATACAGCCTAAGTGATGCTTTCCGTGTGTTTATCACTGTGATACACAGTTTAGGGTGTAATCCAGTTGCAATGATGCTGTATCAGATTAAGGTGGGCCCCAATCCAGTGGCCAGTGTGCCTGTGAAATAAGAGGCACCTTGGACACAATCCGGGAAGGGGGTGTAGGGGGCGGGGCAGGGGTGGGGGTGTAGGGGGAAGGTTAAGAAAAGGGACAAGGCCATGCGAGGCTGAGGCGGAGACTAGACACTACAGTTTAGGAACGTCTTGGCCTGCAGCAGCCTTCAGATGCAACATGGCATTCTAAAACCTTGATTTCAGACTTCTTCCCTCCAAGGCTGAGATAGCAGGTTTCTGTTCATGTCTCCAGCTCTGGTATTTATTTGCCTCAGTAGTCCCAGTTATCTAACCTTAGGAAGCAGGGTTCCTGTTTCTTAGAAAGGTGGCAGCTACTCAAAGATGCTGCGCCCATAGGGGCGAGGCTCAGGCGGGGCTCCTCAGACCACCTGGGTCGTTCTTGTTAGGTTGTCAAGCTGTCAATCAAGCCACAACCCTGCAGTCTCTTCCCCCTCTATAAGGAGCCAGCCAGATGCTCACCTAGAGACTAGCAGCCCCTCCCTCACTCTCTTATTACAGGATTAGTCTGGGTCCTACTGAGTGCCTGCTTCAATGTCCCTTGGCATGTAGGCTAGCTAGCCCAGGCTAGGTCATGTGGTGTGGAGCATCCCCTGAAAACTTATGACTTGGAAATTTCCTTTGTTAATCTGGAATCGAAGGCTCTCTCCCTTCAAGGCACATCACACCATCAACGTGGCCTCTCTTTTGTAATTTCTAGTAATTCTCTGGTCTTCTGACTTCAAGGACATTACACTAAGACAGTTTTTTTTTCCCAGCCCCACCTAGAGGAAAGGCATCTATAACGAAGCAATGCCAATTTTCCCAGTAGTTTAGATGGATTGATAGGATTAGAGAAGCTGGACAGAGAAGTGGTGGGCAAGCCTGAAGGGTCAGGCATGCTTACATCAGAGGGCTTTTTTAGAAACAAAGACTGGGGCCAGCAAGATGGCTCGGCAGAGTAAGGAGTTTGCCTCCAAGTCTGACCACCTAAATTTAATCCCTGGAATACACAGGATGGAACTCGAGAACTCCAGCAAGTTGTTCTCTGATATCCACAGTGTGCTGTGGCAATACACAGAGAGAGAGAGAGACAGAGACAGAGAGAAACATACACAGAGTCAGAGAGAGAGAGAAACACACATACACACAAAGAGACAGAGACAGAGAGAGTCAGAGAGAGAAACATACATGGAGAGTCAGACAGAGAGAGAGAGAGAGCGAGAGAGCGCACATAAGAAACAGAGGAGGCAATCCCAGCACTTGGGAGGCAGAGGTAGTTGGATTTCTGAGTTCAAGGGCAGCCTGGTCTAGAGTGAGTTCTAGGACAGCCAGGGCTATACAGAGAAACCCTGTCTCGAAAAACAAAAACAAAAATAAAACAAAACAAAAAAAAGAGAAAGAAACAGAGGAGGCCTGTTGTAAAGTATGAACTCAAGAGATAAAGGGACAGAGGAGTCTGCCAGAAGCGACAGGCACAGTGCTCACTCAGTACCACGAGGACATACCTCTAAGGCTTCATGAAGACGTCGCCTTAACTGCTCATCCGACAATTCTGAGTTAGAATCTATTGGAGGAAAAGTGAATACTTTCTTTAGTTCAATACCAGTTATTTAGCTGGGCATGGTGCCGTGCTCCTTAAATCCTGAGACTTTGGAGGCATAGGCAGGTGGATCTCTGTGAGTTTGAGGCCAGGTTGGTCTACAGAGTAAATTCCAGGGCAGCCAAAGCTATGCTGAGAGACCCTGTCTCAAATGTGCCCTGCCCCAGCAAAATACGGGACCTTTGTTTACAAAAGACTAAATATTTCATCCTTAAATTGCAAAATGAAAAAAAATTATTATAACTAATTATAAAAATAAAATATGACCCCTTAAATACCCACAAATTAAAAGATATGTGGTTTTGATGATGCAGCTTCTAAAGAATTGTGATATGAAACTTATGTTAATGAATTGACTAATTACTACACAAGTGTGTAGGGAAACATGAATGCTCTAAGTCAAATAAGTGGATTTTAGCTTAAGTTTAAGTGGTGTGGTAACAGTAACAACACCTAGGAATGAAACTTTGACTTCTTTCCAAGAACAATGGCCAGCAGGATGTTTTCTGTCACCTTACTGCACATTTTACACATGAATACTCCCAGAACCCGTACCTGCACCTGGCACCTAATATACCTAATAACTGTTGACTGGGGTGGGAGTGGGGGTGGAGCGGGGCATAAAACTGTATGACAAAAAAAGGGAACCATGGTAAGCAGGTATCAGACTCACACACGTATGACATTAGAGCAGACTAGCTACTGTGCCTCCTGACTGCTGCAGAACTCGGAAATAAAACATCAGTTACTGTTGAACTCCACAAATTTTTTCAAGGGAATAAGATGTGGCCCAGTGAGGTGGCTCAGCAAGAAAGGGCGACTGCCACCGAGTCTGAGGACTTGAGTTCTAGACCTGGGACCCACATGGTTGAGGGTAAGAATTGGCTCCTTCGAGCTGTGGCATGCCTTGGCATGTGCTTGCGTCCCCCCTCGCCCCCCAATAAACAAATTTAATCTAAAAAAAAAAAGCTTAATGAGATAAAGATGAAAATCTACTGCTGTTATTGATTTTCCTGTGCTGGGAGTGTAAGGGCCCTGATTGCGCCCACGGGGAGGGCGGACAGCCCGGGGTCTTAACCTGTGCTGCTCAGTCTGGATGCTCGGTATCCCTCAGCGCTTGTATCTTGAAAGCCCTTCCTCCTGGAATACTGGAAACTGGTTTCGCTTCTTTCTTCTCCCTTTCTTGGAAACGGAGGAGGGCTTGAGTTCTTTCCATCTGACCTTTTCTTAGATGTAATCGAACACGGAACTTCATAAATACCACCGGGTTTTCTTCCGAGGCCATAGCCTAGGTCACCTTCGGTCATGTCATCCTCTGTTTCCCAGATGTCCTCTGCCTCGCTCGATGACCTCGGCACTTTGCTCATTAGCCAAATGCTGTTTTATCATAAGGGAAAACAGTACAGATATGGAGAACAGTGGTTAAAAAGCAGTCAGCAGCCGGGCGTGGTGGCGCACGCCTTTAAGCCCAGCACTCGGGAGGCAGAGGCAGGCGGATTTCTGAGTTCGAGGCCAGCCTGGTCTACAAAGTGAGTTCCAGGACAGCCAGGGCTATACAGAGAAACCCTGTCTTGAAAACCAAACCAACCAACCAACCAACCAACCAAACAAACAAAACCCCCAAAAAGCAGTCAGCAAAAAGATGAGGTAAAGGAGAAGGAAGAGGAAGGAGGAAGAGGACGACGACGAGGAGGAGGAGGAGGGCTGGAGAGAGGGCTCAGTGGTTAAGAGCACTGACTTCTCTTCCAGAGATCCTGAGTTTAATTCCAAGCAACCACATGGTTGGCTCACAACCATCTGGAATGGGATCGGTTGCCCTCTTCTGGTGTGTCTGAAGACAGCTGCAGTGTACTCATATACATAAATTAATTAAAAAGGAAAGCAGTCAGCAGATGCAGCAATGCCTCTTCTGGGTCTCCACCCCCCCCCCCCAATGACGTGAAAACATTTATGTTAAAGCGGTGCCTACACTTGTTGTCAGGGGTGACTGCCACGCTCACTGTCACTAACTTACAACTGCCGAGTTATAGATAAAGAAAATGTGGTGCGTTGCAGAGATGGCTCAGCAGTTAGGAGCACAGGCTGCTTACAAAGGACCAGAGTTCAATTCCCAGCACCCACATCAGGTGGCTCACAGCTGTCCATAACTCCAGCTGCAGGAATTCTATACCCTCTGTGGCCTCCAAGGGCTTCTGCACACAGTGATATACATACAGATAAACAAGCACCCACATACACATAAATATAAATAGATGTTAAAATTAAACCACAAACTTAACACACAGATGCCCCTTGTAATATCCTAACTGGAAGTATTTAATCTCGGGTCATTTTCCGAGGGAAAGGGTTCCAGCTCGTACTTCGAAGATGGAGGTGAACTGTAGAGAAGGCTAGGAAGGCTAGAACCTAAATACAGAACCCTAGTAATCAGGGAAGAGCAGACCAGTCAGCCAACCGAGGTGACAGACACTCCAAATGCAAGCTTATGAAGGAGACAGTTCTGTTTCTACAAGTCTGAGAGTGGTACAAGATTCGGACAAGTGTGAATGAGGTTTCTCCTGACTACAGTGTTATAGGAAGACTCTGCCTCCTGCCTTTGTCCATTACTGCAGGGTCAAGTCACCTTTGGCTCTGTGTGATTGGCACACAGTAAATCATCCAGGAAGGCATGCATCCCTCTCAGTTTCCTCCTTTTCTTTCCTTCTTAAATCACATTGTCACGTGAGTAAGAACCAGAGCCTGTGCAATGGCCAAGGGCCCGCCCGGCATTCTGTCCACCTCTCCCATTACCACGGCAGGTCGGTCACCCGCACATTCTCCTCTGCCATTGCCCAAACCTGCTCCAAACACCCTCACACAGAACAAACAGGCCAACGGGTATCCTGTCTGGCCCACCACACTCCTCTAGAACTGAACTCAGCTTCTCAAATCTAGCAGTTGCTCAATAAAGACTCATTTACTGAACAAATAGAAAGAAGACGAAAACGCACAGATATAAACACTTGTCTCCAGGATGAGGACACACAACAGGCACCACAGGAGAAAAGCGTCTTAGAGAATGCTCCGTCCCTGAACCCTGCCAGTCCCCAGCCCACCGGGGCCACTTACTCGGTCCCAGGGAGCTGCTGGACACTCAGCCTCCTCCCTCAGAGCGGAGTGCAGCAGCGAGCTCAGGCTTTCAACACTGTGCATTGCAAAACAGTGGCTTTGCTGCAACTGTGGAGAAATTTTTACTTGTTTTTTTTTTTTTAAACTGTGAGTTAAAAAAAAATCTAGTGTCAAGCTTTAATTCAATGAGAATAAAATATAAATAATAATAATAAAATACAGTCACAGTATGAATCTGTAGGCAGATGGGACTGAAAATCTAAATATCCTGCTGCTTAAACAGATGCGTACTGGGATATTCGAAGAAACCAAACTGGTCTTGGGTTTTTTTGCTGAGATAATTCTCTTATTTTTCACTTTTAAAACCATATGCCCGCACTGGTAGGACACACCTTTAAGCCCAGCACTCTGGAGGCAGAGGCAGGTGGATCTCTGAGTCCGAGGCCAGCCTGGTCTACAGAGTGAGTTCCAGGACAGCCAGGGCTGCACAAAGAAACACTATCTCAAAAAACAAAGAAACAAACAAACATGCAGATACCACATCAATCTCCCGTATGAAGTTTTTCTGTTGTTTTTAGCTTCCGAGTACCTTATATTTCAACATTCTCATCAGGTGATTGCAAACTGAAACCATGTCAAATTTCCCCAGAGACCCCTGACGATTCTAAGCACTGCCAAGGCCATGAGGCGATTCAGACTCAGAGTCAGGCTGAGTATAAAACTATACAACTCTATGGAAAATGGCCCAGTGACTTCTTTTTCTGTTGGTTTTCAAGACAGGGTTTCTCAGTGCAGCCCTGGCTGTCCTGCAACTTGCGCTGTAGACCAGGCTGGTTTGGGGGACTCATGGAGATCCGTCTGCCTCTGCCTCCCAAGTGCTGGGATTAAAGGTGTGCACTACCATGCCCAGCCTGTACTGTCCTGTACTTTAACCACAGTGGTAATTTGTCAAACTCCAACACATTGTATACTTGGTTTTGTACATTTATTTATTTATTTATTTATTTATTTATTTATTTAGGTTTTTCAAGACCCCAAATTGTACACTTAAAGTGACATGCTTAATTATACAGTTGTAAATTTTATTTAAGTTATATCCTACACCTTAAAACCTAAAGCATGGGCTGCAGAGATGGCTCAGTGGTTAAGAACACTGACTGCTCTAGCGAAGGTCCTGAGTTCAAATCCCAGCAACCACATGGTGGCTCACAGCCATCTGTAATGGGATCTGATGCCCTCTTCTGGTGTGTCTGAAGACAGCTACAGTGTACTTACATATAATAAATAAATCTTTAAAAAAAAAAAAACAAAAACTGCCGGGCGTGGTGGTGCATGCCTTTCATCCCAGCACTTGGGAGGCAGAGGCAGGTGGATTTCTGGTCTACAAAGTGAGTTCCAGGACAGCCAGGGCTATACAGAGAAACCCTGTCTCGAAAAACAACAACAACCAAAAACAAACAAACAAACAAACAAACAAACATAAAGCATACAAGGAAAACTGGACTGACTGACTCTCTGTCGTAAATCTTTTTTTTTTTTTTCCGAGACAGGCTGGCCTCAAACTCAGAAATCCACCTGCCTCTGCCTCCCAAGTGCTGGGATTAAAAGCGTACCCTACCACCGCCCAGATTGTGGTAAATCTTTACTCAGATTCTATTTACTCCTCATAAACAGCCTGCTTTGAGACACTATTATCATTAACAGCTAACAAGAGGTGGGGATGGGCCTTGGAGGTCTCATGCCTGGTGACAGGTTAACAGTCTCCCACTGTTGTAGATCACAGGATCACAGTATTCCGAGTTCTCAGAACTTGCAGAACGGAAAATAAAAGTCTAAAGCGGCTGTGTAGAGAAACACAGCACAGGACTGACTACCTTCATTCTTTTTCAGTTTGTATTACGTGACATCCCTGTTTAAAAGGCACGGTATTTCTGGTAAAAGCACATCTGGGGGCGGGACATGCAGCTCGGTTAGCAGACTGCTTGCACAGCCTGCAGAAGGCCCTGGGTTGGACTCCCAGAGCTCCATGAATTTGGCATGGCTGTACACGCCACTCAAAAGGTAGAGGCAGGAGGATTAGAAATTCAAGGTCATCCTTTGCCACATACTATCTGGAGATACATGATATATACAGCCTGAGATACATAAAACCCTGCTTGTTTTTAATCTATTTTGACTTACTTGTCATGGTAGATAGGGAATTATTTATAGAACCAAAAAATTGTCTTGGGGGACTACACTTACCCCCACTATAGCCTCCTGCTTGATAAATGCAATTTTTTTTTTTTTCGAGACAGGGTTTCTCTGTATAGCCCTGGCTGTCCTAGAACTCACTTTGTAGACCAGGCTGGCCTCGAACTCAGAAATCTGCCTGCCTCTGTTTCCCGAGTGCTGGGTCTAAAGGCGTGTGCCACCATGCCCAGCTCGTTTTTTGTTTGTTTGTTTGTTTTGTTTTGTTTTTTTAATGCAATTTTAAAAAAAGATTTATTTATTATTATCATACACTGTAGCTGACTTCAGACACACCAGAAGGGGGCATCAGATCTCATTATGGGTGGTTGTGCGCCACCATGTGGTTGCTGGGATTTGAACTCAGGACCTTCAGAAGATCAGTCAGGGCTCTTACCTGCCGAGCCATCTCTCCAGCCCTGATAAATGCAATCTTGGGCCTTCACTAAGAATGAAGTTCACTGACAGAAAATTTGCCTAGAATATATGAAGCCCTGGGTTCAATCCCCAGAGACCAAAAACAAACAAGAAGAAGAAAAAAAAAGAGACACGGTCAAGTCTAGATGTTCAGCAACAAGGAAGACAGATCTGGTCAATACAGAGGGGAAGGAGGTTTCTGCGAGGAAGGTGTGGCTAACCGTAGAGTTAGACAAAGCTGATTTGCTCTCTGAGAAGAGGACCCTGTTATACAGTCCAGGTTGACTTCATTCACTGTGTAGTGCAGACTGGCCTCTAACCTGCAGGCCTCCTGACTCTACCTCCTGGGTAACTGCATTAGCAATCAGTTTAAGAATTTGTTACGGTTGATTTTTGTTTTCTGAGCCCAGTTGCTCTGGAACTCACAACGTGGCCCAGGCTGACCTTGAGTTGGTGGTCTCTTCTGGACCCTCTCTCGAGTGCTAGGATAACACTTGTGCTTTGCCATATCCACACAATTCTTTTATCTTTTTAGCAGGGTCTTCCTATGTTGCTCTGGCTGGCCTGGGTACTCACCATGTAGCTCAGGTGGCCTTAAACTTTCGGCCAAACTCCTAGCTCTGCCTTTTGAGTTGGGGATTATAGGCAAGCACCACCATGCCCAGTTCAGGAACATCTGTTAATGTACCACATGTATTCATATATTCAGCATCATGAGTTGTCTTGCTATTGGGTGCTGAATATAAAGAATGAGTTTTCCTATGCCCTGGTACTCTGTTGGTTTTGTTTAGTTTTGTTTTGTTTAGTTTGGAAATTGAACCTAAGGCCTTGTACATGAAGGGTAAGCACAATTTCCCCTAAGCTACATCCCTCTTTAATTTTTTTTTCAAGACAGGATTTCCCTGTGTAGCATTGGCTGTCCTGAAACTCACTCTGTAGACTAGACTGGCCTTGAACTCAGAGATCTACTTTCCTCTGCCTCCTGAGTTCTGGGATTAAAGGTGTATGCCAATACTGTCCGGTCCAGCTCTAATTTTTTTTTTAGTTTTTTTTTGTTTGTTTGTTTTTGTTTTTTCGAGACAGGGTTTCTCTGTGTAGCCCTGGCTGTCCTGGAACTCACTTTGTAGACCAGGCTGGCCTCGAACTCAGAAATCCGCCTGCCTCTGCCTCCCAGAGTGCTGGGATCAAAGGCGTGCGCCACCATGCCCGGCTTTTTTTTTTTTTGTTGTTGTTGTTTTTTAAAAAATTTTTTTAAATGTAACTTTGATGGGCACTGGCCATGTAGTATTCATATGTGATGGTAAGAATTAAACTTCACTTTGGGGACACATGACTTCTTAGAATCACAAGCCTCCCAGTGAGTTTAATATGTCCGATATTAATCAGGGAAAGAGCAGGTTGTAGAAAGTGTGGCCTCGATGTCTGATCTCTAGCCTGATAAGAGTCATTGGCTCAAAAATGAATTTAGGTCTAATGACTGGACAGTGTCATTCGGTGAACCATGGGTAGGGTACAAGATGTAAATCTCTCTTTTATTTGGCAGATGTAATTGTCATCTTGGAGACTTACTGCTGACTATGCTCACCTTTCCTAGTTCTTTCTGAACTCTTGCTGCCTGATCCAAGTCAGTTCTGGCTCAAACTCCTCTCCAAACTGACTGATTCAATCTGGCTTCTCTCAGCTTCTCCCTGATTTGTTCTGCTTGGCCTCAAACTGACTCTGGCAGTTTGCTCTAATCTTCTGGCTTCTTCTCATTCTCAGCTACAGTAATCAAATAAATACGTTGAATTTCACTATTAAGCAGACTTGGTGGTATATATGACAAGGCACTCAAGAGGCTGAAGAAGAATACCAGCTGAGACCAACCTGGGCGACATAGTAAGATCGCATCCCCTCAGGAAAGGGAAGAATTTGTGTACCAGTTTATCTACTTTTTAAGTGAGATTACAACATATAAATTAAAAAAAAAATTTTTTAGAGTATTAAACTTCTGTTTATGTATCAGCATTTTGCAAAGCATATTCCATGGAACATTCCTCCACCCTATTAATATTTCTAGACATAAAAGGGTTCTTTTGATTTTGTTGAGAGATATTTTTCCTAATCCAAGAATACATGACTTGCCCAAATAACACAGATAACCGGTCAGTATAGCCAGGACTAGAAATCATATCCATCCCTGTCTGGTCCTCTGGACACTTGGGGAAGGGCAAGCATGAATAGACTGTCAGCAATATTCCTATTTTTCACTAAAATAACTGAAAAATAGTGACCTGCTGATTGCTAACGCCAAGATTTAGCCCCACCCCCAAAGCCTCTGTAGGAGCTCTGACACTTTAACTTCCCACATCTGCTCTCTGGGACACCAGGGCTTCTCAACCAAGCAACAAAGCAGCTCCTGCCCTTTTGCCAGGAGGGCCACCTCTGTGCCTTCCAAGGCTCCTTCTCTTCTGGCTCCTCCTGGATAGGCTGCCTTCCACTGTTACCACTCTTAAACACACGTTTCCAGCCGGACATTCTGCCTACAATCCTAATACAACTGAAACCAAGTTCGTTTCTTTCCCCACTCCCAATCCGGGTCTCTTCTAGGGTTCTCTATTTTGTCAAATGTGTCAT
Source organism: Mus musculus (assembly GCF_000001635.26). Lineage (NCBI taxonomy): Eukaryota > Metazoa > Chordata > Mammalia > Rodentia > Muridae > Mus > Mus musculus. The sequence goes on along the minus strand of NC_000079.6, from coordinate 100,670,910 downwards.
CTATGTTTCAAAAGCATCAAGTAAATTTGGAATCAATTTCCCCCTTTCTCTTTGATCCTCACATGCCTTTAATCCCCAAGTCTTCAAGTCTCACAAATATCTCCCCAAATCATATCCTTTGCACTTGAATTTCCTAGTTGAATTTATGATAACTTCTGGCCTGAACCAACAGAGCCACCCTACACACCGTGCTGAGTCAATACTTTTTAAACAGATCTAAGGATGTCCCTCTCTTACCCTAACACATTCCATGGCTCCAATAAAGGTATGTCTCATTTGCTCACATCTAACAGATTCTCCAAGATATTTGTTGAAGCGAAATGAGAGAGGACACATTCCAAAGGGAAAAACTTAGGCAGCAGGATCTACCCCCACCAGCCTGACAACTTTGCTTTTAGCAAACAAGTTGATCAAACAGCTACCTACTTCCTGTCCTGTCCGGCTTGGTGGGGAAAAAACTAACATAAACCCTCCTTGGTGAACCATGAGCCGCTTCTCTTTGCTGTGGGCTGTATATATTAACTTTTAGCTTTAGAATAATTTTAGATTTACAATAAGTTGCAAAGATTTAGACCTCTATGCCCGTCACTTAAATTCCTCTAAAGTTAGCATCAGGGTACATTTATCAAAAATTGAGACAAAGACACCAGCGCAGGTTAAACTAAACCACACACTTCCGTAGATTTCCTGTTTTTCTCGAGGGCTTTTGTTCGTTCCTTTTTGTTTCAAGATATTGAAACCAGGATATTGCATAGCATTTAGTGCGTTACAGCTTTATGGCTCAAAACTAATAGTTAAATAATAGCAAGAAAAGACAGAAACAGAGTTTTTGAAATCGGTATTCTTCGGTGTCAGACCATTAATGGCTGGCTCTATGTGGGGAAAGGAGCCCTATTGCTAGTCTGACCACCACCTGCAGTTTCCACTCCTGGGCAGCTCGGCTCCATACCCTCCCCACCGCGGGTTCCCGGTGTCCTGGCCTGACGCTGGCACTCTGCGCATCCGTCCCAAGGATCGAACCTTCCGCTGCGCAGCCCGCGCGCCCCTTCAGAGGCTCACCCCACTCCGCCACGCGTCCTCGGGCCACGTGACTGCACGACCACCGCAGGGGACCCGAAAGGATCGCCAGGTCCGGGTGGGCCAGCGGCGCTTCAGCTCTCCTGAGCCCAGTATCCGTGCCTCCGTGCAACCGGATGTTAGCTGCCCTCCTCCAACTTCAGCTCCAAAGCCGGATGGACAAACCGACGGGCAAATAAAAGTCTGAGATTTAGAACAGACTGGGGCAAGGTGAGCGTCAATACATGGAAAATTATGAGTCCCAACCTTGGGACTTCAGGAACCCCCTAAGAGAAAAGTGTGCCGGAGCTGGGGTTCCCGGAGAGGTAGATCTCGGAACACCGGCTTTCGGCATTAGAAAGCCCGGTTAGGAACCCTGAAGGCAGCCTGGGCCAGAGGGAGCGCTGAAGCACAGGCGGAGCGGGAGGCAATGCCTGGAGAGCGACCCCTGCTCCTTTCCTATCACAGGTGCTACCTCGCACTAACCCATCCGCCATACTGGATCAACTTCATGACCTTGTTGAAATGGTTGTGTTCTAATTCTCTGTGCCAATACCCTTAACCGAAGACTTTGTTATTTTCAAACACTTTCCCAGGCTTGAAGATTACTCTGGTAGAAATAGACATCAGATCCTTCTCTGGCACTAATGAACTTCGCAGACTAGAGCCAGTCTAGTCTGTATTGTCCTTAGTTACTTAGACATGAGGAAAATCCGACTTAGAACGGATTTTATCTTGGGAGTCTTTCTCATAAACTTCATGCAATCACCTAGCTACGTGATTCTATACCTGTGTTGAAACTAGTGCACTACTTCCAGGAGTGGCTGTGTGAATTCAAAGCTCATTAAAAAACATGTTTCAGACTGCCGGCATACTAATATATGTTATCACTCATGTGTTTGTGATAGTAAAAATCTGCAAACGTATGTCCACCGGAAAATTGATTAATTAAAACTAATATATCAGGACTCCTGGGCATGGGGGCGGGCGGGTAGGGGGATGGAGAAAAGAAGACACCTGGTGTGAACTGCAAGGTCCATTAACACGTGCACACATGTACTTACATTCGTCTATTCTACAAATACACCGCACACACAAGCAACTCTTTTAACAGATGTGAAGTGTGTCTTTTTTTGAAGTGCTGGTAATCACAGTGAGCTTGTGACGGTTTGTTTGAGAATGGCTCCTATAAGCTTATATTTTTCGAATGCTTAGTCTCTGGTTAGTGGAACTACTAGGTTTGGGACCGATTAGGAGGTGTGACTTTGGTGGAGGGGGTGTGTCACTGAAGGTGGACCAGTCTCTCTCTTCTGCTTGTGGGTCAGGTGTAAGCTCTTAGCTACTGTTCCAGAGCGGTGCTCCCCACGATGATGGCCGTGGACTCACCATCTGAAACTGTAAGCAAACTTCCCAATCAGATGCTTTCTTTTATAAGTTGCCTTGGTCACGGTGTTTTTTCACAGCAGTAGAACAGTGAGTGACTAAGCCAGGTTTTGTACATCTAAACATTTGCCATCACTGAGCCACACCCCGAGACTACATTTAAGTCTCCAAATCTTTTTTTTTGTTTTTTGTTTTTTTTGTTGTTGTTGTTGTTTTCAAGACAGGGTTTCTCTGTGTAGCCCTGGCTGTCCTGGAACTCACTCTGTAAACCAGGCTGGCCTCAAACTCAGAAATCCGCCTGCCTCTGCCTCCCAAGTGCTGGGATTAAAGGTGTGCGCCACCACTGCCCGGCAAAGTCACCAAATCTTAAATCAGATTTTTTTTTTCTTCTTCTGTGACAGGGTTTCTTTATCCTGGCTGTCCTGGGACTTGCTTTGTAAACCAGTCTGGCCTCAAATTGAGAGGCCCATCTGCCTCTGCCTCCCTAGTGCTAGGATTAATGGCATGTGCCACTAATGCTGGGCTATTAAATCTGAATTTTAAGATGGTAAAAATTTATCTAAAATATAATTGAGAGGTTTGTATTTTCTGAGATGATACAATCCTCTCATAAATTAAAATACAGAGTATGTGTGTGCCCATGGAGGCCAGGGGACAACCTTGGAGACTATTCCTCAGGCACCTCACATCTTATTTTTAAGACATAAAATATTTAAAAAAATAAGACACCTTATTTTTAAGACTTCAGCCTGGAATGCATGAAGTAAGTAGGCTAGGCTAGCCCCAGAGCTAGAGAGCCACCTGTTTCCACCTCTTCAGCACTCAGTTAATAAGCAAGTGCCTGCCACCAAACCTATCTTTTTAAAAAGGTGGGTTCTGGGAATGGAAGTCTTGTCTTTGCAAACACTTTACTGATAGCCATTTTCTCAGTCCTATTACTATTTTTATAAAAAGTGTATATACACACATTTTATAGGCACCAAATCTCTGCAATATACCAGAAGCCAGTAACATTGTTTCCTAGAGGGAGGAGGGAGGTGATCTGAGTAAAGAGGTGGGCTAGAAGGCTAGTCTAACATTTATACCAAATTCTGTATACAGAACAAGTATCCAGGGTAGCTCCAGGGACAGATCTGACTAGGAGTGGCAAGGGAATGAAGACAGACAGACGGACGATAGACAGACAAGCGGGCTATGAGGTGGATTGGGCCCTGTGATGGAGAAACCTCAGCACCCTGTAGCTCCCCGTGTTGGGAGCTACTGCACACAGCTGAACTGTGCGGAGTTAGCACAGACAAGAAAGGAGGCAGTGGGTATGATAGGCAACTGGATCAAGGAGACAGATTGACCTAATCTCAGACCAGCCTCTATGCCATAAATACCCAGGGGAGAAAGTTATGGGGACATTTCTGCATGGTCAACATCCACATACACCACAGGAAGGCTTGCCATCCCTCTGAGCCTCAGCGGTGGGGTGGGATGAAGGCTCTCCTAGGGGTCTGAGGCTATGGGGTCCAGAGCGTGGCTCTGCCCATGGCTGGTACCCATGTACTCAGACTCCACTCACTGGGCTCTTCCTCGGCTCCCCACAGCCGCTAGTCCAAAGGGAAAACCCGTAGTGTGTGGTGTCAGCCGTCTTTCTTGACTTCTCTTACTCCTGCAGCCGCGGGCTGAACCCAGAGCTAGCCAATGCCAGCCATTTAGCTAGCCAGCTTGTCCCAGGGACTGTTCTGTCCCCATGCTGGGTTTACAACCCAAACGCTTGTCTTCATGCTTGCGCGGTAAGCACTTTATCCACGGTACCATCTCACCAGCCCTCAAATTATTTAAGCCTACTTCTCATTGTGTGTGTGTGAGAGAGGGAGCGCACATGCCAGCGCGCATGCGTTAGTCGGACGATGAGACCCAGTGGGAGCTGGTTCTCTCGTCCGTCGTGTGTGTGTGGGGTCCGGAACTCAGGTCTCAGCCTTGGTCCGGTGCTCGTGCTTACTCGGCCATCTCAGCAGCCCCACCCCACCCCTCTAATTTTTTCAAAATAAAAGCAATACTGACCATGTATCTTTAATTTTCCATTTTTATCTAAGAGATCACCTACTATTAAAGAGATGTGTATCCATTGACCAGATTTATTATCAATTCAATTTGAAGACAACTTTTAATCTTTAATAAGTTATATTCATATCTGAGATTGTGTAAGGTTTCTCACGGAGAAAAAGAAATCCAGGCAGCAGCTAGAGCTGCGACACAAGCTTTCTTCTGCTCATCCTCCCGTGTTCCTACTATGTGGACTGAGTGACGGTAGCCAGGCTTTTTTTCTTTTTCTTTTTTCCCTTTGAAACAGAGCCTTACTGTGCAGCCCTGGCTGGCCTAGAACTCACTGTGTAGACCAGCTGCTGCCTCCTAAGATCTGGGACGATGGACGGAGGTGGTGCCTGGCTAGCCAGTGTCTAAGTTAAGGGTTATGATCTTTGACCCACTGCTCAATCCATTTTGAGATTTGGTTGATATTGTCCTCGAGCTGTTCTGGTTCATTACTGGGCAGCTGATGCACGATTTCTTCTTTGTAAGATGCTATGGCTTCTTCATAAAGAACTTGAAAAATCTCACACTGAATATTGTCTTGTAGTTTCTTCTCATTATAACCCCTGGAAGGCAAAGAGAGGTTAAGTAAACATACTAACTAAGCATTAACTATTGCTTCAAGAACAACCTAGAAACTGGACACTTTTTTGAATATATCAAAATTTACACAAAAATCCTCTCATACTCTCTTTACCCAGAGGAGACAAGCTAGCAACTATGAGAGATTTCTTTGACACAAGGGCTAACCTGAGAATTATGAGGCTGACATAGGTTTATTTAGATCAAGTGCTAATGTATTTGCTGCTCAAATAATTACCAATCAACTAGCCGGTAAACAAGTCCCTACCTCAACCCAGATTCTTGGCTAAATGAGATAAATAAAAAGACTCATAGTTGGGGCTGGTGAGATGGCTCAGTGGGTAAGAGCACCCGACTGCTCTTCCAAAGGTCCGGAGTTCAAATCCCAGCAACCACATGGTGGCTCACAACCATCCATAAGGAGATCTGACGCCCTCTTCTGGTGTGTCTGAAGACAGCTACAGTGTACTTACATATAATAAATAAATAAATAAATCTTTAAAAAAAAATAAATCTTAAAAAAAAAAGACCCATAGCAAGGATTTATGATAAAGACAGATAGTATACATAAGAGGGAAGTGTGGAGCTGGGTGTGGTGGCTCACGCCTTTGATCCCAGCACTCGGGAGGCAGAGGCAGGCGGACTTCTGAGTTCGAGGCTAGCCTGGTCTACAAAGTGAGCTCCAGGACAGTCAGGGCTACACGGAGAAACCCTGACTGGAAAAACAAACAAACAAACAAACAAAAAAAAAAAAAAAAAAGAGGGAAGTGTAGGATACCATACATCAATTGGATAACTCATTATAAAAATGTTATCTATAATTTAGTAATCCCAAAGGTAATAAAAGTAACTTACATAATGTTTAGGCAGTATATAAACCAACTAAACAGCCAGTTAAAAGTTAAGGGCCAGAGGACCACTACATGGTATTTGTTGGTTGAAAAGCTACGCAGGCCATTTGGAACCTTTGACAGGAATAAAAGAGTTTGATATTGGCACTTCAAGAACCAGCCTCACTCCATTTTGTTCCTGGAAGCCATTGAGCTGGGATCAGAGGTGTGTGTCACAATGCCCAGCACATATCTTGTTAATTTTCATAACCTTCCCCACTGTTGGTATGGGGATAATTTGAATGGACAGTATTTAAACATAGATTATTAGTGCTTGGTTCTTTTCCTAGAAAAGGCTGTATAGAGGATAAAACACGATAGTGTGGGGATTTCTATCTGGTATATTATACTAAATCAAATTTTCAGTTAAAGCTGGGCGGTGTTGGTGCACTCAGGAGGCAGAGGCAGAGGCAGAGGCTGGCAGATCTCTGAGTTCAAGGTCAGCTTGGGCTACAGAATGAGTTACAGGAAAGCCAAAGCTACAGTCTTTGGGGGGGTGGGGGGGAATTCAGTTGAGGAATTCTTTTACTCAGGAAGTACTTACTCGGGCCTTGCAAATGTCTTTGGCTCAGTATAACCATATCCATAGATTTAGTTTACAGAGAGCAGACAAAGCAGCTACTCTTCAAAGAGTGTCTTCTCGTGGGATTATCAGCCAGCCTCATGAACCTGAACAAACTTTATTTGCCTTAAGAACAAAGTCAGTGTTTCTTCTTTCCCTTACCTTGTTTCAAGTCGTTTATACAATACACCATTATCTGTTCTCAACACAAACACTATATGAAACCAGCGTTCGGGGAAGAAGTCACAGCCGTGGTAATCCACAATCACACCGCCCTCCTGCATCTGATGCTCTAACTCATCGACAACCTGTGATGGGCACACACCAATAAAAAGGATGAATGGCGGGCGGTGGTGGCGCACGCCTTTGATCCCAGCAGCTGTGCCCTCGCTCAGTGGTACTTACCCTATCCTCATCTAGAATGGGACAGCCATACTCCTCATCGTAGCCGTCGTATAACTGCCCTGCAAGAGGGTACACGAGCTCGTTAGTAGTTTCCAAGCAGCCCTCACTGACTTAAGTTAATTCTAGATTGAGGAAACCCATCGATGATTTCTTCAGATCCAGACCGGGCACTGATGCAATGACTCTGCATGGTCCACAAACATCTAGGGCCATAGCGAAAACTGGATCTTTCTTAGTAGGAAACCTGGCGGCAACATGGCAACATAGCTCAAACTTACTTTGTTTGCTTTGTGCTGGAGTCAGGGCCTCTCCATGTAGACCAATCTGGCCTTGAACTAGGACTCCTCTGATCTCAACCTCTGGGGAACTAGGATTACAGGATGTGCCACCCTGCCCAGCTCATATCAAATGCTTACATTAAAAAGAAAAAAAAAAATTTTTTGCCCGATGTGGTGGCACACACCTTTAATCCCAGCACTCGGGAGGCAGAGGCAGGCGGATCTCTGTGAATTCAAGGACAGCCTGGTCTACAGTGAGTTCCAGGGCAGCCAAGACTACACAGAGAAACCCTGTCTCAAAAAAGCAAAAAATAAACAAAAAATATTTTATTTTTAAACTGTATTATTCTTGAGGCCAGAAGTGTAGCATCCCTGTAACTGGTATTATGGGTTGCTGGCTGTAAGCCATGAGGTAGTTCCTAGGAACTTAACTGTGGCTCTCTGAAAGAGCACAATTCGCTCTTAACTCCTAAGCCATCTCTCTAGCCCTAAATACATGGGGCTCTGTGCAGCCCAGGCTGTCCTGGACTCACTCTGTAGCCCAGGCTGTCCTGGACTCACTCTGTAGCCCAGGCTGTCCTGGACTCACTCTGTAGCCCAGGCTGGCCTGGACTCACTCTGTAGCCCAGGCTGTCCTGGACTCACTCTGTAGCCCAGGCTGTCCTGGACTCACTCTGTAGCCCAGGCTGTCCTGGACTCACTCTGTAGCCCAGGCTGTCCTGGACTCACTCTGTAGCCCAGGCTGGCCTGGACTCACTCTGTAGACCAGGCTGTCCTGGACTCACTCTGTAGACCAGGCTGTCCTGGACTCACTCTGTAGCCCAGGCTGGCCTGGACTCACTCTGTAGACCAGGCTGTCCTGGACTCACTCTGTAGACCAGGCTGTCCTGGACTCACTCTGTAGCCCAGGCTGTCCTGGACTCACTCTGTAGCCCAGGCTGTCCTGGACTCACTCTGTAGCCCAGGCTGTCCTGGACTCACTCTGTAGACCAGGCTGTCCTGGACTCACTCTGTAGACCAGGCTGGCCTTGAACTCACTCTGTAGACCAGGCTGTCCTGGACTCACTCTGTAGACCAGGCTGTCCTGGACTCACTCTGTAGACCAGGCTGTCCTGGACTCACTCTGTAGACCAGGCTGTCCTGGACTCACTCTGTAGACCAGGCTGTCCTGGACTCACTCTGTAGACCAGGCTGTCCTGGACTCACTCTGTAGACCTGGCTGTCCTGGAACTCACTCTGTAGACCAGGCTGGCCTGGACTCACTCTGTAGACCAGGCTGGCCTTGAACTCACTCTGTAGACCTGGCTGTCCTGGAACTCACTCTGTAGACCAGGCTGTCCTGGACTCACTCTGTAGACCAGGCTGGCCTCCAACTCAGAAATCCACCTATCTGCCTGCTAAGTGCTGGATTAAAGGTGTGACCCACCACTGCCTGGCCCAAATAATGTCTTTTAGTAGAAGGTTTACCTCTATCCCCCTTTAGGACAGGATCTCACTATATCTCTGGGTAGCACTGGACTCAAGAGATCCCCCTACCCAGTCCTCTTGAATACTGGGATTAAAGACCTGAGCCTCCCCACCTAGCTAAAAGATTTACTTTTAGTTACGTATCTGTTCATGTGTAGTTATGTGCCTCTGAGTGTGTGTGCCTGCAGAGGCCAGAACCATTAGGAACTGGAGTCATTACACAGTTGTGAGCCACCTCTGGGTGCTAGGAACTGAACTTTCTTCTCTGCAAGAGCAGTATGCATTCTTAAGAGTCAGCTCTCCAGCCTTTCTCTGAAAAATTTAAGTATCAAAGTCTTTAAAGAGCAGGGGAGGGGAGCCAATATCAGAGCTATTAGTGGAAGAAAATAACATTTTGTTGTTGTTGTTGTTATTGATTGGTAGGAAAAGGGAACATATAGACAGACAAATATAAACACTCTCACACATATCACTGTTGGGCCTCAATCCCAGCATGCTAAGAAGCAAATGCAGGAAGATTTCTGAGTTAGAAGCCAGCCTGGTCCACACAGTGAGTTCCAGGACAGCCAGGACTACACAGAGACCATGTCTCAACAAAACAACAACAAACAAAACAAAACAAAGCCACAAAAACTAAATAACAACAAAAACAAGATTGGGCTCCAACTTAAGGTCAAGAATATAAACTTGGGGACTGGAGAGATGGCCCAACAGTTAAGAGCACTAACTGCTCTTCCAGAGGTTCTGAGTTCAATTCCCAGCAACCACATGGTGGCTCACAACCATCTGTAATGGGATTGGACACTCTCTTCTGGTCTGCTGAAGACAGCTATAGTGTATTTGTATACATAAATCTTTTAAAAAAAAGATTTTAAAATTGGGGGCTATAAGGTAGCTCAGCAGTTTAAGAGCACTGGCTGCCCTTCCAGAGGTCCTAAATTCAATTTCAATGCAACCGCATGACGGCTCACAACCATCTGTAATGAGATCTTCTGGCCTCTTCTGGCATGCAGGTGCACATGCAGATAGAGCATTCATATACATAAAATAAATCTTTAAAAAAACACACGCAAACACATACACATACAAATATACATACATACACACTCACTCCAAGCAATCTCAGGTTCTTGCTTCTGGAAGTAAATACCACTTCCTGATCTCACCCTTTCTTAAGGGGAAGAGGAGTCAGTCTCTTCACTTCCCAGAATCCTCAAGTCATTCCTCTCAAAAGGTCGATGGTCTTGGATTTGGGGATACAGCTCAGTGGTAGAGCACTTGGCTAGCACTCAAAAGGCCCTGAGTTCAATATCATATATAGTCAAATTTTAAAGAAAGTTAAATAGCTTTATTTTATTGTTATTTTGTCTTTTTTTTTTTCAGAGCTGAGGACCAAACCCGGGCCTTACACTTGCTAGGCAAGCGCTCTACCACCGAGCTAAATCCCCAACCTCAATGGCTTTATTATAAAAGGCAGAGGCCTGAGAGATAGGTCATCAGTTAAAGGCACTTGTTCTTTCAGAGGACCTGGGTTCAGTTCCCAGAGCTTACATGGCGACTCAGAACTGTCCGTAACTCCAGTTCCAAGGGGTCTGACATCTGCTGGCATCAGGCATACATGTGGCAACCGTACTAAAAATACCTGACTCATGCTTTCAGGAGGTGTCTGCCCTCTTGGAGGCAGGGAAGGTGAGGCAGTCTGGAGTGGGGAGCTTGCAGCTGCCACTGCTTTACATGGTGACTGGCAGGAAGTAGAAGGCAGGCAATAACCATTAAGGAGAGCCCCCAGCACCTCGGCCAGCCAGGCCCTAACTCCTAAAAGTTTCACAGACTCACAGTGTCAGAGTATGGAACATAAGTCTATGGGGCTGAAGAGAAGGCATGTTGGTAAATGGCCTGTTTAGCTCCTGCAGACCAGAACTGTTTCCAGCACCCACATGGGCAGCTTACAACTGCCCGTAACTCTAACTTCAGGGGGGCCACATATCTCTGCCTTCTGTGGGTACTCACAAGTACACACACACACACACACACTTAAAAATAATAAGAACAAATCTGTATTATCATTTCTTAAAGATTTATCTGTGAGTACGCTATCTGCATTTACACCTGCAGGCCACAAGAGGGCACCAGAACTCACAGATGGTTGTGAGCCACCATGTGGTTGCTGGAAACTGATTTAGGACTTCTGGAAGAGCAGCCAATGCTCCCAACCCCTAAGCTCTCTCTCCAGCCCAGCTTCACTACTATTTTAAATCTAAAACAGCCACTTATGACGTAAAAGACCTTCAATCCTGGCATACAGACAAGACACCCATACACATAAGCATTTTTTTACTTAAAAATTATATGCTGTCGAAAAATTAGATGTAGTAAAATTAACCTTTAGAATTAGAGTCTAATTTCTTGCAACGTTTGTTCTACATATTTTTTCTTTAAAGGTTTATTTAATGTGTGTTTCTGTTCGCCTCCATGTACCTGTGAACCACATGGATCCTGGGTCCAGAAGCCCAAAGGGCCAATGGATCCTCTGGAACTCTGTTATGAACAGTTCTGAGCTGTGTGTAAGGGCTGAGGACCAAACATTAGCTGCTGAGCCAGCTCTCCAGCCTCCTTTGATGTAGAAGGAAGGTTATAATTTTTTAAAAAGATTATTTAGTTAACATGTATGAGTACACTGTCACTGTCTTCAGACACACCAGAAGAGGGCATCAGATCCCATTACAGATGGTTGTGAGCAACCATGTGGTTGTTGGGAATCGAACTCAGGGCCTTCGGAAGAGCAGTCAGTGCTCTAACCACTGAGCCATCTCTCCAGCCCCCTAATTTTTTTGTTTGTTTGTTTGTTTTTTGAGACAGAGTTTCTCTGTATAGCCCTGGCTGTCCTGGAACTCACTTTGTAGACCAGGCTGGCCTCAAACTCAGAAATCTGCCTCCTCTGCCTCCCGAGTGCTGGGATTAAAAGCGTGTGCCACCACACACGGCTATATATTTTATAATTATTGTCTGTACATGGTATGTTTAGGAGAATATGTAGAGATCAAAACACATGTGAGTCTTCACACTTGTTTGATTTTACCTGCTGAGACATCTCTTTCGTCTACAAAGTATATATAAAATATATATGACAGGGAGTTTTTTGTTTTGTTTTATTTTGGTTTTTAATTCCTCCTCCGAGACAGGGTTTCTCTGAGTAGCCCTTCCTGTCTTGAAAGACCTTGAACTCAGATCCACCAGCCTCTGCTTCCAAAGTGCTGGGATTAAAAGTGTGTACCACCACCACCTGGCTAACAAAGGACATTTTTTTCTTCTTCTTTTGGTTTTTCGAGACAGGGTTTCTCTGTGTAGCCCTGGCTGTCCTGAAACTCACTCTGTAGACCAGGCTGGCCTTGAATTCAGAAATCCACCTGTCTCTGCCTCCCAAGTGCTGGGCTTAAAGGCTTGTGCCACCACTGACTGGCTGTACATATGATCTTAATACAGCAAAGATCAAAAAGCTTCATTTGATCAAATGACTGAAAGTTCAAAACATTAAATCAATTTCCCACGCAAAGTTTTATGATTTGAGGAAACTAAATATGCACAAAATCCCTGAGAGAAGAACACTGGGTTCACTGAATGGAGGAGAAAGGGGAAGAATGGCTACACATAAAGCTGAAGACCAGCTCATGAGAGAACCAAGTACAAAGGCTGAGCTGGGCAGCAGATGCCTGTTAAGCCCAGGACTCAGTGAGAGGAGCAAAAAGGAACTCAAGTGTCCTAAGCAAGCTACAACAGCACAGACTCTCCTTCCTAAAGGCTCCCACCAACATTCTGATCCAACCTTGCCATTCTCTTCTCTCTCATCCTCTTCTAACATCAGTGAACAATAGTATCAAAAGGCAGGTGGGAGATACTGCAGACCGAGCAGGATTCTCACACGAGGCTGGCGTCTCAGGTGGCAGATACAAAGTAGCAAGCCCTGGGTTTTAGCCCCAGCACCAAATAAACCAGGTGTCCCGGGCACACTTAGAAGTGGCTCAGCCAGTAAAGGTATTTGCTACCTTGCCATTTGAGTTTGATGCCTAGGGTCCCCAAGGGGAGAGCTGGCTACTGCAAGTTGTTCACGGACTTCCACATGTGCCTGGAAAGCTCTAACTGACACATACATACATACATACATACATACATACATACATACAACATAAGTAGTATTAAAATAATCTGAGGCAGAGGCCCCACGCCAAGGAGGTAAGAAAGGAGCATTGCATAGACTTTTTTTTTTTTTTCAGGGAAACTATCAGAAGTTCGAGACCAAGTATAACTGCACAGAGAGTACAGTGTATGTATGGCAAGTTAGAATCAGGAGGTGGTAGGAAGATTTCAAGCCACGCTTTTTTTTTTTTTTTTTTTAAATAGGTTTTTTGAGACAGCGTTTCTCTGTGTAGCCCTGGCTGTCCTGGAACTCACACTGAAGACCAGGCTGGCCTCGAACTCAGAAATCCGCCTGCCTCTGCCTCCCCAGTGCTGGGATTAAAGGCGTGTGCCACCACTGCCAGGCTTCAAGCCATGCTTTTTAAGTACGATAATTTGGAGATGTGTTGACAAAGTTTAGACATGTATAACAAGTATCCAGAAATTAGGCTTCCAAAATTACAAACACGAGTCACCAGGTGGAAGGTGATTAGTAAACCGGAGTGTGAGCAGGAGGGAAAGGATTACCAGATGGCTGAATCACCTTAGCGACAGTAAACACTTAAAGGTTTGCAGGGCTGTTCCTTAGTTAAGGTAAATCATAGCAGAAGCTTGCTAATGAAGAGAGAAATCAAGATCTAATTACTGCGCAAGCACTCCGTGGTAGTCGTGGTAGAGTATATGCTTATTAGCATGCATGTAAAGACCTGGTTCCATGTGAAATGAATTCAATACCCCTGTACTATTCTACCCAGACCTACGTGTACCCTGGAGTTAGCCTTCATTGTGCAAAAGGTTACTAAACTACAGGTAGGAAAACTGAGGATGCTAATAACACTAAAACAATTGTATATGAGAAAGAACACCAAGTGGAGAGTAATCCAAAACGGAGGACATACGATAAGCATTCTCAGACACCCATGCTATTGAGAGGCTCAGTCACAAGAACCATTTTAGCCAGAGTTAGGGAAAACATTTAAACTTTAAAAAGTGAGACAGGGCCAGGAAGTGGTGGCGCACACCTTTAATCCCAGCACTCGGGAGGCAGAGGTCAGTGGACTTCTGTATCATAAATCATTTGTGAGCCAAGGGATCTGGAGCCCTCATCTGGCCTCCACAGGCACCAGACACACAGCACAGCACAGTGCAGTGCACTTACTTACAGGAACACCCCCCCCCCCCCACACACACACAAAAGGAAAAAAATGCCGAAGTATAACGAAGTATGACCAAAAAGGTTCCATTTAAAAATGGAACTAAAAGGGGGCTGGCAAGATGGCTCAGTGGGGAAGAGCACTGACTGCGCTTCCAAAATTCAAATCCCAGCAACCACATAGTGTCTTACAACCACCCGTAATGAGATATGACACCCTCTTGAGGTGCATCTGAACACAGCTACAGTGTACTTATGTATAATGAGAAAGAAGTCTTTTTTTTTTTTTTGCTTGTGTAAGTCATACTTTTTTTAATTAGGTATTTGCTTCATTTACATTTCAAATGCTATCCCAAAAGTCCCCATGATGGTAAATAAATCTTACAAAAAAAAAAAAAAAAAAAAAAAAAGGAACTAAGAAACTAGGTCACTGAGGAACTTAAATCTAAGCATATAAATGAAATATAGTTTATATGAATAAATCTTGACCAATAGTAAATACATGCATCATGGATAGATAAGCCAGAGAAAATACCCTAAGAGTGACTCATACACAGCAGACTCTCAAAATCTGCCTGGGTGTGCTAGATTAAAGCACCTTTAATCCCAGCACTCAGGAAGGCTCTGTGAGTTCAAGGCCAGCCGGGCCAACATAGGTAGTTCCAGGATATCCAGTACTACAGAGAGACCCTCTCTCAAAAATCAATAAACATCCAACGCCATTAGAGGTAAGGTAGCACAGTAGACGCAGTAAGGGAGACTGTAAACCTTCAAGCTGGGGGGAAATTGTTTTTGAAAACATAACTGCCAAAGTACCAAGAATCAAACTGATAAATGACAATTTTATTTTTTGTGCATAAAGGTTGATGAAAAACCATCACTAGTTCTAGTAAAACTGAACATTTTAATCAAAAAGCAAAGCATACGTATGAAACACCACTTTCTAAAGTACAGCTTTAAAACATCTAACATGCTTTTTAACTTGTAGTACAATGGATCCAAGTCCAAGAACACAGGTTACATGCATCGTGGCTAGACTACATATTATCATAGTCATCATCATCATCGTCATCATCGTCATCATCATCGTCTTCACGTTTCCGTTTCAGTGCATTTGCTGACTCGGCTGTATTCTGTGATACCATATTAGTAGTAATAAGAATGTTTTTGGACCCAATTAACGATGGATTAATAAGAACATTCTGAACTGTTGATGTTGCAGGTATAGAAGCTTTTACAGCAGGGGACTGAGAAGCAGGCATCTGTACTGTAAACCTCTGTCCTGTGAGGGACATTGGGGTGCCTACTTTAGTTGAAACAGACATGGTTTGTGGAGTCGGTGTACCTAGGGTGGGAGTACTTGGTCTACTAGAAACTGAACCAACACTTAACCTTGGAACTGTTATTCTTCCTGCAGGAGCAGGTGCCTTTTTCTGTAAAGACTTAAGCCTATAGTTTGGGGCAGTTAAGCAATACCTATCAGGTGGCAATCTAGGACCTGAATATGGCTTGATCAGTGGCAAAGGGGTTTGATTTCTTTGTCGTGCAATATCTAATAAGAAATCTCTCGGGGGTGGAGAAGTGAAAGACTGGTCAGCACGGCACTGGATTGCCAGTCGTACGTCATCTGCATCAACAGTAGCTTTCTTAGCATGGCTGGAATAAATTTTAGCATCATCTAGAATTGTTGTCACATATCGGAAGGCAAACTCCAGCATCTGATTTATAACTCTTGGCTCATATTCTGTAATCCCCATATCCTTCAGGATTTGTGCCATCATCTGTGCATCTTTCGGCATGCTCTTGGGAGACGCCATCTTGCCAGACTCCATGATATCCGCTGATCAGACTTTAGGTCATTTAAAAAAAATATGGAAATTAGATCAAACCGAAATAGTTACTTCAGTAGCAACTGCTAGGAATTTAAAATTTTCAAATGTTTTAAAACTTTAAAAAATATATTTAAAATACAAAACATCAACCTTTTTTTCTAATTAAGCATATTTAAACCTCCCTTTGGTTAAATACTAAATTCCTTCTCTGAATGTAGACTATAAAAAGGATGACACAAATAAGTTAAATAATAAAAGATTAGGGGAAAACAGGATAAAATAAGTAAAACTACCACACTTTATATGCAATGAGTCTGGGCATGCAACTGTCAAAATGATTTTTAAAAAATAACATAGTCATGTTCTAATGGTTTGAGTTCACAGTAACCTGTCCTTCCTGAGAGATCAGTATGTCTCGTATAGTCATTTAAAATCACTCAAACCTTTGTGTCTGCTGAACACAGCATTTTCCCTCTTCTTCATATTCAGATCTTATCTATCGAGTCTCCTAACAGAAACTCTCCTAATTATTACTCTTTGCAACAATTCTAGTTATTTTGGGTTAGGGAAGGGAAAATGTCCAAAATAACCATGTGATGCTACTATCTGCTATACATGTGACACTTTTTCTTTCTCAGGTCCCTAGCACAACAGAACTGCTTACTACCAGGATCCTTCTGCTTTCTGGACCTCTAGCAACACTTAGCAGGACTAACACTCTATTACCTGACTTAAAAACAAAAACGCAACATCAAAGTGACCCTTACCTTCTCGAGCTAGATCTCCCACGTTAACGTACTTCAGGCCTGATCTTGATGCAAGTTCTTTGCCTAGTGTGGTTTTTCCAACCCCTGGTGTACCTGTAAGATTAGACACAGAAAAATACTGTTCAAATACTACTTATTTGTCAGCCATCTTCTGCCCTTAAGGTTCTTAACTGATATAAAGCCTGGTATGGTGGTGTACGTCTTTAATCCCAGCACTTGGGGCAGAGGCAGGTGAGAGTCTCTGGGGCTTCAAGACCAGACTAGGCTACACAGTGTCAGGACAGCCAGGGCCACATAGGAAAGCCCTATCTCAAAACCAAACCAAACCAACCAACCAAAAAATTCTCCAGAAATTACTGTCTACTAGTGTCTATATCCTAATCTCCAGGGATAGGACTGCAGCAATTTTGATGCCAATTCTGCCTGCCAACAACAAAATTCCCAGCATAAAATTAGACACCTTGCCGGGCGTGGTGGCCCATGCCTTTAATCACAGCACTCGGGAGGCAGAGGCAGGCGGATTTCTGAGTTCAAGGCCAGCCTGGTCTACAAAGTAAGTTCCAAGACAGCTTGAGCTATACAGAGAAACCCGGTCTTAAAAAAACAAACAAACAAAAAAACAAAACAAAAAAATTAGGCACCTCAAATACACTATTATCACTTATTGCGTTAATAAAAAGCTTAAAAAACATTCAATGGGCCGGGCATGGTGGCGCACGCCTTTAATCCCAGCACTGGGGAGGCAGAGGCAGGTGGATTTCTGAGTTCGAGGCCATCCTGGTCTACAGAGTGAGTTCCAGGACAGCCAGGGCTACACAGAGAAACCCTGTCTCGAAAAACCAAAACCAAACCAAACCAAAACCAAAACAAACAAACAAACAAAAAAACCAAACAAACCCCCACCCCCCAAAAAAACATTCAATGGGGCTGGAGAGATGGCTCAGCAGTTGAGAGCACCAACTGCTCTTCCAAAGGTCGTGAGTTCAAATCCCAGCAACCACATGGTGGCTCACAACCATCCTTAATAAGATCTGATGCCCTCTTCTGGGGTGTCTGAAGACAGCTACAGTGTACTTACATATAATAAATAAATCTTAAAAAAAAAAATTCAATGGAAAAAAAGTTTAGTATGAGCAATACCATTACTACCATTTCCCCTAACAGAAATACCTTCCCCAGAGGGAGCTACTTTAAACCAGTTTCTTACTTAACTTTCTATGTGTTTGTGTGTATCTAAGGGATACTTGGTGTGTATTTAAGTAAGTGTATACATACACACTGTATATATCCACACAGCATAGATACCCTTATAAATGACACTATACATAGTTTGCTTTTCTCCTTTTACAGCTAATACCCTCCACTTCCCCCTGTTTTTGTTTTTTTTCGAGACAGGGTTTCTCTGTGTAGCCCTGACTGTCCTGGAACTCACTCTGTAGACCAGGCTGGCCTCGAACTCAGAAATCCGCCTGCCTCTGCCTCCCAAGTGCTGGGATTAAAGGCTTGTGCCACCACTGCCCTGCTTATAGCTAATACCCTTAAGACAATCAAATGCATAATGTTCAAACTTATGTCAACTTGAACATTGTAAGAAATCCTGAAAAATCATGTCTCTATAGTCAAAAAAAATATACTTCCACTGTAAGAACACATCAATCCCAACTCTTACTCAGCGCTCGTGAACCCTTTCTGTATTCAACACTCCCATTCAGATCTACAGAGTTCTTATGATGTAACTCTTGTCCGTCCCTCCCCACTGCTTTCCCCCCTCCCGCCAACCGGCACGGTTCTAGGTTGGCCTTTGACTTCTCATCCTCCCTAGTATTGGAATAACAGACATATGCCACCCCATCTAGTCTATGTTGTTCTGGGGACCTGATTCCAGGGCTTCCTGCCTACTAGTGAGTAGTCTACCAACTGATCTACAGCATTCTCTGCAGCCTACTGGCTTCAGAATCTGAAAGCCCCAAGAAACTGTCTGGCCATGCAAATCAGATATTGTAAAATGTTCCTAAGGAATCTCAAAGCTAAAGCCTGCAGAGCTAAGACAGACAACAACCTCACCTGATTCGTTACCTGACAAAACAGCAGCTGAACTTTTTTCAGTAAAGTGATGGCATCTTTATCTATATCCATCCCATCTTTGTACAACTGGCCTATGACGCTACTAAACGCTACAACTTAACCTTTCTTATTAAAGCTCCGAAACGTCCCACCCACGATCAGCTCCAGATCACCACAAACGCTCAGAAACCTTAACACTGAAACAACAACAAAGCCCGTGGCGCGAACCGAACAAAGTAACAGTTCATTAGTCACGTCTCTTCACAAGCATCCCAAAAATCATCTACAGAAACCTTTCGGGAAGTGTTTCTCAAAAGCAAAGGGGTATCTAAAAATAAAAAATAAAATAAGAAGGTGACGACCAAGAAGGCCCAAAGACTGGGGTACCCACCATCACCACATCTCCTAACGGCTAAAAACTGCCTCACCGCACCTCGATTTTTAAAAACCCCAAGCCCGACCGCGACAAAGGCTCAGCAGCCCGTTCTCCAGGCAAAGATACCAGATTGACAAAGGCCAAGCGTCCGGCGGAGCGACGGGGCAGCGGGAGAGCAGGAGCCGGCCTGCCGCTCTCCCTCTCCTCGGCGCGGCGTCTGACCAACCGAACCGCCGCCTCCGCCGCTTCCCCCGCCCCCCACCCCAACGGTCGCGAGCGCCGGGTCCTGACGCGCCAGCCGACACGGCACGCCGCGCGGCCTGCGGAGCGCCCCCGGGACCTCACAGCCCTCGGCAAACCCCGGCCCGGCCCGACCCGACCCCGTTGCGCGCCCTAACCGGTGAGCAGGATATTCGGAAGCTTCATAGTCCTCCTTCCCCTGCAGCCAAAGCCTCCGCTCACGCGCCCGCCCCGACGCGCTTGCCAGGGAGGAACCGGAAAGGGCGGGCGTGCGTGCGGAGGGGCGGTCTCGTGCGCCTGTACGCGGCTAGGTTCCCTCGAGGCCCTCCGCCGGGCTCGCACGCACTCAGACCCTACCTCGGCACGCACCAGGAACTCCGCTGGCCTCGGGTCCTACGCTTCCATCTAATGGTGGGAAGCCGGGCCCCGAGACCCGCCTGCGTTTCGGGTCAGGCAGTGCGCTGGACGCCTACGTCCCTTGCTCGCTTGCCGGCCCCTCCCCTCTGGCTGCGTCGCGGAAGCGCCGTCCGTGAGGAAGGTCCCCAGGAGGCGGGCCCTCCAACAGCCTGCGGCTGAGCCGGGAGGGCTGGGTGGCGAAGTACAGCCCCGGTTCTCCGCTTTTTTCCGCCCGCGAGGGGACGCAGCTCCCGGAAAGTAAGGACGCCGCGGCTTCCGCTTGATTTATTAATATCCCAGAGGCGTGAGGTCAGCTGTGTCTTCACGCATACCTGGGCTGTGTCCTTCCCGGCCCGCCCTCCAGTCTGGACTGGTGTAGGATGTAGGTGAGGAGCCCTGGCCTGGAGCCATGGTGCGAGGTGTCAGCTCCGCTCACTGGTGATTGCAGAAACACCTAAGGACTGACGTGTGAGCTTTGTGTCCCTGTCCCCTGTGCAGTGTGTGAGGTGGAGGTGGATAGGCTAGGGGTAGTGTTGAAGTTCTCGTTATCTCCGGCGCGTTTCCCGAGCCTGATATCATCAGAGACGGTTGTTTGTTTATCGAAGGAGGTGACTGTCAGTCTTGTTTTCAAAGAGCCCTGATCATTGAGCATCTTTCATTTCGACAACTATAATTTCTTAAGCAGACGTTTTTGTGTCCCTTTGAAAGGTCAGGCCATAATCCTAAATTAGATAGGAGAAGATGATTTGTTTTATTGGGTGCCAAAGTTTTCAGCGTGTGGGCTTGTGTGTACCTACAACTCTAAAATAGATGGGTGCACCTTCCAATATATACATTTATCCAAAGTGACTAATGAGTCTCATTTCATTTTTTCCCCCTTAAATTGTAAATCCACAGTACTTGGTAGCATGACATGAAATACAATTTTCAGCATAAAAATAAAAATGTTTATATGGGATTAGTTTTTCTTTATAATAAAAGGTAAGTGCACAAATATATGGTTTTTCTGTTTCATTCATCGTTGAGTTTTTTTTTTTAAGATTTATTTATTTATTATATGTAAGTACACTGTAGCTGTCTTTAGACACTCCAGAAGAGGGTGTCAGATCTTGTTACAGATGGTTGTGAGCCACCATGTGGTTGCTGGGATTTGAACTCAGAACCTTCGGAAGAGCAGTCAGTGAGTGTTCTTAACCGCTGAGCCATCTCTCCAGCCCCATCATTGAGTTTTTATGAACAGCTTTTATTTATATTATACCATCATAGATAGATTATCTGATTAAATTGTAATCATTTAAAATTTACTTTAAGATTTTAACATCTTTATTTGAGCCCTTATTTCTTGGTTGATTATGTATTTTGGTATTAATCCTGTATTTACAGTTTTTTTTTAAATAATTTGAGCTGTTTTTCTTTTTTCCCCAAGGTGAATTATACTTCAACATACTCTAAATTGTATGCTACTGATGGGAACTGTTAAAGTTTATAATGTCAGAAACTTTCCTTAGACCAAAGGTGTCTTCCACAAAGGTATGATATACATAAAATGGTCATGTGGTGATTGCCTAAAGAAAATGAGAAAAGTTTGTTTGTTCTCAGTGCTTTATGCCTGTCAAAGTAGTGATAGTCCAGTGTCTGTTACAATCAGTGATCTGAAGTCTGGTAAGCTGCAAAACAACTATAACCATAATTATGAAAAGCCTCCTTTTTTTCTTTTCTTTAATTTTCTTTTCTTCTCTCTTTTACTTTTTCAAAACAGTTTCTTTTTGTAGACTTGGATATCTTGGAACTCAATTTTAGATCTGGCTGGCCTCTGTCTTCTGAGTGCTGGGATTAAGGGCTTGAACCACTACGCCCAGTTTTGAAAAAGCATTTGTAATTCCAGTTACTCTTAAGAGATACATATGTGGTTGTTGGCTAGCTTAACCACAGGCTCTACCTGATGTTCAGTCAGTGTGTCCTTTTTCAGCAAGATAGGAATTGTGAGGAAGTGTAGACTCATGCAAGAGAACTGGGAGCCGTTTCCCTAAGGGAACTCTAATTTTTTTTCTGATTTCTTTTTTTTTTTTTTTTAAAGATTTATTTATTTATTATATGTAAGTACACTGTAGCTGTCTTCAGATACCCCAGAAGAGGGCATCAGAGCTTGTTACAGATGGTTGTGAGCCACCATGTGGTTGCTGGGATTTGAACTCCGGACCTCTGGAAGAGCAGTCGGGTGCTCTAACCCACTGAGCCATCTCACCAGCCCTTTTTTTCTGATTTCAAGTAAATTATATAACTTTGCTGTTTTTCTTTCTCACGGTAGATGGAAGTAAGAAATAAAAGTACAACGTGTATAAATAACATACAAATCAATATTGTCTTCAGAAGGTTTAGTATAAAACTATTTTCATGCACTTTTAAATATAGCAGGAAGAAAATGATTATAGTATCATTGTCAATCCTTTGACATAGAAGAAATGAGTCAGGTGGCTATGACAACATTTTTTTCTTTCTGTACATCTTCTTTCTTCTACTTCTGATAATATTTTTGACCCTTTGACCAAAGGGTGACGTGTGGATTAGATTGATAAAATAGTTATCAGTCCACATTTCTTCCCATAAGCCTTATTCTCAATTTCAGTTTTGGAGTCTGTCTGTGAGAGGAATATTATCTAACAAGGAGTTCACAACTATAAGTTCCCTCCTTTTCTGATCTCCCTCCTCTTCCATCTCAGACATCGAGACTGAAGCCAGGGCGTAGCGACGTCAGATGAGCATTCTATTGCTAAACCATGTTGCTAACGGAAGCAGAGGATCCTTTAAGAGAGTGTATTCTTGTTTCCCCATTAGTTAGGCAGGAAATTTCGAAAACCACGTGATATGTTAGATTTTTCTAACGTAATAGAGTATTAAAATCCACTCTTAGGGTGCTGGAGAGATTGCTCAGCAGTTAAGAGCTCTTCCAGAGGACCAAGGTTCAATTCCTAGACCCACATGGCAACTTATAACTGTAAGTCCAGTTCCAGTGGGTCTGACACATCTCGTGCAGATATACATTGCAGGCGAAACACAGTGCACATTAAAAAAAATCCATTTTTAAACTTTTGTTTGTTTGATTTTAAGTTTTTGAGTCAGGTTCTCATGTGGGCCAGTGTATTTTCAAACCTGCTGCTCTCCTCTCAAATGCTGGAGTTAGAAGTTAGTGCTGCCATGCCTAGACATTTAGAAAATTTCATTATCTTAAAACCTTTTTAGTACTGTTATTTTAGGTTAAAATTGCTTGATTTGACATTTTTATATGCATTTATGAAGGTTTTTATTTTTATTTATTCATTTTGTTTTTTTTTTTTTTTTTGAGACAGGGTTTCTCTGTAGCCCTAGCTCTTCTAGTACTTGCTTTGTAGACCAGGCTGGCCTTGAACTCGGATTTACCCCTGCCTCTCCTTCCCAGATACTGGGGTGTACTACCACCACCTGGCTTTTACAAAGGTTTTTTTAAAGAAAAGGAAGTAATAGAGGGAGATGTGGTGAGGTTAGCAGTTTCTATTGGACTAGAACACATGGACTTTCCTGTTCTGGTGATTCCAATATTCTTTCCCTAGATAGTTCCATGAAAAAAAATCACCTTCCCCAGAAAGCCTGTCTCACTTATTAAAGTGTTGGTTGCTTCATACACTGCAAAAAAAAAAAATACAATGCAGTCATAATCACCAGGTTTAGCATCATGATTTTTCACCTTTATCTTTATAAAGTCTTAAGATAAACATGGGGTTGTGGTGGCACGTACCTTTCATGGGAGGCCGAGGCAGGATCACTGAGTTTGAGGCTAGACTGGTCTACAGAGTGAGTTCTAGGACAGCCAGGGCTACACAGAGAACCCTGTCTCAAAAAAGTAAATATGTGGGGGCTGGAGAGATGGCTCAGTGGTTAAGAGCCCTGACTCTTCTTCCTAGGTCCTGAGTTCAATTCCTAGCAACCACATGATGGCTCACAGTCATCTGTAATGGGATCTGATGCCCTCTTCTAGTGTGTCTGAAGACAGTGACAGTGTACTCATATATATAAAATAAATAAAATCTTTTAAAAACTTTTTTTCCATGTGGTTTCTGGGATTTGAACTCAGGACCTTCAGAAGAGCAATCAGTGCTCTTAACCACTGAGCCACCTCTCCAGCCCTTAACATTTTAAAAAGTAAACATGCATAGGTATATAATGTGCGTGTGTAGGCCAGAGATCATTACTGAGTGTCTTCCTCAGTCATTTCTCTACCTTTGAGATAGGGCTTCTCACTGAACTAGTTTACCCTTGACTAGACTGGCTGGCTATCAACTCCAGCAATCTTGGTATTTCTTCTTTCCAATATGGTATCATATGCATATGTAGCTACACATGCATTTTTACATGGGTACTTAAAGGCCAATTTTTTTTTTTTTTTTTTTTTTTTTGAGACAGGGCTTCTCTGTGTAGTCCTGGCTGTCCTGGAACTCACTTTGTAGACCAGGCTGGCCTCGAACTCAGAAATCCGCCTGCCTCTGCCTCCCAAGTGCTAGGATTAAAGGCGTGTGCTACCACGCCCGGCCTTAAAGGCCAAATTTAAGTCATTATGCAGGTGCTACATCTCCCTAGCCCAGTTTGTGAATGTAGAATAGCACCTGTGTTTTCCTTGCTGGAGGATTGAAACAAGCACTTTTCATGTGTGTAGTTGTTTTGACTGCATGTCTATATGTGGACCACATGTGTGCCTGGCACCCACAAAGGCAAGAAGATGGTTGTGGATCCCTTAGAATTGAAGTTAGAGATTGTGAGCTGACATGTGGGTGCTAGTAATCAAAGTGGGATCCTCTGAAAGAGCAGCAAGCCTTCTTAACTCCTGAGCCATCTCCAGCCCAGTATTTATGTTTCAGTTGTATCAAGAAATTTAAAGCAAAATTCCGGATGGCAAGATGGCTTAATGGCTAAAGGCCCTTGTCATCAAGGTGATAATAATAATTTGACCTCCAGGGCTAACATGGGAGAAGAAGAGAGCTAGCTTACATAGATTATTTTCTGACCTCCACATATACAGTGGGACACACACAAATAGAGCAAATAATTTAAAAAGTAGGGTTGGTGACATGGTTCAATGGACAAAGGTGCTTGCTGCCAAGCCTGACAGCCTTGGTTCAGTCTCAAGAACACACACTGGTAGAGAATCAACTCCCACAATTTGTCTTCTGTTTCTACATGTGTGTTGTGTTATATGCATGTGCACACACATAGTCAATAAACTAATTAAAAATGTAATAAACTCTTTGGAGGCTACACAGTGAGACCTTGTTTCAAAAATAAAATAAAAGTTCTATTTTTAGTTGGCTGTGTTGGAACGTGCATGCCTGTAATTCCAGCATTTGAGGTATGAAACAGGAGGCAGAAGCAAGGCTAACCTAGGATATGTGACACACTGTTTCAAAAAAGAATAAAGTCCTCTGTTTTACCCAGGAAAGACTACTTAATAAAAAGAATTAAGTTTCTGTTCTTGTTTTGTAGCATCCATCATTACCATGACTAAATGTACAATTATGTAAAAATTTAACACTTATTCTAAAATAGAAAATTAACTAGAAATTCACAGAAATATAACTATTTGAAGAACTAATTTGTTGCCTATACTTAGAGGTAGAGACAGAAGGTTCTCAAGTTTTAGGCCATCATAGATGATACAGCAAGACTGTCTCAAAAAGAAAGCAGGAATCAAAGTGCTGAGTGAGGTAACATCGTGCCTATAAGGCTAGTTCTCGGGAGGCTGAGATAGGAGCGGGTGCAACTTAAGGCAGTCCTCAGGACATAGTGCCTGCCAGGTCAGCTTGAGCGTGGCCCTGTTTCAGAAATCCTAGGTAATTTGCAGAACTTGAAGCATTGCAGTCATGCTGTAAAGTAGTTGAGTTGCAGAGTGACTAGATGTGAAAACTGTAGTAATTGTGGTCTCATTTCTTCTCAGGTGACAGACTGGGTAGCTCCAGCCTTTGATGACTTTGAGGCCAACACCGCCATCACCACCATCACTGCGTCATCTTTAACTTTCAGTAACTCCAGTCACAGAAGAAAATATTTGCCCTCCACATTAGAAAGTAACAGATTGTCGGCTAGAAAAAGAGGAAGGCTCTCTTTAGAACAGACTCATGGTCTAGAAACTTCAAGAGAGCGTCTGTCCGACAATGAGCCGTGGGTGGATAAATATAAACCAGAAACTCAGGTATGTGCTGGGTACCATACAAACATGTCTGCACATTGTTAGGATGCATGAGCATGGATAATAAAGAAGACTTTTTCAGATTTTTTAAAAATTTTTTTTTGTTTTTTCTTTTTCGAGACAGGGTTTCTCTGTATAGCCGTGGCTGTCCTGGAACTCACTCTGTAGACCAGGCTGGCCTTGAACTTAGAAATCCACCTGCCTCTGCCTCCCAAGTGTTGGGACTAAAGGTGTGCGCCACCACTGCCTAGCCCAGATTTTTATTTTTAAGAAGCTTTTTATCTTGGTGGGTAACCCACACATTTAATCCCATCACTCAGCAGGCTGAGTGAGTTTAGTGCCAGCATTGTCTACATAGCAAGTTTCAGGTGAGCCATGGCTATATAGAGAGACCCAGCCACAAAATAAATAAGTAAAAATGTAGTAGAGAAGAAAACACCATTTTGTACTTTTTGTATGTTTAAAGGCTGTGCAGCTACCGAGTTACTCTGTAGTTGCCCCATCTCTTCTGTCTGTAATTTCGCCGTAGACTAGAGGTTACAATTGTGGTAGGTACCTTCTCCGTTTCTCCCCAAATCTATCGCTGGGTTGTTTAGAAGTTTCAAGATAAGCAGTGCATCAGCATGAGAATAGGGTTTTTCCATAAGAGTATAAAAATTAAGGGGCTGGGGAGATGCCTCAGCAGTTAAGAACACTGGCTGCTTTTCCAGAGGACCCAGGTGCCATTCTAAGCACCCACAGGATTGCTTAGCACCATCTGTAACTACAGTTGCAGAGGATCTGATGCCCTCTGAGTGTACCAGGCATATTACATTGACATACAAATATGGGCAAAACACCCATTCATATAAAATGAAGAATAATATAAGAAACTTGAGCTGATGAGGTAGCTGAGAAGGGTACAGGCAGGTACATGGTGGAAGGAGAGAACAGACTTCTACAAGTTGTTGGCAGCCCCCTCAAAACAAATTAATAAGCATAAAACATAGTAAGGTATAAAATATAAATAAATAAGTAAAAATTTAAGTATAATCAAAAAGCTGTATTATAACATAGCACAGTACTGTTTTGCAAACATTTTTAGATTTATTCTTTTGTGTGTGAGTATTTTGCCTGCATGTATGTATGTACACCATTTGTGTGCTGGTTCCCACAGAGGTAGAGAGTATCAGATCCCCTGGAATTAGAGTTAAAGTTGGCTGTGAATCACCATGTAGTTACAGGGAATCAGCCAGGTCCTCTGGAAGACCAGTAAGTGCGTTTAACTGTTGAACTATCTCTTCAACCTGTTTTGCAACTTTTTTTTTTGTTCACTAAAATGTTCATATTAAAAGCTGCTGATAGGCTAAAAATGTTTTGAAACATTTTTAACCTCAATTTTTTATCTTAGCATGAACTTGCTGTTCATAAAAAGAAAATTGAAGAGGTCGAAACCTGGTTAAAAGCTCAAGTCTTAGAAGTGAAGCCAAAACAGGTAAGTAAATGCATTTAAAATATTTAGCATCATTTGTTCTCTGACTTAAAAGATGTTAATCATATTTTTCTTCTTTTTTGAGACAAAGTATCACTTTGTAGCCCTGGCTGTCCAGGATAGCCTCAAACTATCAAGAGATCTGCCTGCTTCTGTCTTCAGACTATGGGGGTTAAAGATATGCTCATTATATAGCCCAGGCTTCCCTGGAACTGATTGTGTACACCCTAGGGTGGTTTTGAATTTACGATGCTCCTTCTGCCTCATCTAAGTTGTGGGATTATAAACATGAGCCACCATGCCTGGCAGGAAGCTAATCTTTTATGATGACTTTATTTATATATCTTCATATTACCTTCAACAAAAGCTTCCTGCTCTGTTATTTCCAACCTCTCTAAAGCCTCCTGGAGGGGCTAGGAGACAGTTCAGAGAGTTGGACAACTTGCGTTCACTCCTTGGGTACCACATATTAGAGGGCAGAATCAGTTCCTACAGCTGTCCTTGACATCACCTTGTGACACACTCATGCTCCCTCACAGTGAGTAAGTAAATGAGTGTAGTTGTTTGCTTTGTTTTAAAACACTCCAAGACTTGAAGTTTCCCCCCTTATTTGTCCCCTTTTCCCCCTTACGTCCTAACTTTAGCCTAAGGCATATAGTAAGCCAATGGAGTGCTAGTGTTTTTAGCATATCTCATTATTTCACAGTAAAGCAAGCAGTCCGTTTACATAGTAGTGGTTTAAAAAAAAAACCAGCTATATCTGGAAACAGTCCTCATTAATGTTAACTTGATGTTTTGTTTCACTTCCTTACTCCACAGTTACTCTTAGCCCCTCCTTTAAAGGTAGACTATTTTCTCTTCCTCTTTAGAAACTTTTTTTTTTTTTTAAAGATTTATTTAATGTTGTATGAACATCCTGACACACACCAGAAGAGGGCATCTGATCCAATTACAGGTTGTTGTGAGCCACCATGTGGTTGCTGAGAATTGAACTCGTGACCTCTGCAAGAGCAGACAGCACTCTTAACCACTGAGCCATCTCCAGCCTCCCCTCTTTAGAATCTTTAAACACACAGGAAAAAAGAACCATTCATATCTTCACAATATAGCCCTCCTTTTTTTGTAAGTCCTTTATATTAAATTAAAACTGACTCTGGGTGGTGTGGTGGCACACATCTTTAATCTCAGCAGTCATGAGGCAGAGTCAAGGGGATCCCTATGAGTTCAAGGCTAGCCTGGTCTACAGAGCAAGTTCCAGGCCAATCAAGGCTACACGGAGAAACCCTGTCTCCAAAAAAGAAAAAAAAAAAAAAAAAAAAAAAAGAAAAGAAAAAAAGAAAAGAAGAGAAAGTATTGATACTTGCTATAACATCCCTGAAGTAAAACAGAATCCTGACATTTCAGCCAGGTGTGTTAGTGCACTCCTTTAATAACTCAGGAGTCACAGTCAAGGGGAATCTCTTGAGTTCAAGGCCAGCCATGACTAACATAGTTGAAACCCTGTCTCAAAACAACAGAAACTCTGATATTTCAGCCAGACTTGAGATTGTAACCTTTTTTTTTTTTTTAATTTATTTTTTTGAGTGCTCTGGGCCTCACTTTAAACTTTTATTCCTAATTTATTATATATACACCATATTCTCCTTTTAAAAAATTACAGTGTACAGTGTTACCTGTCCTCAAAATGCTTTCTGCGGCTGGTATGTTTCAGCTAGAACCTAAACAAGAATCAGGCATTACGTTTGATTGCTGTGTCTCTTAGTCTTCATTTCCTTTTCTTAATCTTGTAACAGTCTGTGTCTTTTAGTTTTTCTCTTAGTATAAGACATTGGCTTATGGGCTGGAGATGGCTCAGAGGTTAAGAGCACTGACTGCTCTTCCTAGAGGTCCTGAGTTCAATTCCCAGCAACCACATGGTGGCTCATAACCATCTGTAATGGAATCTGATGTCCTCTTCTGGTGTGTTTGAAGAGAGCTACAATGTACTCATACAAAAAATAAATAAATAAATAAATAAATAAATAAATAAATAAAAAAGACATTGACTTAGTTGAAGAAAACAGGCCTGTTGACAGCAAGAGCCTCATACTTGGATTTGTGTATGGTGGCTTGTTTTCTCTGACAGTGTGTCCTGTATTTGTATTTTCCAAAACTTTTCTTTTCCTCTTTGAGAGATGATCTCACTCTATTACCCAGGCTAGACTCAAACTCCTGGGCGTAAACATTCTCACTTGGGTCTCCTGAGTAGCCAGGTGTAGGCTTGATTAGTTCAGATAGAACACTTCTTTATGAGTCTGTGCCTTGATGGATGCTTTATATTATGTATTAGAAAGTAAATGGCCGGGTGTGGTGGCGCACGCCTTTAATCTCAGCAAGCCAAGAGGAGAAACCAGTAAGCAGCACTCCTCCATGGCCTCTGCATTAGCCCCTGCCTCCCGGGTTCCTGCCCTGAGTTCTCTCAGTATCGCAGTGTGGCTTGAGTATTGTAAGTGAAAGTAAACCATTTCTCCCTAAATTATGTGTTAATGGTGTTTTATCACAGCAGTAAAAACCCTAAGACAGTTGTCATCTGGAGAGCTTCTGGTTTGCCTTGCACACCTTTCTGGGTGATCGTAGTTAATCCTCCAGACTTGGGGTGTCTAATTAGAGGACCCTGAAATTTCTTCCTGGACTCTTTCCTCTGTGTTCCATCTATTACAATGGTCCAACCCGTGGGGCATGACCCTCTCACAGGGATCCCCTGAGACCATCGGAAAACAGATATTTACATTATAGTTCGTAACGGTAGCAAAATTACAGTTATGAAGTAACAGCAAAATAATTTTGTGGTGTTGGGGGGGGG
This sequence comes from Mus musculus, assembly GCF_000001635.26. Lineage (NCBI taxonomy): Eukaryota > Metazoa > Chordata > Mammalia > Rodentia > Muridae > Mus > Mus musculus. Next base: position 100,640,680 of record NC_000079.6, on the reverse strand, counting down.
GGGTCACCACAACATGAGGAACTGTATTAAAGGATAGAAGCATTAAGAAGACTGAAAACCGCTGGGCAGTGTTGGCGCACGCCTTTAATCCCAGCACTTGGGAGGCAGAGGCAGGCGGACTTCTGAGTTGGAGACCAGCCTGGTCTACAAAGTGAGTTCCAGGACTGCCAGGGCTACACAGAGAAACCCTGTCTCGGAAAAAAACTAAAAAACAAAGACAAAAACAAAACAAACAAAAAAAGATTGATTATTTATTTGAGTACATTGTCGCTATCTCTAGACACACCAGAAGAGGGCATCTAATCCTATTACAGATGGTTGTGACCTATCACGTGGTTGCTGGGAATTGAACCTAGGACCTCTAGAAGAGCAGCCAGTGCTCTTAACCACTGAGTCTTGTCTCCAGCTCAGCACTGACCTGTCTTTAGCAGGCCACATCATTGTTTACGTTAGGGCTTCCTTTTAATTTTCAACTTCAGAGTAAAAAGGTTGGTGCTTTAGTTGTTTTGTTGTTGTTGTTGTTTTGTTTGTTTGTTTGTTTTTTTCCGAGACATGGTTTCTCTGTGTAGCCCTGGCTGTCCTGGAACTCACTCTGTAGACCACTCTGTAGACCAGGCTGGCCTTGAACTCAGAAATCCGCCTTCCTCTGCCTCCCGAGTGCTGGGATTAAAAGCGTGCGCCACCACCGCCCGGTGCTTTAGTTGTTTTGAAAGGAACACATTCTCCTCCTTTTTGCTTGTGGTACTGTACAAGGACTTGATCCTAGGGACCACCAACCCCCTTTTTAAAGTTTGAGACATGATCTTACCTTGTAGCCTGAGCTGGCCTGGAACTATGTAGTTAGACTGGCCTTGAACTTCCAGCTGTTGGGATTATAGGGAAGAGCGACCACCCTTGGTTCTGATGCATGTCTTATATCTGAGACTTTTAAGGTTTGGCTTTGGTCATTCTAACCACAGCTAATAGTTTACATAGTTCAGAGTCCACTTTATCTTCTCACTTAGGACTCTCTTGTTACTAGAGTGCATTCTTTTTTGGTTTTTCAAGATAAGGTTTCTGTAGATGTGGCTGGCCTCGAACTCAGAAATCAGCCTGCCTCTGCCTTCCAAGGGTTTGGGTTAGAGTTAAGATTAAGTTAGCTTGATTGAAGGTGTGTCACCACAGCTGGCCAGAGTGCATTCTTTTCTTTTCTTTTTTTAAATATATTTTTGTTTATTTATTTTTACTTCATGTGCATTGGTGTTTTGCCTACATGTATGTCAGTGTGAGGTTGTCAAATCCTGGAGTTACAGACAGCTGTGAGCTTCCATGTGGATGTTGGGAATTGAACCTAGGTTCTCTGGAAAGCTCAGTGCTTTTGACCACTGAGCCAACTCTCCAGCCCTAGAGTGCACCCTTAATACCACCTATTATAGCTCAAACTTACGTATTACTGTTACTATTTTACTAGATGGCTAAAATTGGGCATGTCTATACATTTATAAGTATGAAAAGTATTTTATAACAGTGTTGGATATTGAACCCAAGGCTTTGTGCATATGTTTGATAAAAGTTTCAGTGACACTAGTAATTGCAAGACATTCTTTTAAAAAAGAAAAAAAAATCACTTGGTAATTTTAGATTTATTATGATTAAACTTAAATTACCTTAAAATTCTGACAAGGCCTGGAGAGAGATTGCTCGTGTTTAATTGCATTTGTTACTCTTTCAGAAGACTCAAGTTTGGTTGCCAGCACTCAAATCAAGTACTTCACACACTGCCTGTAACTCCAGGTCCAGGGGATCCAGTGCCCTCTCTGTCCTCTGTGGGCATGTAGACATGTGACGCTTAAGATCTTGTTATAAATATCCCCAAATTTCTGATTTTAATTTTTCCTTCTTTGTAGGAATTTTTTTTCGAGGGATGGAGGGTTGAGACAGGGTTTCTCTGTGTAGCCCTGGCTGTCCTGGAACTCACTCTGTAGACCAGGCTGGCCTTGAACTCAGAAATCCCCCTGCCTCTGCCTCCCGAGAGTTGGCATTAAAGGTGGTCACCACCAGCTGACTAGATTTTAATTTTTCATGCTTTCTTTACTTCAAACTATGATAAAGCAACCAGGCATGGTGGCACAGGCCTTTAATCCCAGGTCTCTGTTTGAGGCCAGCCAGGACTACAGTGAGACCGTGTCTCAGCCGAACCAGAGGGGGAAAGGGTAAAACTGTGTTACAATTAGAAGATGGAGCAGTTAGTGTTCAGCCTGAGATGCTGGGGAGAAATTCACTACCGATTCTCTTACTGGAAACCAAAGTTTTAGAATATGGGTCTACTTAGTGTTTTTAGAAAATAGACACTAACTATATTTCGTGAGAAAAACACATATCTTCCATACATGAGCTTCCTTTTTAATTAATCTGTTTAAAAGTATAATCATTTCTCATTAATCATGTTAGCTATGCTTTGTAAAGTTGCTCAGTTAGAAAACATCACCTATTGCCCTTTAAAAAATACAGGAGCACATTTCTTTCTCCCCTCCCCTCCCCTACCCTTCCCTCCCCTTCCCTCTCCTCCTCCTTCCTTCCTTTCTCTTTTAAGATTTATTTATTTATTTTATGTATACGAGTACACCATTGCTCTCTTCAGACACACCAGAGGAGGGCATCAGACCCCATTACAGATGGTTGTGAGCCACCATGTGGTTGCTGGGAATTGAACTCAGGACCTCTGGAAGAGCAGTCAGTGCTCTTAACCACTGAGTCATCTCATCAGCCCCAGGAGTACATTTCTGTAAGCCTCCTGTCAGAATATTTCTGCAATCCCATCATTTTTTTCTGCTCTTGTTATAGGATTTTGGATGCAGAGAGGAGAAGAATCAGGGTGTTGTTCTGTCTGACCAGGCGTTCTGCCAGAAGCTTCACACCCAGCCCCAGCTCATGAGTGCCAGGACTCTAACTTGGGTTCATGCTTATGAAGCAAACATTTTTCTGATGGAGCCATATCTCCAGCTCCTACAGTCGAATTTTTTTTTAAAGATTTATTTATTTATTATATGTAAGTACACTGTAGCTGTCTTCAGACACTCCAGAAGAGGGTGTCAGATCTTGTTACAGATGGTTGTGAGCCACCATGTGGTTGCTGGGATTTGAACTCCAGACCTTCGGAAGAGCAGTCCGGTGCTCTTACCCACTGAGCCATCTCACCAGCCCCCTACAGTCGAATTTTATGAATTGAAATAACTTCTAAGAATTTTGTTTTCAGGGGCCTAATGAGATCTGACTCTCTCTTCTGGTGTGTCTGAAGACAACTACAGTGTACTTACATATAATAAATAAATAAATCTTTAAAAAAAAAGAATTTTGTTTCAAACCCCGTGCCTTTTGTTTAGCTAAAGTGTAATTTTTTAATTTAGTTATTAAGTTGTCTTTGAGAAATATAGAATTTTTAGAAGAAAACAATCCTCTCAGATCTTATAAAGTTTAGTTTTGAAATTTATTTATATAAGATATTTAATAGACCTTTGTAGAAATAATAAGTAATAAGAAAAATTTGAAAATTGTGTCGCATTCTAGTAATTGTTTTTAATTAATGTTTGTATTTGGTTTTAGGGTGGGTCTGTTTTATTAATAACAGGTCCTCCAGGATGTGGAAAGACAACTACTATAAAAATACTGTCAAAGGAACTTGGGATCCAAGTACAAGAATGGGTTAATCCTATTTTACCAGACTTCCAAAAAGATGATTACAAGGAGTTACTTAGTTTAGGTAAGTTTACTTGGAAGGCGCTGAAGGATACAAGGAGAGCTTTACTTAGTGATGCTTCCAGGTCAGGTGATGAGAGCACACTTCCTCCCGGACGTGTCAGTTTGACGAGAAAGAGCAAGACACCCAGATAGAGAGGAGAATGGGATTCTTAGAAAGGGAATATTGAAATTTTTTTTTTAAAGGTAGAAGCTGACTTTTCTTTTTTTTTTTTTTAAAGATTTATTTATTTATTGTATGTAAGTACACTGTAGCTGTCTTCAGACACTCTAGAAGAGGGAGTCAGATCTCATTATGGATGGTTGTGAGCCACCATGTGGTTGCTGGGATTTGAACTCAGGACCTTTGGAAGAGCAGTCGGGTGCTCTTGCCTGCTGAGCCATCTCTCCAGCCCCTCTTTGTTTTTTTTTGTTTTTTATTGACTGATTGTCTCTGTGTCTGAATGTACACATGCATATATACAGCATGTACATGCCCTGGCTTACATGTGGAGGTCAGTTCTCTCCTTCCACTGTAGGGTCTGGGGATAAAAGTCAGTACCTTTACCCTCTGCCCAGTGCTGGCTGTTTTGAGACTTTGTGTACCTTGTGCTGTCCCAAACTCGTGATCCTTCTGTTTTCACCTCCCAAGTACCAGGATTATAGGCCCGTGACACCACACTATAGGAGCTCAGGTTTTCATTATTTATGGGAGGTTTACACTGTAAGGTCTTAAGTTTCAGTGTAAATCAAGCCTCACCTCTCAATAAAGTACCTTACACCATTAAATCCTTGTTAGAATAAAGTCACTTCAGAGCATGGAGGCATGACTTTATCCCAGCACTTAAGAGGTCTCTCAGTTCTAGGCCAGATGAGTCTCTGTAGTGCAGGGCAGCTGCAGCTCTGTAGTAGGACCCTGTCTCAAATATTAACAACCACCCCCTCCCCCCAAAAAAGTTGGAATTTAGAGAGAGCTTTAACCCTTAAAAAATGATAATACCAAGTTCAAACTTTTATACTATAGCTTTACAGATAGGCTTATATATTTTAACACTGTCATCTTAGCTTTCATTCTTTACTGATGATGTGGTGTCTAAACTGGGAGTGGCCAAAGCTCCTAAGCATCTTACAATAGGAGCTATGTAGAAGGACAACTTTTATTTTAATGTTAACTATTCCTCCGATTCTCTGGGCTCAGCCAGTGTTGCTGATACATAATCTTTAATCGCTGAGACAGAGGCAGGAGACCTCAGTGAGGTCAAGGCCACCTTGGTTTATATAGTCAGTTACAGGCCAAGTAGGGCTATGTAGTGAGACTCTTATCTCTAAAAACAAATCAAAAAACTCAAACAAAAATTTGAGGCTGGCGAGATGGCTCAGAGGTTAAGAGCACCAACTGCTCTTCCGAAGGTCCCGAGTTCAAATCCCAGCAACCACATGGTGGCTCACAACCATCCATAATGAAATCTGATGCCCTTTTCTGGAGTATCTGAGGACAGCTACAGCGTACTTACATATAATAAATAAATAAATCTTTAAAAAAAATTTAATTCCGGGGCTGGTGAGATGGCTCAGCGGGTAAGAGTACCGTCTGCTCTTCCGAGGGTCCTGAGTTCAAATCCCAGCAACCACATGGTGGCTCACAACCATCTGTAGTGAGACCTGATGCCCTCTTCTGGCACATCTAAAGACAGCTACAGTGTACTTATGTATAATAATAAATCTTTCTTTTAAAAAAAATTAATTCCAGTAATGAAGCTAGTTGGGCACAGATTTAATCACAGGACTCAGGAAGCAGAGGCAGGAGGATCTTTTCTGGGTCGAGGCCAGCTTGATCTACATCGTAAATTCCAGGACAACCAGGGCTACATCATTTCTCGTAAAGCAAAACAAAAATTCAGTAGCGATATCCTAATCTGAAGATGGCATTCCATCTCCATTCCTTCCTCCCATCTTCTGTGACCTTCCCTGAGCCTTGAAGGGGGTGAGAAGAATGTTCTGTTTATAGCTGCACATTCAAGAATCCCTTTAAATCACTTTAACCAGCTATGCGACTCTAGTTCCACTGCATACCGAGGGCTTCTCTAACAAGTTGGTAGCTGTACTAATTTGTGGGTATAAACATAATTATTTAGACTATAATTTGATGGAGATATCATAGCCCTTTAGCAAAACAATAGCTGTAGCTTCTCCATTATGGTCTGTGACTTCCCCTAGCAATGGGCTTTTGGCTCGGTTTATATTCCTTTGTATTATTGTAATAAATGAGTAATACTTTGAATTAGTTGTATTCTTTTCTGTACAGCAGACCACAAATCCAACTATGAAGCAGTTAGTGCCCCTAAAACAGACTCACCGCTATTATCCTAGTGAATACTTTTTGCCTAAGTGGTGTAGCACATAGGGTCCATAACTGAGTAAGACTTGATGACAGTTCTCCCACCACACCCTGCATAGTAACTTCTGCCGTTGTTATGCAAGCTAGCCAGCAGGAAGGAAACTTATCTTGGTTCCTGTGTGATGTGTCTATGGTCTATGACCAAAGCAATTAATAGCTTTTTTATTTTATTTTTTTAAGAATGGGTTTTATTCTTATCTTTATTTTTAGGTCCCCTCAAAGAACAGCAGCAAGTGTGTTTAACTGCTGAGCCATCGCTCCACCCCAATAGCTACATTTTTTTTTTTTTTTCCTGGAATTTGCTCTGTAGACCAGACTGGCCTCAAAGTCATCTGCCTCTGCCTCCCAACTCAATTAACTTCATGTTACTTTCATTGGTGTAGAAGAAAATTACTATTGTCCATTATGATACTACTCTTTGAAATGATATTTTATTTTACATTAAGACCACTTCAAATAATTTTAAGATAGTCCAGTATTGAAAGTTATATCATATATGTGAATTTGTTGTACATTTAATATTAATGTATATGATTTGAAAATAAAGTGATAAATATATTTCCTTTCAGAATCAAACTTCTCTGTAGTTCCATACCAATCTCAGATAGCAGTCTTCAATGACTTTCTATTAAGAGCCACCAAGTACAGCAAACTGCAGATGCTTGGAGACGATCTGACAACTGATAAGAAGATCATTCTGGTGGAAGTAAGGACGACTTCTAAAATCTTGCTAGAGCTGTTGTGTGAACAACTGTGAGATGCAGGAATAGTGGTAGTCTTTTGATAGCAGAGACCTGAAGACTCTTTGAGTAAACATAAACAGAATAGCATAGATAAAGTAGATATGCTGTATGCTAGCATAATTCTCAGCTGCAACACCATCTATATAGAAAAGCAAATGAAGTCTGTGGGAAGTTAACTTTCTCAATGACCATAAATTTCCTTTAATTTCTTTGAAAATTCTGATCAAGATGCATTGGATAAGTACTGTTTTTCCTTGACAAATATAAGTTTAAATATTCAGTGAAGCATCACTGAGCTAATATTGTCCCATATATTCCACAGGAGTTACCTAACCAGTTTTATCGAGACCCTAACGCTTTACATGAGATTCTAAGGTAGGTGTCAGTGAAGTCCAGTGTTCTAAAACTCCGTATTAGGGGTAGGGGGTTGTAACTGTGGTCGAACATTTGCTTAGCATGAACATGCTAAATTGCTTCAATTTCAACATTATTTTGTTATTTTAGAAAGCATGTGCAGATTGGCCGGTGTCCTCTTGTATTTATAGTCTCTGACAGTGTCAGTGGAGACAATAATCAGCGGCTACTCTTCCCCAGAAACATTCAAGAAGAGTGTTCTGTTTCAAACATTAGGTAAGAAGTTTTTGATTGTTTATTTTGGTTGTTTTCCCAGACAGGATTTCTTTGTGTAGCCCTGACTGTCCTGGAACTCATGCTACAAACCAGGTTGGCTTTGAACTCACAGAGATCCACCTGCCTTTGCTTCCAGGATGCTAGAACTAAAGGCATGCACCACCACTGCCTGGCTAAGAAATTTGCTCTTAATGTTCACAGGCTATTTTTAAATTAATCATTTAAGCATCTCTTGTTCTTATAGTTTCAACCCTGTGGCACCAACAATTATGATGAAATTTCTTAATCGAATTGTGACTATAGAAGCTAGTAAGGTGAGTCTAATTTAAGACTTAATTTGTAACTGTGGAAAGCACAATTTATATAGCATGTAACTGGAAGAAATAGTTGATGAATTACACTTCAGAGGACACTCTACTGCTATAGAAATATACATCTTAGTGGTGTGTGTGTGTGTGTGTGTGTGTGTGTGTGTGTGTGTGTGTAAAGTTAGAAGCAGTCAGTCTGTAACTGCATGGTATAATCTTTGCCTAGCTTGTGAAAAGCTCTAATTTCAGTCTCAAGCCCTGCCAAAAGCTAAAAGTTATATACAAAAACTATGACATTAATGTAATTTTCCCATATTTTAGGGCAAATATTTGTTAAAGGATATCAGTGACACTATTTAAGGTGTTAATACACTTTTGAGTATTTTGTTTCCATGTGCATTTGTGTATGAAGAGCGTGGGTATGCCACAGGACACACATGGAGGTCAGAGGACAACTGAAGGAGTTAACTCTCTTCTTCCACCGTGTAGGTCCTAGGGGTGGAAATGAGGTCATTAGACTTGGCAGCAAGTCTCTTTACAGACTGATCCATCTTACCAGTCCACCAATAAATTACGTCTTAAAAGATGAAATAGACTTAAAGCTGCATAAAAACAAACATTGTCTTAGATGGTATTAGGTAAGAAATTAAATTTACAGAAAACAAATACTATAATTTTACCTGAAAACATTAACTCTGAATTAATGTTTGCATACACTTAGAGATATTGAATATATTTATAGATACTTGCAAACAGAATGTTTGTAAAGATACTCACTATATGTTACTTGTATGACAAAGTTTGGTTTGGGAAGAGAACTTTTATAAGGAATTTCTGAGGGCTGAAGAGATGTCTCAGTGTTTAAGAGCACTGGCTGCTTTTTCAGAAGGTCTGGATTCAGTTCCTAGCACCTACATGGAAGCTTACAACTGTTTGTAACTTCTGTTTCAAAGGATCCTATGCTGTCTTCTGATGACTGCTGAGAGCACTAGGCACACATGTGCATACATGCACATCACATTTAAAAAGTGGTTAATGAAGTAAATATGTAAATGAAGGATTAGAGTACAGATCTATTTTTCTGTGATAATTAGTTTTTATAAGATCTGATGTGGGATAGACTATGAATAGTCAACCTGAGTACATTTTATCAGTGAACTAAGGACTTTATGAAGACATAGAAACAGATAATTTGTCTTACAACACAAATGGTATGCTAAGTTGATAGAATATATATTATATAATATATGTGAACTTACATACATATCCTTACAATGTTCACATTGCTCTTAAGCATGTATGAAATAGCCTTGCTTGTATACATGCATTTATATATAGTAAGAAAGGAAGTAGAAACATAAAAGGTCAGCTAGTCTAATTACAAAGTCAATAGTATATAATATACTCTTAGAATTATACCTTATGCTAAGTCATACACAGACAGGTGTTAACACTGAGAGGTTTTTGTTGTTGTTTGTTTTTGATAAAGGATCTCCCTAGGTAACCCTAGGTTAGAATTTAGGATTATTTTTCCCAGCTTCCCATAAGCTGGTGACTATAGCTATGTTCTACGGTACCTGGGCTGTGGAAGTTTTTAAGACATTCAAATTTGAAAAAAATCTAGTTTATATATATTAAGTTCTCAGAATAGGTTTTAGTTTGTGTGTTTGCATTTGTGTCTTAACAAAATAGTTTTCTGAAATTTACTTTCACCCTTTAGAATGGAGAAAAAATTATTGTTCCTAATAAAACTTCTCTGGAGTTGCTCTGTCAAGGATGTTCTGGTGATATCAGAAGTGCAATAAACAGCCTGCAGTTCTCGTCTTCAAAAGGTAACTAACTAGAGAAGACATACTCATAGAGCATTGATAGGTGACTTGCTCTTAAACAGTCATGAAATAAATCACATTAAACCTTTGTTATGGAATGTCTAGTGATTGAGCCCAGGGTCTTCCATATGGTAGACAGGTCTTTTGCCATTGAATTATCTGTTGTCATCAGCCCAAACTAGACATGAAGTAGTTCCTTCCTTATCTATGGCTTAACTGCTTGCAGTCAGTACTGTCTGAAATTTTTTATAGAATATTATAGAGTAAAATCATTCACCACTTTTACATTTTACATTTCACTGAGTACTGATAAGATCTTCTGGTGGCACATGCCTGTAGTTCTAGCACTCGAGGCATAGGCAGGTGGGTTTCTGAGTTCAAGGCCAGAATGGTCTACCTTGAAAATTCCAAGACAGCCAGGGATATGTAGAGAGACCCTGTGCCAAAAAATAAGTAAGTAAGTTAAGTAAAATCTTCTGGCCCCCCCTGGGAAACCAATCATCTTTGACATCTGTGTCTGTCTGTCTGTCTGTCTGTGTTTGTGTGTATGGTATAGTCAGGACAACTTTCTGGGTTGGTTTTCATCTTGTAAGTTTTCTTTCTTTTTCTTTTTTGCCTCAATCCCCAGCCTGGCCAACCCTACAGAATAGGTAATTTAGTTGTGTGTGTATCTCTTTCTGTGGGAGAAACTATTTTTATGGTGTTGGGGATTATTACACAGTTTATCCTACTTTTTAGTGTTATTTTTAAATTTTGTATTTTATGTATATGGGTGGTTTTGCTTGCATGCATGTCTATGTACCACATGTACCACAGATGCCAGAAGAGGGCATCATATTTCCTGGATCTGGAGTTACCTATGTTGGTGAGCTGCCCTGTGAGTGCCAGGAATCAAACCTGGATCCCCTGGAAGAGCAGCAAGTGATCTTAACTACTGAGCCATTTCTCTAGCTTCTAAAACAATTTTAAATAATGGCATCTTATTACTTTTTTTTGTTTGTTTTGTTTTTCTCTGTGTAGCCCTGGCTGTCTTGACACTCACTCTGGGATCAAACTCAGTCATCTGCCTGCCTCTGCCTCCCTAGTGCTGGGATTAAAGGTGTGCGCCACCACGCCCGGTGACATTTGATGACATTTTAGCAACAGAGAGGGTTCTTCACTGAGGCCATGCTAAGTTACTGCTTGTTAGAAAAAGGTTTGGGTTGGAACACTTAGTATAAATATTTGAAAAAAAATTTTTAAAGATTTATTTATTTATTATATGTGAGCATACTGTAGCTGCCTTCAGACACACCAGAAGAGGGCATTGGATCTCATTGTGGATGGTTGTGAGCCACCATGTGGTTGCTGGGATTTGAACTCAGGACCTTCGGAATAGGAGTCAGTGCTTCTAACTGCTGAGCCATCTCTCCAGCCCCAAAATACTCTTACTTTTAGTTTTTATATTTTGATTTTTTTATTCAAATATTATTTAAGGAGAGAACAGTTCGTGGTCAAAGAAGAAAAGAATGTCATTGAAATCGGATGCTGCCATATCAAAATCAAAACAAAAAAAGAAACATAATAGTACTTTGGAAAATCAAGAGATTCAAGCTATTGGTGGAAAAGATGTTTCTCTTTTTCTCTTCAGAGCTTTGGGGAAGATTCTGTACTGTAAAAGTAAGAAACTTTTCTGCAATTTTATCTTTGATGTTTGTAACTCTTAACTACATAAACAAGATACTATGTGATTTGAAATGCCTTATATTTTGTTTTGTTATAAGAAGAAGCTAGGAACCCCACCAGATACTGCATAGCCAGGGCTAAAATGTAGCAGGAGAACGTTTTTACCTATATGGAGCGTTTCTAACTGGGTTAAATATAAAACCACTTCTGTAAGCCATGCTCATGTCTATAAATGATAGTTTCCTGAAGATACCAGTTCTCATCTATACCAGCGGTTCTCAGCCTGTGGCTTGTGACCGCTTTAGGGTTTCACAAGGGTCACATATCAGATATCCTGTATATAAGATATTTACATTATGATTTATGGCAGTAGTAAAATTACAGTTATGAAGTAGCAATGAAATAATTTTATGGTTGTGGTCACTACAACATGAGGCTCTGGATTAAAGGGTCCCAGCATTAGGAAGGCTGAGGACCACTGCTCCAGACTTTGAGTGGTAAGAGTTGATAGCCCAAAGGTAAAGCTGTTGTAATCCTCAGCTGGAGTCCTACACCAGTGCCAAATAGCTTCAGGTTGCTCCTCTTCACTAAGTTGCTGCTCCTAGAACCACAGATGTCCACTGTATTCATCTCCCTTCTGTGTTGCTTGTTCCAACTGCCTTTCCATCTATCTCCCCCCCCCCCCCGCCCAAACTCTCCCTCCTTTCAGTAAATCCCAGACTTCTGTTCTTTATTTAGCAAATACCAATATGATTCTGTTAGCAAAGACTGGGATTTCAAAATGGAAATGTCATGTAAGGAAAGTGAAGTGGCCACTTAATATGTGGTGCTAAAAATACCTGCCTCTGGGATAGCTCACCTTCCAGCCCTGATCAGTGTCCCTGGGACAGCTCACCTCCCAGCCTCAGTGTCCCTGGGACAGCTCACCTTCCAGCCTCAGTGTCCCTGGGACAGCTCACTCTCCAGCCTCAGTGTCCCTGGGACAGCTCACCTCCCAGCCTCAGTGTCCCTGGGACAGCTCACCTCCCAGCCTCAGTGTCCCTGGGACAGCTCACCTTCCAGCCTCAGTGTCCCTGGGACAGCTCACCTCCCAGCCTTAGTGTCCCTGGGACAGCTCACCTCCCAGCCTCAGTGTCCCTGGGACAGCTCACCTCCCAGCCTTGTGCCCGTTCTCACCCCTTCCCTCTCCGTCATTTCTGATCCTGCTTCTGGAGGTAGAACAGCTTCTGCCCAGACAGTAAATGCAACCCCTCAGGCTTCTGTACTGAGACAGGCAAAGGGAGAAAACAATCCAGAGCTGACAGGTGAAGTGGGAAGTAGTTTGAGACATGTCAGATTTTACATTTAGAAAAGACATAATCCAAAAATCAGAATTCTGAATTTTGTCCTTAGTAGTAGTGTAGTCAAGCTCACTTGTTTTGATGTTTTGGTTTTTAATTTTTAATAGCTTCCTTATTATTTTGACATTAATATAACTAAAGTATTGAAAATGAGCATATGAAAGCGCTGTGATTATAAAGATTAGTAATCGCAGATATTCTTTCATAGGAGCGCCTTTAACAGAGTTAGACTCACCTCGCCTGCCTGCTCACTTGTCAGAGCACGACCGGGACACTTTACTTGTTCAGCCTGAGGTATGTTAGAATGCTTTGAACTTTGCTGAGTATGTATTATATATGCATGTAAATATCTGCTCACTGCATTTGCAACACAATTCATGTATGCCTCTTTTTATAGGAAATAGTAGAAATGTCACACATGCCAGGAGACTTTTTTAATTTATACCTTCACCAAAACTACATAGATTTCTTCGCTGAAGTAGATGATCTTGTGCCAGCCAGTGAGTTTCTGAGTTTTGCAGATATCCTCGGTGGTGATTGGAATGTAAGATCATTTGACTTATGTATTTTTATATGTTTGTATTTCTTCAGGAAAACGTTGGGCTTTACCCTATTTCACATATTTTGTGACACATTTACTGTCCTAAATCTAATTATTCAAGCTGGTGTTTATAATAAAATCTCAGGGTATCTGATTTTTTTGGATGATATAGAGCACTAATTTTTTCTGATGTTCTTTTCAAATCTTATTTGTTTGTTTGTTTGTTTAATGTGCATGACTATTTATATGTGTATGTATATATGACTATATATATGTACATGTGCATATATGTATATGTATATGACCATAAGGTCAGAAGAAGACATTCTGTGTTAGGAATCAAACCTGGTTCTTCTACATGAGCAACATATGCTCTCAACCACTAAGCCATATCTCCAGCCTCTATTTACTAATTTTAAAATTAATATATACTCAAAATATTTTTTATTTATATTTATTTATTATATGTAAGTACCTGTAGCTGTCTTCAGACACTCCAGAAGATGGCATCAGATTTCGTTACGGATGGTTGTGAGCCACCATGTGGTTGCTGGGATTTGAACTCAGGACCTTCAGAAGAGCAGTCGGTGCTCTTTTTTTTTTTTTTTTTTAAAGATTTATTTATTTATTATATGTAAGTACATTGTAGCTGTCTTCAGACACACCAGAAGAGGGAGTCAGATTTCGTTACGGATGGTTGTGAGCCACCATGTGGTTGCTGGGATTTGAACTCAGGACCTTCAGAAGAGCAGTCGGTGCTCTTAACCGCTGAGCCATCTCACCAGCCCCCCTCAAAATATTTTTAAAAGATTTTTTTATTATGTATTGGTGTGTCTGCATGTGTATGTGTCTACACTGGAGTTATAGACACTTCTGCATTGCCTGACCTGGGTTGCTGGAAACCAGACTCAGGTCCTCTGAAGGACAGGCAGCAAGAGCCCTTAGGTCCTGAGCCTTCTCCCCAGGCCTGTACCCAGATAAACTGGCAGTCATTGAACATTAAAATGCCGAGCGGTGGTGGCGCACGCCTTTAATCCCAGCACTCGGGAGGCAGAGGCAGGAGGATTTCTGAGTTCGAGGCCAGCCTGGTCTACAGAGTGAGTTCCAGGACAGCCAGGGCTACACAGAGAAACCCTGTCTCGAAAAACAAAACAAAAAAAACCAAACACCCCTCTCCCCCCAAAAAAAAGAAAAGAAAAGAAAATTAAAACAAATTGTTTAGGTTTTTGCAATGACTGTAAACTATGCATTGGCTGGAAGCATGACCCAGTGTTAAAGCACATGCTTAGAATTCACAGCGCCATTTGCTTGATGTGGATTCCAGAAATCAGACTCAAGTTATTAAGCTCACGTGACAAGTGCTCTCCCCTGCTGAGCTGTCTCCCCATCCCTTTTAGGTTTATGAATAGAACGTTGGTGGCTATGTTGCTCAGGTTAGTCTTGAAGTCTAGGACTCAAGTGATCCTTTTACCACCCCCACCCCCTAGTATCTCAAACGACAAGTGTGCCAATGAGCCTGTGGCAAAATTTCTTATATATTTTTCATATTATCTTAATACTATTCTGGCCAGTACAACAGCTACTTAATTTTAATTTAGAATTCAGTTTCTCAGTCACATAACTGCTTTGCAGCACTTGGTAGTCTTGTGTGGCTGGTACCTCCATATGGCCCATCTGTAAGACATTCCATCTTTGTAAGAATTTCAGCAGGACAGCACTGGCCTGGTATATTAATATTTTTCTGGTTATAAATACATCATTAGCAATCATAATTAAAGTTAAAAGCCAGGCAATGGTGGTGCACAGCTTTAATCCCAGTGCTTGGGAAGCAGAGACAGGCAGATCTTAGAGTTTAATGCTAGCCTGATCTACAGAGCTAGTTCCAGGACAGCCAAAAAGCAAATCAAAACACAATACAAGACAAAATAATAAAGTTAAGAAAAAACATTGATAGTTGTCCAGTTTTCCTTCACTTAGTTGTTGTTGGGTTTTTTTTGTTTTTTTTTTTTTTCTGAGACAGGATTTCTCTGTGTAGTCTTGGCTGTCCTGGAGCTCACTCTGTAGACCCAGCTGGCCCTAACTCAGAGATCTGCCTGCCTCTGCTTCCTGAGTTCTGGAATTAAAGGAATGCACCACTATTGCATGGCCCTTCATTTAGTTTTTGACAAAACCCTTTTTAATTACCACATGTTTTCACATAGAAGAGGTGCAGTGTAGTGTCAGATTCATGGACACATTGCATAGTGATCGACTTAGTAATAGGCATAGCCGTCACCTTACAGTTTTAGCATCTAAGCATAATTGCTTTTTTATTTTGAGAATTTCAAATCTATAGGTAAGTTGAAAAGCAGGAGACTGAAAACCTACATACCTTTAACTTTAATTTTTCTCTACTTTGCTATATTTGCCTATTCTCTTACATATTATATACTAGTTTTTGGTGGAAAATAATTGCAAACATACATAAATAAAGACCATTCTACTAAAGCCATAATACTGCTGTTACACTTAAAGTTGCTGTTAATTTAGATAATATTAATTTAGGTTGGGCATAATGGTACACGCTTGTAATTCTGGTACTCAGGAGAGTGAGACAGGAGGTATCAAAATGAAGACTAGCCTGGCCTACTTAGAGGAGACCTTGTCTTAAAAAGCAACAAGGCAAAAATACTTTAGTAATTTATTATTATTTCCTAGTTGCCAGAAAAATGTTTCTCCCAGCCCTACCAAAGACTTTACCAACTCCACCAAAGACCCTGTTCAGAAGTTCATGCAGTGCATTTGATCCCTATGTCTCAGCTGAGCTTGTCTTAAATAATCTTGTAGCAGCCTTTGATGATGTTGGAAAATGAATATAAAAAATACATATGAGCAGTTCTTATTTATGTGTTGATACTAACAACAATAGTATTTCCTAAATGTCTTCCATCCTGTCTCATTTGCTAGACACGCTCGTTACTCAGGGAATATAGTACATCCGTAGCTACAAGAGGTGTGATGCATTCCAACAAAGCCCGGGGGTTCGCTCACTGCCAAGGAGGATCAAGCTTTCGACCCTTACATAAGCCCCAGTGGTTTCTAATACAGAAAAAGGTAACATTGTAATGAATTATGAGATTATCGAGGTACTTTGTTCTAATAATATAGGTGATTGAATGGATTATGAGGTCGATGATATGGAGGCTGAGGGGGGGATGGGGTTATAGCAATATGTAGTGTGCTTCTTGGTTAATGGTTGTGGCTGGGTAGTCTTTGTAAGTATATTATTATTGAAATTACCTGAGAGAATTAAATGGCTAATATAATGGGGACTGAGATAAATTATAACCTATAGCTATAATTGAGATGAGCTCTAATCTCAGCACTGTTGGCCCGAGGTAAGAGGATCATGAGTTCAAGTCCACCTGGACTAACTACACAGTGAGACTCTGTACACTAACTTCATCATATATGAATTATGTCTCAAAGCTGGATTTTTG
Organism: Mus musculus; assembly: GCF_000001635.26. Taxonomy (NCBI): domain Eukaryota; kingdom Metazoa; phylum Chordata; class Mammalia; order Rodentia; family Muridae; genus Mus; species Mus musculus. The sequence goes on along the minus strand of NC_000079.6, from coordinate 100,624,033 downwards.
TTTGTTTGGTTTTTAGTTAAGAGTCTTGTCCTGGGTTCCTGGGTGTTCCTAAACAACTTCTGATCCTCCTAGCCTTGTGCTGCCTCACTAAGCTTATTATCTTTTTAACAACTAGAAAGGAAAGTATGAAATCATTGCTAGTAAGCTCCTAAACCCCAGGACTTTTCTAGCTACGGTGGCTCATGCCTTCAGTCCAGAGCCCCAGTGGCCGGAGCTTGAACACCGATGTGAGTTCAAGGCCAGCCTGGGTTACATAGTGAATTCTGAGACAGCCAGGGCTACATAGAGAGACCCTATGCAAAAACAAAAACACAGAAATAACATAGTGTTCAGTGTGGTAGTTTATTTCTGCAAAATAGTTACAAATCTGAGACCAGCCTGAGGTACATGGGGCAATCCTATGTCAAAACCTAAAATTAGATAAGTTAAAATATTAAACCTTAGGATACAAATTTCAGTGAGAGGCAGTGAGCTTGAGGGTTGTTTATCTGTGTGTGCGTGTGTTGAGGAGAGGAACATAAAGAGATCAAAAGATAAATTGAGAGTCTCCTTCCACCGTGTGGGACCCAGGGATTGAATTCAGGTCACAATCTTGGCCACAAACACCTTTATGTCTTACCAGTCCTAGATAAGCATTTTAAATATATTTATATACTCATAGGGTGGAATCAAGAAGATTGTAAGTTGGAGGCCAGTCTGGTTGCATTAAAAATAAAAGTATCCTTATGGTATACAAATTCACAGTCTTTGTAGCATAATAAACTATGAATTCATAACCATTTTTTTTGCTTGTTTTTCCTTGACCTGGGTGTTTGGTTTTTAATTTTTTATTTCATAGCCTTTTTATTTAAAAACTTACTAATAAATAAAAATATTGCATACCAAAATTAGCCAGACCCAAAGTATTAATGAACTTATATACAGTTAGAATTGATATTTGTTTCAAACAGCATTTCACTCTGTAGGTCTGGCTGTCCCAGAACTTGATGTGTAGACCGGGCTGGTCTCAAACTTACAAAGATCAACCTGTCTCTGCCTTCTGAGTGCTGGGATTAAAATGTACCACCATGCTATATAGATGCATGTAACCATCTTTTAAATTTTATTTTCTACAGTATCGGGAAAATTGCCTGGCAGCAAAAGCACTCTTTGTTGACTTCTGCCTACCAGCTTTGTGTCTCCAGACTCAGCTCTTGCCATATCTTGCTCTTCTGACCATTCCAATGCGAAATAAAGGTAACAGGGTTTCCTTGTCTGCAGAGCACTCAGTACCTATTAGTTACATGTTTTAGTCTATAGTCCTTCCTTCCAGGTTTTTGTCTGTGAATTGTACTGTAAAGAGTAGTTTTGATTCTCCTTTGTTTTAATTTTTGGTTTACATTGATAAAGACTCTCGAGTCTTGCTTCTTCAGTTGTAACTCCTTACACTCATTTATTTTGATTTCAATTTGTTCAAATTTGACTAGTCGATACTGCTTTCAGCTGTGATTTATTTCTTTTTATTATTTTTTATTATGTATATGTTCACATGGTGCAGATGCAAGCAGAGGGCAGAAGGGTACTGGAGCATTTAGCTGGAATGACAGGTGTTTATGAATTGGCTGACGTGGTTGCTGGTGAGCCAATTTGAGTCTAATGCTATAAACGTTCTTAACAGCTGAGCCATCTCTGTGGCAACCCAGTGTCATTTCTAAGCTTTGTCATGAAAGAAACCAGAATGCTTTGTTTGTGTGTAACAAGTTCACAGTAGAACTTTGCATTTCTACCTAGCCCTGCAAAGTTTATGCTAGCCTTCTTCCTTTCCATATCTGGACCTCCTTTTGTTGTGGTTGTTATTGTTTGTGGGGGCTGGAGGTCATACTTGCTGTTTTTCTTTTAAAGTGCTTAGAATCAAATTTAGGGCCTTCCAGCCAAACATGGTGGTACATACCTTTAATTCCAGTACTTGGGAAACAGAGGTAGACCTCTAGGAGTTCTAAGCCAGCCTGGTCTACACAGTACAAGGTCTAGGACAGCCAAGGAGGGCTGTTATACACAGAATCTCTGTCTGTCTTAAAAAAAACAAAATTTGGGGCCTTCCTTGTACAAGCGAGGTCAATGCTGTACCACTGAAATGAATCCCAGATCACCCTCCACTTTTGAAAATGAAATTGCCTTTCATTTTCCTAAATATATTTGCTTATGTAATCAGTACACACATAGGCGTGTGTGTGTGTGTGTGTGTGTGTGTGTGTGTGTGTGTCCCCGTCCATGTGTGCACATGCATGTAGAAGTCAGAAGACAGCCTTAGGTATTGTTGCTCAGATACTGCCCACCATTCTTTCAGCAGGGTCTCTCACTAGCCTGCAATAGGGACCCACCTGTCTACTTCCCAGGGCTAGGATTACAGGCACAAGACAGGACATGTGCCTATTTTAAATTTTAAATTCTTGGCATTGAACTCAGGTCCTCATTCTTGCAAAGCAAGCACATTATCAACTGGCTTGTCTGCCCAGCCCTACTTACATCTTACATATGCTTATTCAACATATGTATGTCCATTCTTCTGTTTTTTTTTTTTTTTAAAGATTTATTTATTATTATATGTAAGTACATTGTAGCTGTCTTCAGACACACCAGAAGAGGGAGTCAGATCTTGTTACGGATGGTTGTGAGCCACCATGTGGTTGCTGGGATTTGAACTCTGGACCTTTGGAAGAGCAGTCGGGTGCTCTTACCCACTGAACCATCTCACCAGCCCCATTCTTCTGTTATGTGTGTGTGTGTGTGTATACACTAATGATGTGTGTGTGTGTGTGTGTGTATACTAATGACACAGGGGGTACTCTGCTTATATCACCAGTAGATGCTGTTGTTACAAACATGAGAATTCAAAAATGCCTTTTTTAAAGATTTTTCCGGTTACTTTTTTATTTTTTATTCATTTAGTTAGTTAGTTAATTTTTTGAGGCAGGGTCCCTCTGTGTATCCCTGGCTGTCCTGAAACTCTGTACAGACCAGACTAGCCTAGAACTCAGAGATCTGCCTGCCTCTGCCTCCTGGGCTGTGGGAATTAAAGGTGTGCACCACCACACCCAGGTACAATTATATTTTTACTTTATTTAGAGTTCTGAGATGTGAGGGACAACTTTGTGGAGTTGGCGCTTTCCTACCACGTAGGTCCCAGGGTTCAAGCTCAGGACACCAGGCTTGGTAGGCAGGCACCTCTAATTACCTTGCCAGCCCACAGACTTTTCCTGAGAGCTCATTTTGATTGATTGATTAATTGAATTCTTTCATGCTTTCTTCCTTTTTTTTTTTTTTTGTCCTTTTGGATTTTGGATACAGGGTCTTTGAACTCACAGATTTTCCTGCATCTGCCTCTCAGGTGTGGGATTAAAGGTGGACAGGAATGCAGACGCCACCAGCTTTTTTTATTTTCCATTTTGATTTTTTTATACTCCCAAGTGGAATTTGTGGGTTATATGTGATTCTTATATTTTTTGGAGACTTGCCTTCCTAATTTAAAATAGTAGTTCTCTTAGCTGTGTAGTGGTCTCTCTTTGTTTACTTCCCTCTAAGGATTAATGATGGTCAGCATTAAGGATAATGATGGTGCTTGCTTATTGGCCATTTGTATATTTTATTTAGAAAAAAATTTCCTTTGTTTTGCAAAAATATGTGTGAACTTTAATGATATTAAATTAAATGAAATAGGGGCTGGAGAGATGGCTCAGCGGTTAAGAGCACTGAGTGCTCTTCTGGAGTTCCTGAGTTCAAATCCCAGCAACCACATGGTGGCTCACAACCATCTGTAATTAGATTGATGCCCTCTTCTGGTGTATCTGAGGACAGCTACATTGTACTTACATATACATTGTACTTACATATACATTGTACTTACATATAATAAGTAAATAAATCTTTAAAAAAAATTAAATGAAATAAGCCCAGATACAAAGAGAAAAATACTACATAATCTCTCTTGTATGAGGAAAAGGAAAGTCAAATTCATAGATAGTAAATTTTGGTTACCAGAGACCAGGTAAAGAAACTGAGGTGTTAGTCAGAGGACAAAACATTAGATGAAGGAGATAAGTCTCATACATCATGGTAGTTACTATTAATATGCATTTGAAAAATCCGAGTTATTTATTTATTTAGTGTATGTGGGTGTACATGCATGTGTGTGTGCCACAACATTCACATGAATATCAAAGGATACTACTAAGGTCAATTCTCTCCTATCTAGTGGATACTACTGAAGTCAATTCTCTCCTATCTAGTGGGTTTTGGAGATTGAACTCAGTTCATCACCTTTCCCCCACTGAGTCATCTTGGTGACCCAAGACTATATTTCAGGTGTTCTTACCAAAAAAATCATGTAGTATAATACATGTTAATAGTTGGTCTAGCTATTCTATAAGGTATACACACATGAAAATGTCATGTACACCATAAATATATAGTTTAAATTTGTCAACTAAAAATACAATTTATTTATTTATTTATTTTATTTTATTAATTTTTTTTTGGTTTTTTGAGATAGGGTTTCTCTGTGTAGCCCTGGCTGTCCTGGAACTCACTTTGTAGATCGGGCTGGCCTCGAACTCAGAAATCCGCCTGCCTCTGCCTCCTAAGTGCTGGAATTAAAGGCATGCACCACCACTGCCCAGCTAAAAATACATTTTTAAATGATGGCATTTAAAACTTTGTTAAGGGCTGGAGAGATGGCTCAGCGGTTAAAAGCACTGACTGCTCTTCTGAAGGTCTTGAGTCCAATTCCCAGCAACCACATGGTGGCTCACAACCATCTGTAATGAGATCTGATGTCCTCTTCTGGGGTTCTGAAGACAGCTACAGTGTACTTACATATAATAAGTAAATCTTAAAATCTTTTCAGCTCAGATTTCTTTTATCCAAGATGTTGGAAGACTTCCTTTGAAGCGAAGCTTTGGAAGGTAAGCTGATGACCTTGTCTACTGAGTATGATTAGCTTACAGTCAGTCAACACTTCAACACTGCTCACGAAGTATGAAACAGCTGGGCACAGATCTTTCTTTCTAACACTCAGAAGGTGTAGGTAGGTGGACTCTATGAGCTCAGGCCAGCCTGTCTTACAGGATAGACACAGCTATGTAGATAGACCCTGACTTAAGAAGTAATCAGTCAGTTAATTAAAAAATAAATTAAAAGGAACTAGGACTGAAGAGATGGTTCACTGGTTGAGTACTGACCAGAGAACCTGAGTTTGGTTCCTAGCACCCTTGCTTAGCAGTTATAACTGCCTTATAACTCAAGCTAGGCTGTCTAACTATAGACATAAAAAACAAAACAAAACCCTAAAGTACCCTTTTCTAGTTTAGAAGTAACAATAAAAAATAAAAATAATACAAAAAAGAATAGATTTGTTTTGAGACAAGGTCTCACTATGTAGTGGAGTCTAGACTCAAACTTCTCTTATCATAGCCTCCCAAGTGTATTATATTATAGGCCATACCACACAGCTGGACGAAGTTCATTGGTTTAGTTCCTTTTTGGAGACAGAGACCCTTTATGCAGTTTTGGCTGCTTAAACTCAGAGGTCCAGTGCCTGCCTTTGCCTCCTGAGTGTGGGATTAAAGGTGTGAGCACCATGCCCAGCTTTAGTTTCTATTTTAAAATTTCATATTTAGTTGGACAGTCAAGTCGACCCATTTGTGTTTCCTGAGATTTCTGTCTTATGCTCATTTTTTTTTCCTGATTTAAAAAATCTTTTTACTGGCTTAGGTGTAGATGAGTTGGAAAGTGTTTGTTTAGCATGCCCAAGGCTCTGGGTTCTATCCTCAGGACTACTAATATTATTTTTTTATTAGGTATTTTCTTCATTTACATTTCCAATGCTATCCCAAAAGCCCCCCCCATACCCTCTCCCCTTATGCTCATTTTTAATGTATACATATAAATATTAGTCTATAGGAACTCTGCTGAAGACAGTAACACTTTTGATAGCAGAAAGGACTTATTCACAGTTGGTCATTTGCCTTGTATTTTTTGTGTGTGAGTGGAAAGACCACTTAGTTCATAATTTCAAGGAGTTTTCTGTTTGGTTCCCACTGATGTCTTCGCTGTGACTCTGACAGGTTGAAAATGGAAGCCCTGACTGACCGAGAGCTGGGGCTGATAGACCCTGACAGTGGGGATGAGTCCCCGCACAGCGGAGGGCAGCCGGCTCAGGAAGCTCCCGGTGAACCCGCGCAGGCTGCTCAGAATGCCGACCCAGAGACCTGGTCCCTTCCGCTGAGTCAGAACAGCGGGAGCGATCTGCCTGCCAGCCAGCCTCAGCCCTTTTCCTCCAAAGTGGACATGGAAGAAGAGGAGGAGGAAGAGGAAGACATAATAATAGAGGACTATGACAGCGAGGAGACATAGAGAACAGCCTGCCAATCAGGTTGCTCCTTGAGAGATAAATTTTAGTCTATTCAGTGGTACTTGAACACGTCTCTGAAGGACAAGCAATTTGTTAATTGCTCAGTTCCTTATCGTATTCGTCACAGCAACTGACGACTGTCATCTTGAAGTAAAGCAGGTCTCAAGTACTCAGTGCTTAGTATTTATTTAGTCTTGTGAATGGTTTGAGGAGAAGTCACGGTGTGAAGTGTATGAATGTTGTACTAAATATCAAAATGTGAAGGAGTAATCCAGAATATACGGACTTTATGGGGTGTTGGAAATTTGATTTATAAAACAGTTTAGGATGCAATTATGAGTATAAATAAACCTTGTGCCTTACTTACAGTTTGCATCTAGCTTTTCGGATACCATTTTTGGTATGTTGTACAGTGGAATATTTTAGATACTTCTGGAAAGTATTTACATAATTTATATCAAAATTAAAAACGTTGGATTTCATCTTGTTCTTCTTATCCTTTAACATTACCTACCGCGCACTGTCTGCCTTGGGTCCAGGCAAGGCAAGTAGAGCAAATGTTCTAAAATGGGAAGGAGCTGGTAGCACCTATGCTATGCCTGCTTCCTGGCCTCAGCTAGGTGGCCAGGCGGGCGGGGCACTGCGGCTCGGCCACGCCCCGGGAGCTCGGTCCCAGTTTCGGTGCCCGCGGCAGAGCGTGCTGTTCCGGCGGCCGCGCAGGTGAGTGGGGCCGCGATGCGGCGACGGGACGCCGAGCCCGCGGGGTGGGCCTTTCGCCCTGGGCACACATCCCCGGAGCCGCCTCCCTCCCGCGGCCAGGCTGAAGCGGGAGCACGCGGGCGCGCCGGGCTCCGGGGGCGGCGTGGGCGGGTTTCGCTGCAGCGACAGGTGCGGCCGGCTGGACCGCCGCCGTCCTTCCGGGCGCCTGGTGGCGCCGCCCTCGCCACTTTCCCGGCTGGCCTGACCGAGACAACGGCCACCTTGGGGCGGAAGCCAGAGTGGATTTTCCAGAGAAGAAAGCGAAGGCGGGACACGCACCGGGTGGGTATAGTCGCGGTGCCGGGAGGCTAGATGGGGGACCCTGGCGGGATTGCTGGGTATCTGTCGGTCCGCTCGCGGCTGCAGCTCCGCTGCTCCCCCACCCCAAACCCCCAAGTATCTGTGGCGGTAGTCCACTTTCTGGAGGCAGCAAAACTTTAGAGGCAACTGAAGGGGCGATTGTGCGTGTGTGAAGGTGACCAGGCTCGATCCCCGTGACGCTCAGTGAACCATTTTTCTGGCCACAGCTGTGGCATTCCTAACTCCCTGGCTCCAAGCAAACAAAAGACCTGCGACCGAGCTAGGTGGAGCCCAGGGGGCTCAAGGACAACCTGTAAGGTTTTATCTGTATATTTAAGATGTGGTCAAATACCGCTGAAGATTCCTTGCTAGGTAGCACAGTTTGCTCTTCTACTAGTCTACACATTTTTGTGTTTTATTTAAATGATAAAGTGATGTAACTCAAACGAGCGGTTTTCCACAGGTGAAGATGAGTTGAATCCGTTACAGTGAGTCATACTTTTAGGAGTTAAATTAACCAGCGGGATGCCGCCGTGCAAACTATATACACCCTAAAGACCTCAAATCTCCTTCCGTTTATTTGTTGTGTTTTTGCTTCTACATTCTTAGGCATGTGTTAGATGTAAACGTTGTCTTTTTTAAAGAGCAAAGAGATAAAGACAAAAGGGCAAAGATAATTGCTGTTGTGCCGGCAGGTTTTATGTCAACTTGACACAAGTTACAGTCCTCTTAGAAGACCGAACCTCAGTTGAGAAAATTGCCCCCACTGAGTTGACCTGTGTGCGGGCAAACCTGTGGTCCATTTACTTGATTGGTGATTTACATCCGAGGGCCCAGGTCTCTATGAATGGTGCTGCCGCTGGTCCTGGATAATAAGAAAACAAACTTAGCAAGCCAAGAGGAGAAACCAGTAAGCAGCACTCCTCCATGGCCTCTGCATTAGCCCCTGCCTCCCGGTTCCTGCCCTGAGTTCTCTCAGTATCGCAGTGTGGCTTGAGTATTGTAAGTGAAAGTAAACCATTTCTCCCTAAGTTATGTGTTAATGGTGTTTTATCACAGCAGTAAAACCCTAAGACAGTTGTCATCTGGAAAGCTTCTGGTTTGCCTTGCACACCTTTCTGGGTGATCGTAGTTAATCCTCCAGACTTGGGGTGTCTAATTAGAGGACCCTGAAATTTCTTCCTGGACTCTTTCCTCTGTGTTCCATCTATTACAATGGTCCAACCTGTAGGGCATGACCCTCTCACAGGGATCCCCTGAGACCATTGGAAAACAGATATTTACATTATAGTTCGTAATGGTAGCAAAATTACAGTTATGAAGTAACAACAAAATAATTTTGTGGTGGTGGTGGGGGGGGTCACCACAACATGAGGAACTGTATTAAAGGATAGAAGCATTAAGAAGGCTGAAACCCACTGATCTGTTGGGTGGTTGTGTCTGGTCTGGTGACAGTCTCTTCTCTCTGGACAGGCTGCATCTCCACTTGGATTCCCTAAGGGACTGCTGAAACTCTTGTGAAATCTCCTATTCTCTGGGGATGGAGAAATGAATTTACCATAAAGCGATCAGATAGAAGTCTAGCATTTTTGTTTGTTTGTTTGTTTTATGTGGGTGTTTTGCCTGCATGTGTGTGCACCATATGTGTGCAGTGCTCATGGAAGCTGAAGAGCCTGTTAGATCATTTGGAACTAGAGTTACAGTTGGTTGCGAGCCTCCATAGGAGGCTGGGAATTGAACCCAGGTCCTCTGGAAGAGCAGCCATTGTCGCTAACCACTGAGTCATCTCTCCAGACCCTCTGGGCCTGCTTCTAAGTAATTCGGTAGAGGACTAGGACAGGGAAGGAATGGTGAACTCTGAAGAGGATTGGTCTTACAGGGGTCGTTACTGAAGCTGACCTGTGGGATGTGGAGGTTCTCGATGCTACCCTTCCCACTTTAGATTACGTTTAAATTCCTCAGTGACCACTTATTTTACATGTCCTGCATCTAGAATGTAAGGCCTTGCTGTCTCCATGGCTCTTCCCATGATCCTTTGGGGCATGTATCAACAGTCTCCTCATGTCAGCCTTCACCTTCTGGGTTGAACTCTGAATACCACATCCAAAGAGATCCTATTAAAACAAGTCAGATCCTGTCACTCCTCAACTCCCAATCCTCTTGATGGCTTCTTACATCCCTTTCATAGCCAGTGGATTTAAGATCTTAAGTGATTCATTTGGCGTTGGACCTACTGTGTGTCTCATTCTGTTGCTTCCTTGCTGAGCTCTCTGATTGGGTATTTCCTTAGCATGTTAGGCGGTGTAGCTGTTCCATTTGCCTAGAGCATCCAGAGGTCCCCTTGGTTTCTACCTTCACCTTTATTTCTATATTTGTTGCTTCCTCCACGAAGACTTCCCTCACCTTGCTGATGCTGTACCCCACTGCCTGCAGGGCCCTCCTTTCTCCTCTTAAAGACTTTGACCCTTGGGGCATTATGCATTTTGCTTCTCCATCACCTGCCACCCACAGTAGGATCTAAATTCCATAAAGGCAGGGAACTTAAGTACAACCTTGGTGTGTCTGATCCATGGAAGGGTCTCAGACAATCTCTGTTGACTAATGGGCCTCCATTTTACAAGTAAAATTATGCCTTAGGATTTCCAAATTCCTCAACACCTTAAAGTAAGAGCACGCATTTAAATTTGTCCTAATTTCAAGTATAGTACCATATGTCTACTTGACTATCCAATAAAAAGGCATAAACAAGTTAAAGGGTGAAAATCAGTGTGCTTCTAACCTAGTAGTATATTATCAGCAAGTGGGTTTTGTTTTTTTAATTAAATTTATTTATTTATTTACACTCCATATTTTATTCCCCACTCCCAATTTTATATGTTGTATATATATTTAGGTCATTGCTTTCATCAAGGAAGGCAATAGACTTAGTCAAAGTGTATTTTGAAAAAAATTTAAAAAAATTTTTTTTGGGGGGAAACACTTTTTTTAAAAAGATTTATTTATTTATTATATGTAAGTACATTGTAGCTGTCTTCAGACACCCCAGAAGATACAGGTGGTTGTGAGCCACCATGTGGTTGCTGGGATTTGAACTCCGGACCTTCGGAAGAGCAGTCGGGTGCTCTTACCCACTGAGCCATCTCACCAGCCCAAAATTTAAATTTTTTTCAGGTATATTAAATTCTAGTTATTCTAATCCTAAGATGCTTTAGTTGTCCATGGTAACAGCAAATTGCCTTTAGATAATTGCTGTGGGAACAGCGGCATTCACGGTTAGTGCTGCTGCTGTTTTACACTGGCTCTGGGGAGCCACAGCTGTGACGTTTTTACCTGGGAGAGCTCAGTTTGTAAGTCTAGTGCCAGCTGTTGACATTTTAGGAGGAAAGAAGCAAGCCTGCCAGACTGTTTATCTTATTTTGTGTATGTGCTTGTTTTGCTTGCATAGATGTCAGTGCACCACATAGATGCAGTCCCCTAGAGGCCAGCAGAGGGCATCAGATCCCCTGGGACTAGGGTTACAACCATCTGTGAGCCCCCCACATGGGTACTGAGAATCGCCCAGTAACTTCAGAAGAGCAGCCAGTGGTCTTAACCTCAGAGCCAGAGTTCTAACCCCTTGGCTAACTTTTTGATTAGGAAGGGAAAGGCCTTCTACTTGCTGCCTGTTAAGACTGCTTTAATGGCCCCTTAGCCATTCCAAAGCAAAAAGTGGGCTAATGAAAATGAAGAGCATTTGATGAGCCAAAAATTTTGGTATGCTCAGACTCGTAAATATTTTGATTTAGATGTCTAAAGACAAGACTGTACTTGGGAATATATTAACACTCTGTATTGCTCGTTTTTGTTTTGTTTTTATTTTTTGTCTACAAGAGTCATAATAAAACTTGGGTATAATCATGTTTGCCGCCTGAATACGTTTTGTAATTAAGTGAGTAAAATAACTGGATTTTATTTATGAAGGATAAAGTAAGCATAAATGATAACCTTTAATTTTGGCCACAGGTGTGAAAATCACAAATGTCGTCAAGTGACGCAAGGTCCAGGATTCGGGACAGGGGCTATAGTGAGGTTCCCAGGGACACGTCTTGTCCAGATGGTACCATAAGAACCTTCCAGTCTCTTCACAGCAGTGAGCTGGCAGTGAGCGCAGATCCTCTGCCTCCTCCCCCTCTCCCATTACAGCCACCATTCGGCCCCAGCTTCTACTCAAGTGACACAGAGGAGCCAGCAGTGGCACCAGACCTCAAGCCGGTAAGACGCTTTGTTCCCGACTCCTGGAAAAATTTCTTCAGAGGGAAGAAAAAGGACCCAGAATGGGATAACCCGGTGTCTGATATCAGATACATCTCCGATGGTGTGGAGTGTTCACCTCCAGCCTCTCCAGCAAGGGCAAACCACCACCCTTACAAAGACCCTTCCAGAGGGTCGCAAGGCACCTTTAATTCCCAGCACGAGGCAGATGCCATGTTTGCCCACGACCCCTATGCATCCTTAGACCGGCGCACACAGACGGCGCGGACGTATTCTGAGAAGGTAGAGGAATACAATCTGCGCTACGCCTACATGAAGTCGTGGGCAGGCCTGCTGAGAATCCTGGGTGTGGTGGAACTGCTTCTGGGGGCCGGCGTCTTCGCGTGTGTCACGGCTTACATCCACAAGGACAACGAGTGGTACAACTTGTTTGGCTATACACAGCCCTATGGCATGGGAGGTCTCGGCAGCCTCGGCAATACATATGGGGGTTATTACTACAGTGGCCCCAAGACCCCCTTCGTACTCGTGGTGGCTGGATTGGCTTGGATCACCACCATTATTATCCTGGTGCTTGGCATGTCCATGTATTACCGCACCATCCTTTTGGACTCTAACTGGTGGCCCCTGACTGAGTTCGGAGTTAACGTTGCGTTGTTTATCCTGTACATGGCTGCAGCCATAGTCTATGTGAACGATACCAACCGAGGTGGACTCTGCTACTACCCGTTATTTAATACACCAATGAATGCGATGTTCTGCCGGGTAGAAGGAGGTCAGATAGCTGCAATGATCTTCCTGTTTGTCACCATGATAGTTTATCTCGTCAGCGCCCTGGTCTGCCTAAAGCTGTGGAGGCACGAAGCGGCTCGGAGACATCGGGAGTTCCTGGAGCAGCAGGAGGTGCGTGCAGGGCTTCTCGGTACCTTTCTTTTGTCTTGCTTTCCTTTTCCTCTTAAAAATACATCATCCTCAAAACTTTGTCAGAGTCATTCTGTATCTGTATCTGTATTTAAATGAGCAGACTTTCAGAATGCCTTTCCCAGTGGCCACTCTGCTGGGTCTGCTTGTTATCTCAGAGAGACGCCACAGCACACAGTAGCTCGTTAACTAAGTGCGTTTGTGGTGACTGACTGATGCAGAGAAGGACGTGGCCACTGAGTTTTAGGTAAATGAAAATAACTTAAATTACATAATATATCATAAGTAAATACAATATGCATGCAATAATAAATGCAATACATAAAAAAAAAAAAAACCCAGGGGCTGGTGAGATGGCTCAGTGGGTAAGAGCACCCGACTGCTCTTCCGAAGGTCCAGAGTTCAAATCCCAGCAACCACATGGTGGCTCACAACCATCCGTAACAAGATCTGACTCCCTCTTCTGGTGTGTCTGAAGACAGCTACAGTGTACTTACATATAATAATAAATAAATCTTTAAAAAAAAAAAAAACCCAGAAATAACATGGATTAAGTGTCTAACCATCAAAGCAAATTCAGGAACAGCTTTGATTCTTTCCTAAGATAAAATTTAATAAAACCTCATGAAATATTTCACTTATAGGAGGGACATATGCATTTAAAGACTACAGTTTACTTTTTTACCCCTGGAAATAACAATAAGACTTCATAGCTGGGTGGCTCAGCCAAGCATGAGAACCCCAAGTAATAAGTCACTAGATCTCTTTAAGAAGTAAAAAAAAAAAAAAGTTGGGCCGGGCGGTGGTGGCGGCACGCCTTTAATCCCAGCACTTGGGAGGCAGAGGCAGGCGGATTTCTGAGTTCGAGGCCAGCCTGGTCTACAGAGTGAGTTCCAGGACAGCCAGAGCTACACAGAGAAACCCTGTCTCGAAAAAGAAAAAAAAAAAAAGTTGGCACCTGTACTCCCAGTGCTGGGAGGAGGAGGCAGGAGGATGCCTGAAGCTTGAAAGTGAAGCCCTCGTCTCAAACAAAAAGTAGGGTACCTGAGGGCTAACACCCTAGGCTGCCCTCTGACCTCCACATGTATGGTATGGAGGCTTAGGAACCCACATCATCAGATGCAGACACCCGCACACATACAAACGAGTTTGGCTAATGGGAGTAGTGGCTTACACCCGTAACTTCTGCCCTTGGGAAGTTGAAGCAGGAAGACCGCGAGTTCAAGTCCAGCCGGGGCCACGTAGTTTGAGGACAGCCTGGGATCCCAGTCTCAAAAAGCAAAGCCGGAAAAGAATGTGGTGATGGTGGTGACGGTGTTTGCGTTAAAACCAAGCATCAAATGCCAGAGTCATGGCGAGCATGAAGCTCATCTGGCTTTGATGGTTCATCGTTGGGGAGGTGTGAATTCCAAAATAAGAAAATACTGCCTTTGTTTCTCTTTCTTGGATTTTACTAACTAAAAATAACAATGAAAATAAAAAGCAATGAGAATAATACAGAGGAAAAGATGATGGTAAGACCTAATATATTACCATATGTAAATACGAATCACATAAAAAAATCCCATTTAAAATGACATGAGTTTGACAGTAGCAAACATTAGGTATGTTGTACTACTTTCAGTACGCTCTGAAGTAAGTTGATATTTCACTATCTTTCGGTAGGTTCACTAGGACCTCCTATCCTACCCAAAATGCTATTTGCCTTAAATCTGTTCTTAGTTGACTGTATTGTAAAAATTTCCATTCCCGCATTCCTTAAGTCTTCCTAGATTCTATATAATGGCACATGTATAAATGAAGATTAAATCGTATCCCTTTTAAGCACATTTTAAGCTTTTTCATGAGTGTGGTTTGTGCTATGTAGCCCCAGCTGGCCTGGAGCTCAAGGTGCAGACCAGGATCTTGCTGAGAGCCTCTGCCTCCTGCCTCCTGCCTCCTGCCTCCTGCCTCCTGCCTCCTGCCTCCTGCCTCCTGCCTCCTGCCTCCTGCCTCCTGCCTCCTGCCTCCTGCCTCCTGCCTCCTGCCTCCTGCCTCCTGCCTCCTGCCTCCTGCCTCCTGCCTCCTGCCTCCTGCCTCCTGCCTCCTGCCTCCTGCCTCCTGCCTCCTGCCTCCTGCCTCCTGCCTCCTGCCTCCTGCCTCCTGCCTCCTGCCTCCTGCCTCCTGCTTCCTGCCTCTGCCAGGATGATCATTGTGCTCGCCTGGCCCTGCAAATGGTGTTTATAACACCTAATGTGTTAATTAAGAAACTTCTCATGTTCTAGTGTGAAGTTGTTTTCTTCTGGTTTTGGTTTTTGAGACAAGATTTTGCTGTGTATCCCTGGCTGGCCTGATACTGTGTGTCAACCTGGCCTTGAATTCACAAGATCCTTTGCCTCTGCCTTTGAAGTGCTAGTGTTACAGGTGTGTGCTACCATCCTGGAAAGGAATTTTAAACTCTAATATGTGAGATCCAAAACAGGAAGGCTTTTACCCTTCTTCATAATGTTCATGCTTGTTTAATGATAATATTTAATTATTTAAGTTACTACAGTAACATGATTGTAATTATTAGCATATGTTTTTCATCAAGAAAAGCTTATTTCATACCAGGTTGTGGTGGCGCATGCCTTTAGTTCCAGCACTCAGGAGGCAGAGGCAGGTAGATCTCTTGAGTTTGAGGCCAGCCTGGTGTGCAGATCGAGTTCCAGGACAGCCAAGGCTACAGAGAAAACTTGACTAAACCAAACCAAACGAAAACCCAAACACTTACTTTGTTTTGTTTGAGAGGAGCTTTCACTATGTAGCCCAAGTTGGCTTACAACTCACCACAGTCCTCCTGCCTCAGCCTCCCAGAGAGCCATAATTACAGTTATAAGCCAGCGTGTTCACTTTAAAAACTTTTAATAAGATTTTTTAAAACAATATTTGAATTAAATTTGAGTTATTGAAGGTGCCACAACAGACTTTTGTCCTATTAAGTTTATAAAATGACTATATCAACATTTACTTATCTAGGGTGCCGGGCATGGTAGGTCATAGCTGTAATCCCAGCACTCGGGGCAGAAGCAAGAGGATAGCAACAAGGTTAAGGCCAGCCTGATCCATGCAGTGAGTTCTAAGCAAGCCTGGGGTACATAGCAAGATCATATCTCATAAAACAATCAAAACAAAATAAAAATAAAAACACTCAAGATAAAAGTAACTTAAGTAATTCAAGCAAGTTAACTAATGGTAACCCTATCCCATATCTCCAGATCCCTCCATGCTCCTGGCTAACACAGAGCCAGTAGTTCAATAGTTACCTGTCGTCCTCTGGCTCCCCACTGGCCCAGAGAAGTATGGGCAAACGAGTGTGGAGAGCAGACATCAAGAGAGGGTCGACCTCTGGGAACTGGGAATGCAAACAGATGGAAACTGTTGCAAAGTAGCTTCTAGTTTACTTATGTGTATGTGTGTCCTCTGTGTATGTGATGTGCACTCGTGTGTGCAGTGCCCAAAGTGGCCAGAAGAGGGCGGAGGCTCTCCTGATGTGGATGTTACAGGCAATTGTGCATAAGAGCAGTGAGTACTATAGTCAGCCCCTCAAAATCATTTTAACTCTTCTGTTATTGTTATTCCAGATAAATGACCCGTCGTTGTCATCGAAAAGGAAAATGGTAAGAGCACCATTAGTTTGTCATGTGGTCTCTGCAGACTGGCTAAACACTTGTATTAGTGGACAGTAGAATCTGTCATCCCTGTGTGAAAGTGTGGTTGTGAGCTCAGGTGAGGACTTTCAGTTTTTTTCTTATATTGGTATTCTATGTACATTGGCATTTTGCCTGCAAGTATGTCTGTGTGAGGGTATCAGGTCCCCTGGAGCAGGAGTTCTAGAGCTGTTGTGAGCTGCCATGTGGGTGCTGAAACTTGAACCCAGGTCCTCTGAAAACACAACCAATGCTCTTAGCCACTGAGCTCTGACTTTCAGCATTTTTTCTGATACTAAAAGGACGAAACCAGGCAGTCTTCCCTAAACCCCTTTTCATTTTCTTACCTGTTTGTTGTTGTTGTTGTTTTGTAAGTGAACATGGTTGGTCTTTCTCATATGCTGAATTATTTGAGATAAGTTCTTGCTGTGTAGCCCAGGTTGACCTTTAATGCATGTTGCTCCTGCTTCTGCCTCCTGTGGTACAGAACTCTGGGCTTACTAACTGTGCCTGCCTGGCTAATTTTCTTCAATGGAAGTCATTCTTCCTGTGTCTGGGATGTAGCTTGCTCAGTGCTTGTCTAGCAGGTGCTAAGCTCTGGATTCCCTCCCTATGCAGACTGGGGATAGTGGCCCTTGGCTGTAATCCCAGCATGTGGAACGTAAAAGCCAGAGAGTCCAAGTTCAAGGTCATTGTCTTAGTTAGAGTTTCTATTGCTGAGATAAAACACCATGACCATAATCAGGTAGAATGCTTGCCTGCCTAATGTGTGTGAAGCCCTGGGTTCAGTCCCCATCTCTGAAATCCATCCGTTCACCCATCAGTCACTTGTCAGTCATCTTTGGGGATGTTTTAAGGCGTCCACTTTGCAACTGCTTATTTCCCAGTACTGGGCTGAACAGGGCCATCTTACTGGGCAGTGCTGTAGTAGTGGCAATTGTGCTTGCCCCGGGTAGAAGGTATGGGTTCCTGGTTATTCCCCCTGAGGCAGTGGGATTGACCGATACAATTCATGCAGAAAAGCCAGGAAGATGCTGGAGAAAGCAGCCCTCAGTAATCAACTGTCAGTGTTCCTGCCTGTTGGGACATACAGGTGGGACAGGGCTATTAAGATCTGCTAGAGAGTTCTAGGGCACCTCTGTCGGGCTGGCTCGGGGCCAGACAGCATGTCCACAGCGTATTTCCAAGTTCTTTATTCTGAGAGGTCCTGGAATAGTTAGGAATTATGCCCACTCTTTTTCTGTCCCCCCCCTCCCACTCAGGGTTTCTGTGTGTACCCCTGGCTATCCTGGAACTCCACCTGCCTCTCCCTCCCAAGTGCTAGGACTAAAAGGCGTACGCCTCCATGCCTGGCATAAATGCCCATTCTTACTCTGGAAATCGTTTGACCTACAGTTTTCTTGACTCCTTCTAAAATACGGAAGCTGAAGCCAAAACACACCCTTTTAAAGGCCCCTCCCTGGAGACGGATCAGTGTAGAAAAAGCTTAGGTGTATTCTAAGAGAGACTCCCATGAATTAATTGAACTTAACCAATGAGAAACCTGATGGAAGGTTCTAGAGCTCCAGTTTTTCGAGGGTATGATTTTTCTCTCTGAATCCTAACAGGGATGGTTTGGCTGAGTGGCTTGAGAGAGACAGTGATACACTGAGAAGAGATGAACTTTAGAACTGAGCTGCTCTGAATCAGGACACCTGTGCAGTTGCCTTCTTGCCCTTTGGTCCTAGGGAAATTACTTATCTTCTCTGAACTTGCATTTCCTGTCCATCCACTGAGCTATATAGTAGGCTGAGCCTTATGGGTTTTTTTTTTGTTTGTTTGTTTGTTTTTTGTTGTTTTTTTTGAGACAGGATTTCACTATATAGCCCTGGCTGGCTTTGAACTCTCAGAGATCAGCCTACTGAGTGCTGGGATTAAAGGTGTACACCATCACACCTGACTAAAAAGAAAATTTTTTTTCAAAAAAGATATATTTGTTTTATGTGATGAGTGTTTTGCCTGCCTATATATCTGTGTGCCACACGCGTGCATGCTCATGGCGGGTCAGAAGAGGGAGTCAGATAGCCTGGAGCTGGAGTTACAGACAGTTGTGAGCTGCCACGTGGGTGCTGGCAATGGAACCTGAGTTCTCTGAAAGAGCAGCCAGTGCTCTTAACTTCTGGGCCCTCTCTCCTGCCTCAAGATTTACTTTGTGTGTGTGTGTGTGTGTGTGTGTGTGTGTGTGTGTGTGTGTGAGTAAATGTATGCCGTGTGTGTGAGTCCCCTCTGTGGCCTTAAGGGGCTGTGAGATCTTGAGGAACTGGAGTGACAGGGGGTTGGCAGCCCCCTGCCATGGGTGCTGAGATCTGGACCCAGGTCCTCTGCAAGAACAAGATGTGCTCCTACTCAATGAGCCACCTCTCCATCCCCGAGGTAATTTTTTTAACAAAATGTTTTATAGACATAAGATCAGTTATAGCAATGCATTCTAATAAAGGCCTATCTCTGGGCAGGGTTTTTTTTTTTTTAATTGGGCAGATTAATTTCCCTGAGATTATATTCCATAAGCCGTGTAAATGTTCATTAAGCCTGGAGTTTTGTTGTTTTTTTTTTAACATTTTATTTATTTATTTATTAGATATTTTCTTTATTTACATTTCAGATGCTATCCCGAAAGTTCCCTGTACCCTCTCCCTGGCCCTGCTCCCCTACTCACCCACTCCCACTTCTTGGCCCTGGCATTCCCCTGTACTGGGGCATATAAAGTTTGCAAGACCAAGGGGCCTCTCTTCCCAATGATGGCCAACTAAGCCATCTTCTGCTACATGCAGCTAGAGACATGAGCTCTGGGGGGTACTGGTTAGTTCATATTGTTGTTCTACCTATAGGGTTGCAGACCCCTTCAGCGCCTTGGGTACTTTCTCTAGCTCCTCCATTGGGGGCCCTGTGTTCCATCCAATAGATGACTGTGAGCATCCACTTTTGTATTTGCCAGGCACTGGCATAGCCTCACACGAGACAGCTCTATCACGGTCCCTTTGGTGGCATATGCAATAGTGCCTGGGTTTGGTGGCTGATTATGGGATGGACCCCCGGGTGGGGTAGTCTCTGGTTGGTCCATCCTTTTGTCTTAGCTCCAAACTTTGTCTCTGTAACTCCTTCCATGGGTATTGTGTTCTCTATTCTAGGGAGGAATGAAGTATCCATGCATTGGTCTTCCTTCTTCTTGATTTTCTTGTATCTTGGGTATTCTAAGTTTCTGGGCTAATATCCACTTATCAGTGAGTGCATATCAAGTGACTTCTAAACATATGGAACACTTCACGAATCTGCATGTCATCCTTGCGCAGGGGCCATGCTAATCTTCTCTGTATCGTTCCAATTTTAGTATATGTGCTGCCGACGGCACACGCCTGGAGCTCTCAAACTTTATTATGCAAACCCATCAGTAGTCAGCTTATTGCAGTGGACCCTGCTGGGCCCGGCTGGCTCATTTGCTGCTTTTCCTCAGGATGTGAGCTTGGTCTGAGGAACTACGTGGAGGAAGGAGAGAACAGACTCCTGTTGGTTGTGGCACATGTGCCTCTCCATCCTAAACAAATACATGGGATTTTTGAAAACGTAATGGCCTTTACACTTAGCAGACCCGTGCTAGAGCTTAAGCACCTGTGTATCTAACAGTTGACCACGTGGGAGTCAGAATCCTATGTGGGTATTGAGGATGCTGGGGTGGCTTTGGGTCAGGCCCGTGTGGACACTCAGGGAACGTCAGAACTTGCACAGACGTGCACTGGGCACAGGTCGGCTCTCCGTGCTTCTAAACCACAGGGTGTCCACCCAGCCCACTCTGAGTTTGTAAAGCGTAGTGGATTCCATAGTGCCACTTGTCTGTCCCGATGTTTAATCCCTTTGTCCTGGATCATCACAGAGCATTTCCAGTATTTGCTAACAGGACAAGTTTCAGTTAAGAGACAGGAAAGAGGCCGTGTTAAACCTTGGCTCTGCGGCCTTTCTGTCTCCTTCAAACGTGCTTGTAACTAGAAGAGTGTGGCTTGTCCCTAAACTGGAGCCCAACCCCACGCTCTCATATTAACAGGTAAACCAGAGAAGTAGCTCTGAGCAAACAATGAAAATGATTGGTGCTTGAGCCAGGTGTGGTGGCTCAAACCCATAGTTCCGTATTCTGGAGGCTGAAGCAAGAGGATTGTCATGAGTTTGGAGCCAGGCCACGGTACATAGTGAGTTTCAGATCAGACAGTGTGAAACCCTGTCTCTAAAATAAGCAAACAGATAAAATGAGTAGTAGTTACCTGACTTTTTTTTTTAATTTTTAAAATTTTTTTATTTTTTTTTTTTAATGTCTGCCTGGGCCAAGTTCATGCCTTTGCCCAGGTCATGTTTGCCTAAGGGCTGTTGGCGAGCTCCAAGACAGTCTATCCTGGAAAGCCTTCCTGAGCTGGTACACAGAAGTCTTGAGTGTCAATGCTAAAGAGAGGCACCATGCAACCGAAATCCATCGATTCAAGTCAGAATGCTTCCTCTAAGCCAGGTGGTGGTGGCGCTCACCTCCAATCCCAGCACTTGGGAGGTGGAGGCAGGTGGAGCTCTGAGTTCCAGGATGGCCAGGGCCACACAGAGAAACAAAAACCAAACAAACAACTCCCCCCCCTCCACCTGAACGTCCTCTAATGTTTAATCTCTGGAGTCGCGTTCAGGGTTGAGGTATGAGAAGCAGCATGCTAGGCATCAGGGAGCACAGCAGAATGACAGTGGTCTTTAAAAGGCATTCCCTAAGTGTCCCGGCTACTTTTCAATTGCTGGGATAAAACACCGTGACCACGGCAACTTGGAAAGAAAAAAATTTTAATTTGGGGCTTGTGGTTTTAGAGAGTTAGAGTCCACAATAGCTGATCAAAAGGCGTGGTAGGAAGCAGGAGGTAGAAAGACAAACTCTGGGAATGACATGGGCACCTCAAAGCCCGCCCCCAGTGACACGCCTCCTCTGACAAAGCCATACCTCCTCCTCCTTCCCAGGCAGTGCCACCAACTGTGGACCAGGTATTCAAACACATGAGCTGTGGGGCCATTCATATTCAAACCTCATCAGGGAGACATCCTTGTCTGTTTCCTATTCTGCCTCCACTTGGGGTTTTTTGCTGTGGGTCCCAGTACCCAGCTGTGATGTGATCCCCTCCCATCTGGCCTGTGGGTCTGGAGCCTTTCCTTTGCAGGTCCCTTACTCAGGGCTAGTTAACAACCCCACTAACCAGCCCTATGCTCTCTGGTGAGGTAATAGCTGATGGCCTTGACAGTGAGCTAATGTTAAACCAAACCTCAAGACCAGTCCCGAGGCAGGGAAGTGGGAAAACAGAAGTTTTAAAGGTTGCCATAGCAACAGAGGGCAAGGTTCAAAAGCATTGCATTTCTGCACTTTTGTTTTGTTTTGTTTTATAGGTTTAAGGGACTGGTAATGGAGAAAGATGCTTCTGCATCGGGGACCAGCCATGTGTCCCCCAGGTGTGGTTGGCACTACCAGCTTCATTCACCAGTCTCGTTTCTAGCATGCTTCTGGAACTTCAGGGAAGGTTAGCATGTGAACAGTATACACTGAAGTAAACAAGTTTCCTCATATTCATTTAAAGCAGTGTTTTCAACCTTCCTAATGTTTGACCCTGTAATACAATTTCTTATGTTGTAGTGACCCCCAACCATAAAGTTATTTTTGTTGCTACTTCATAACTGTAACTTTGCTACTGTTAGGAATTGAAAAGGTCATTCAACACACACACAAAGGGATTAAGACTCACAGGTTGAAGAACACCAATTTAAAGTATCAGTGACTTGTGTTACAGTATAGTGCTAGAACACTTGTCTGGGATGCTCAAAAACTGGGTTCGGTCTCCAGCACCACAAAAATGAAATACTTAGAGTTTAATTGTGGTTTTTTCTCGTTCCTTGCTGTGTGACTTTGAGGGTTTTCTTTACCCTCTCTGAACCCCTCTTCTGGCGTCTGCAAACCTTGGCTAGAGGGTTCTGGGTGCAGTGCAACTGAATGCCGACCTGCTTTGGCTGCCTACTCTAGAACATTCCTCTGTATCTTCATCTTCTACCTCCCTTCTGCTGGCTTTTGTTCGAAGCCTGTCCCAGCCATTTTCTTTTCTCTTTCCTGAATATGTAATGTTTTTATTGAAGGGTGTGGCTGTAGTCCACAGTCTCATGCCTGTAAGCTTTCTAAGCCCCAAGCCCGCAGTTTGAGAACACAAACCCACTTCTCCCTGTCCTCCGACTGGTTCTCCATGCAAGTTCCTCTTAAAGACTGACATTGGAGACTCTTTCTTTCTGGAACATTGTTGTTTTATTCGAAATGTTACGAAATGATCTTGTTATGATCTTGTTATGTAGCCCAGGCTAGCCTTCAACCCTTGCCAGTCTCTCCGGTGCTGAGGTGTGTACCACTACACTGTGCAGAAAGTGGCTGTCAGCATGGATTCTGTGCTTTCTCCCTTTCAGATAATGCATCAGTGTGGCTCGTCGTCGTCCCCTCCCCCAGCTGCTTCTGACTGACTCAGGCTGCCTACGTTTCTATAGGTCTCAGAACTCTTAAGTGATCCTTGTTTTTCTTCTTCTTCCTGCCCCCTCTTCATTTCCTCCTCTCTCTGGGGTGGACTCTCTCCCGGCCCCCCCCCCATCCCCCCAGGTTCACACCAGTCCTTTTCCTTTTCTCCTACAGTGTGAAGCGGCCATCAGTGATCGACAGAGGGATCAGGAAGTTAATGTCAAAGACTTGAGAACAACAACTAAAATGACTCCTGAGCTGTTGAGTGGGCACATCCCTCCCGGCCACATTCCGAAGCCTATCGTGATGCCTGACTACGTGGCGTGAGTCCGTCTCATTTTGGGTTTCATCTTCTAGTTTGTTATCCAGGGTAACATACTGGAAAATAAGAATGGGACCCAGGTCTGGTCAGAGAGCAGTAAGCTGACCAGTTTTACCAGTTCAGCTTGTTTTAGTAAAAGTTACAATGTTTTCCTACTCTGTGGCTAGAACCCAGGGTAGGAGCCACACTGGGCATGCACGCCACCACAGACCTCCTGCAGTGTAAGGTTGTCACTCTGCTTTGTGGTTTTCCCTCAGAAAATATCCTGTGATTCAGACAGATGACGATCGAGAACGCTATAAGGCTGTGTTCCAAGACCAGTTTTCAGAGTACAAAGAGCTGTCTGCGGAAGTGCAGGCCATCCTGAGGAAGTTTGACGAGCTGGACACAGTGATGAGCAGGCTCCCACATCATTCTGAAAACCGCCAGGTCCGTGTCCACAGCTCCGATGGGAGGAGCAAATGCCCGGGTCTCAGGATTCCCCAGCGCCTGTCTCTGCTGTCTAGGAATGCGTTTGGATCTTAGAAGTAGCTAAGCAGGTCTCCACTCCTGTCAGTAGAACAGTGTATGCAGAAGGCCTTAGGCTTGATCCCAGAGCTACAAAAAGAAAAGAAGAAAAAAAAAGAAAAATTTAAATTATATAACGAAATGTCTTTTAACATTTCTACTGTCTTTTTGTCTTTTTTTTTTTCTAGTGCTGGAGATCAAACTCAGGTCTCGGGTATGGTAGACAGAACTCTGTCACCCTCAGCCCAACCTTCAGTTACTAAATATTTTATTTTCTTTTTTATTTTTTTATATTTATTTATTTATTATATGTAAGTACACTGTAGCTGTCTTCAGACACCCCAGAAGAGGGCATCAGATTTCGTTACGGATGGTTATGAGCCACCATGTGGTTGCTGGGATTTGAACTCGGGACCTTTGGAAGAGCAGTCGGCGCTCTTAACCGCTGAGCCATCTCACCGGCCCTATTTTATTTTCTTATTTAAGTAAAATACAATTTGCCAAAGAAAAGATATATAGTGCCAGAGTATTGAAGGAGACAAATGGCCCACTCAGTAGAATTACCCCAGGAGGGGTTGTGGACAGTGCATTCCCACCCATCTCAGTCCCAAGCAAGGAGAGTTCTATGGGGAAGGCCTAGAGCAGAGCTAAGCCCCTCCGATGGCCACATCTGAGTGACCACCAGGGCTAAAGCAAAGAGAAAAGCTACAATGGAGACAGTAATTATGAGGACGAGAGGAAGTCTTCTTTGAAATATGCTTTTAAAGATGAGGTGGGGTAAACTCGACAGTGGAGACGCACACCTTTAGTCCCAGCACTGGGGAGGCAAAGGCAGGTGGATCTTTGAGTTCAAGGTCAGCCTAGTCTACATTGCAAGGTACAGGATAACCAGGGATACACAGAGAGACCCTGTCTCGAAAAACCTTTATAGAGAGAGAGAGAGAAAGAGAGAGAATATGAATGATTGAGGCTGACCGAGCATGGATGACACAGGCCTTTAATCTCAGCACTCAGGAGGCAGAGGCAGACAGATCTCTGAGTTCCAGACCAGCTTCATTTATATATTGAGTACCAGGACAGTAAGGACTACATGGTGAAACCCTGTCTCAAAAACAACGGTGTCACCTAGCTGGTCCCTCATGCAAAAATTTTTAAAAGAATTCATGTATTTGAATACACACACAGACACAAACAGATTTTTCTTCTGAGAACCTACATTAATTGGGGGGGGGGGGTCTTTGTTTTTATCACATATGTATAATATACATTTAAATCACTCTTGATTATGAGTTATCTAAGATAACTATGTATATAGTTATGATATTTCCCCAACCCTGAAGCAATGGAAGAGTGTTAACTAAGAAACACTCATTCCAGGAAGCAGGAGAGATCCAGCAAACACTGAGGTAGCATGTCAGCTATCACTGTATAGAAAACACTTCAGATCCACAGGTCCAAAAGGGTAACCAAGCTTAGAGGTCTTCAGAGGTGTGCAAGAAGAGCCACGTGTGGTGGCACAAGCCTGCAGTCCCAGCTGCTTGGGAACTAGGCAGGGGAAGCTGCTGAGCCCAGGAGTTCTAGGCCAAGGGAACAGCGGGAGATCTTGTCTTACAAGAAGTTGTGTAAGTGCCTTTAATCCCAGCACTTGGGAGGCAGAGGCAGGCGGATTTCTGAGTTCGAGGCCAGCCTGGTCTACAGAGTGAGTTCCAGGAAAGCCAGGGCTACACAGAGAAACCCTGTCT
Source organism: Mus musculus (assembly GCF_000001635.26). Lineage (NCBI taxonomy): Eukaryota > Metazoa > Chordata > Mammalia > Rodentia > Muridae > Mus > Mus musculus. Next base: position 100,598,640 of record NC_000079.6, on the reverse strand, counting down.
CGAAAAAACAAAAACAAAAAAACATATAAAATAAAAAATAAAAAAAGAAGTAAAGAAGTTGTGTAAGGAAAAACAAGGCATTCATGGAGAAATGGAAATATTTCCATAGTCGTCTGTAGTACTGGGGAGTCAATCTCTTCACACATCTTCCATTTATTATAAAGTTTATAATAAAATCAGAAGGGACCTTATATTAGCTGTTCTCAGGAAGAGCTGAATATTGAAGAGCCCCAGCCTTTTTTTTTTACCCTGATTCACCAGGAGGAGCTTTACAAGGACAGAGAGGGTGGTCACAGCTAGTGCTGTGGTCTTTATGTACCGAACACTTTATTAGAATCATTGCTAATAAGTGACCCCTCCTGATGACCATTTGAGATGGCTATGGATATGATTTTCAGGGAAAAAGAATGTTAGGACAAGTGGCTAACCCAGGGTCATATGGCTGCTTGTCACACTCCTGGAGACCAGCACCTGGTAGGTAGTTAATGTGCAGACACTTGTCTAGTAAGTTATATTTTTGTGCAAGTATTTTCTGTCTAGCTTTGGGCAAAAAAATAGAGAGCTTTGTTTTTGAGGCAGGGTCTCCCTCTGTGCCCAGACAGATTGAGAATTCATAGCGGGAGGTAAGAGGGGAGGCACCCACCCCACTCCTCCCTACCCCTATACCAGAATTACAGGCAGATGCTGACATACTTGGCAAAATAGTTTTCTGTTCTAATTCCCAGTGAACTGTAAGACATAATCTGAGTAAATATGTGTTTTAACTAATAAAAATATATTATTTTTAGGAACACGAGAGAATTTCAAGAATTCATGAAGAGTTTAGGAAAAAGAAGAATGTGAGTAATTTTCTAGGTCAACTCGTCCTTATCCTGGTACACCGGTGATAACCGATAGATTTCTGATTTCTTTTAAGCTAAATTATTAAATGTCTCTCCATCGAGTCTCTGCCGACCCTGAGATGCCGTGAAGGCTGGAGTTGGAAGAGACATGGGAGAGACTTTATTCATATTTCCTACACTTTCCTTTTCATGTATTTTGACTCCTAAGGGTACCTCTACTCTGTGCATTCCCCTTGGTTTTGCTGTGAACCTAAAACATAGGGTATGTTGTGTATTGTGCAGGTCGTGTCTCTGGGCAATCCTGCTGTGTCAGCAGTTTTCCTTGAGGATGTGTTTGTGTTAACCACTGAGGGAAGCGGTTCTGAATGACGACTGTTTCTCTCCTAGGACCCTTCGTTTCTGGAAAAAAAGGAGCGTTGCGATTACCTCAAGAACAAACTCTCTCACATAAAGCAAAGAATTCAAGAATACGATAAAGTGATGAATTGGGATACGCAAGGTTATCCCTAGACACTGTTTAGCCGCTGCTGCTGTGTGCTGGTCTCCTGGGTGAGCAGCAGGCACCTCCAGGTCATCTTCCGCTTGGTTGAAGCACATCCTAGGCAAACGCACTGTGACTTCACTCAGACATCTCAAAACCGTTTCAAACCCGCGAGGGCCTTTACTGAGATGAGGGGGACAGCGTATTCAGCTGGGATAGTTTAAGGTTCTTCTGATGAACAAGGGCTTGAAGCAAGATCAGTTGTCACACTCTGTGCTCTTGGGCGAGTTGGTCAGTCCTCTGTGCCTGTTTCTTTTGTAAAATGATACCTACCTCATAGGGCAGTTATGAGACCATATGTGCTCACCTTTATTTCTCAAGCATCTGGAACAGAGCCTCCTGCTGTTGCTGCTGCTGCTGCTATGGAAGAGCCACGTTCGTGTGGGGAGGGCTGTGGGCCCGTTTTTGGAGGATGAGCTACACAGGATGAGTCTCAGGAAGCAGTCCATAGTGAGCAAGGGTCAGCAGCTAACCAGAGGCGCGTGTCCCATAATGCCCTGGCGTTTTTCCGCCTTTAGCACTGTAGCCTTAAGTGGAAGTTTCACTGCTGCCTGTGAACTGTTATGGCCCCTCACGGCCTCCATGCCTGTAATCAGGGTCACTGTGCATAGATCCCCGTGTCCCACAGCCCACGCTGTGTGCATGTGAGAGCTAAGCCTTTCAGTTTACTTGGTGTCTCCCCTGTGATTCATTGCCACACCTACCCCATCTGTGTGACAGTTTCCACCCACTACAGCTTCCAGTCAAACAATTAACCAATCAATGTCCGAAGGGTTTTACAAAGTAGCGAAACCAAAGTAATTAATGAGTGGAGCTGGCAGAGGCCTGGAAAGTTCTGGGTGCTGATGACAAAGTTTTGTTTTGTTTTGTTTTATTTGTCAGTGAAACCTGGCAATACTCTTGCAGACTAACTTTTGTAGTGAGACCTTGTCTCAGAGCACGAAACAAATAAAAACAAAATAAAGGAGGAAAAAGACAAGTAGTAAATAAATAAAACATGGTAGCACGTGCACACCACCCTGACACTCAAGAGCAGAGGCAGGAGTGTGTCGAGTTCAAAGCCAGCCTGGGCTTCAGAGCAAGGACCCCCTCTCTCTTTAATGCAAGATATTGCCGTTTTGTACATACATTTAAAAAGCTTAGGTTAGCGTTAAATTTAAACGTTAAACACACTTAACTTTGTGAGACTTTATTTTACTACAGTTGTAAATGTTAATCTTTTAAGACTGATGCTGTAACACTGATTTATTTTTTAATGTTCTATCAATACAGAGGTGTATTAAAATGTCAGTTACCTGCTGTTTTGTGTGTGCTCCTTATTGGCTGGTTTTGAAACCTTCCTGTGTTCGCCGAGAATGTTTTAAGAATACTTTTCCTTAATCAGAAGATAAACTGGATGGCTGGAGAGACAGCGGTTAAGTGCACATACTATTCTTGCTGAGAATCTGAGGTCTTCCCAGTACCCACTGTTATGAAATATAAGGGCGAGGGGGTACCTGGCAGGCCCATGCCAAGGTGTGCCCTGAGTATGCCATGTAACAGATCTGCTATAAAGTTTGTTGGGGGAAGGGAGAGGAGTGAGACCTGGGAAGGGGTTTGGCAGGCAGTGAACATGTGGGCAGGCAGATAAATACCACCAGGCTAATAAATACTTTCTTGAAAAGAACTGGAAAGTCATAAATACCCGTAGGTCACAGCACTCATGTGATGTCTCCTGTTGGAAAGAATTTAATGACAAACCAGGCATGGAAATGCATGCCTGTGATCCCAGCACGTAGAATCCCAGACCCAGTCAGAGGTAGGAGGCTCCTAGAAAGTTACAGGCCCACGAGGGCTAAAATCAATAACAACAAAACAGGTCAGGAGAGAGTCCTCGGAAGTGCTTCAAGGTGAGTTCCCAGACGACTGGGTCATTCCAGCTCAGACTTACAGACAGGGAGATCCCAGCCTGGTGCACTTGGCAAGACCCAGGCCACCAGTTGGAGTGTCTCTCTCTCTCTCTCTCTCTCTCTCTCTCTCTCTCTCTCTCTCTCTCTCTCTCTCTCTCTCTCTTTCTCTCTCTCTCTCTCTCTCTCTCTTTCTCTCTCTCTCTCTCTCTCTCTCACACACACACACACACACACACACACACACACACACAATAAAGATATAGAGCTGGCTGGTCAGTGGTAACGCACACCTTTAATCCCAGCACTCAGGAGGCAGACACAGACAGATCTGAGTTTGTGACCAAACTGGTCTACAGAGTGAGTTCCTGGACAGACAGGGCTACACAGAGACACACCTGACTTGAAATAACCAAACAAGGAAAAAAAAAAAAAAAAAAGATAAAAAGCTGGCCTGCAGTGGCAAACACCTTTAATCCCAGAGCTTGGAAGGCAGAGGCAGGGGGATCTCTTGAGTTTGAGTCCAGCCCAGTCTACAGAGTGGGTTCCAACCATCTCAAAACACTAAAATACAAAAACCTAGATTTGTGTAATATTTGCTTTTATTTTGGGCTAAAGCTAGATTAGGTCTCTTTTCAGAAACAAATGTCTTTGTGCTTACTTATTTCATTTTAATGTAATTTCATTATACTAAAGCTTTTGATGTTCATACCAGATGATAGAACAAGGGATTAGGCTGAAGTCACATGACCTCAAAGCAGATCTACCTGATTGAGCAGTGACAGATGACAGAAGGTACAAGAGGCCTTTTGTAAACCTGAACACCCTGACGTGTAGTTGTAGAGTTTTGGCTTGGTAATGTTACTGGTAAGAAATTTTCTTGAGCCAAAGAATAGTTCATTGTTAATAAAGGGTGGACTCTGGAGGTTGTGTGTACCGACCGGTTCGGCCTATTGTCTCCACAATGCTATTCACATACACAGAAGCAATTCACCAAGACCGAAGTCACAACATTATTAGTCAGCATAAAAGGGGGAAAGGGAGAAAGGCGACTGGGAAACAGGAGACATTGTCTGATTAACAGGAGAAAGATTCGGTTTCTTCTTTATGAGGAAGGAAGGTGACACAGAGATGGCTGTCAGTGAGTGTGGGAAGCCGCCCCCACATTCGCCGTCACAAGATGGCGCTGACATCCTGTGTTCTAAGTTGGTAAACAAATAATCTGCGCATGAGCCAAGGGTATTTACGACTACTTGTACTCTGTTTTTCCCGTGAACGTCAGCTCGGCCATGGGCTGCAGCCAATCAGGGAGTGATGCGCCCTAGGCAATGGTTGTTCTCTTTAAAATAGAAGGGGTTTCGTTTTTCTCTCTCTCTTGCTTCTTGCGCTCTCTTGCTTCTTACACTCTGGCCCGATAAAGATGTAAGCAATAAAGCTTTGCCGTAGAAGATTCTGGTTGTTGTGTTCTTCCTGGCCGGTCGTGAGAACGCGTCTAATAACAATTGGTGCCGAATTCCGGGACGAGAAAAAACTCCGGACTGGCGCAGGAGGGATACTTCATTTCAGAACCAGAACTACGGATCACGTTTATAAAGGTTCCCGTAACACAGACTGTTGAGAAGGATTCAACTGCCGAATTCAGAACTCATCAGCTGGGGAACGACGGTGATAAAGGTTCCCGTAAAGCAGACTGTTAAGAAGGATTCAACTGTATGAATTCAGAACTTTTCAGCTGGGGAACGAGGTAAGTCTGATCTTGAACTTTCTAAGGAAATTCAAGACAGTCTATCAGAAGTAAAGTGGAAAATGGCTTTACAAGTTATGTTTGGCCTTAAATTTTTTCTAGTGTTAGAAGCCCTTTTGTTCCTTTTCACATGTTATATAGTGCTTAAGATAGGGCTGAAAATTCTAGAGGAAATTCAGGACAGTCTATCAGAAGTAAAGCGGGGAGAGAGAGTAGGAGCAAGGAGAAACGGTAAGTATACAGGCCTTTCCAAGGGTCTTGAACCCGAGGAAAAGTTTAGGTCAGGTAAGAATACCTGGAGAGAGATTAGAAGAAAAAGAGGAAAAAGGGAAAAGAAGAAAGATCGATTAGCGGAGGTCTCTAGGAGATACTCGTCACTAGATGAGCTCAGGAAGCCAGCTCTTAGTAGCTCTGAAGCAAGTGAAGAATCCTCCTCTGAGGAAACAGACTGGGAGGAAGAAGCAGCCCATTACCAGCCAGCTAATTGGTCAAGAAAAAAGCCAAAAGCGGCTGGCGAAAGTCAGCGTACTGTTCAACCTCCCGGCAGTCGGTTTCAAGGTCCGCCCTATGCGGAGCCCCCGCCCTGCGTAGTGCGTCAGCAATGCGCAGAGAGGCAATGCGCAGAGAGGTGCGCAGAGAGGCAGTGCGCAGAGAGGCAGTGCGCAGACTCATTCATTCCCCGAGAGGAACAAAGGAAAATAGAACAGGCATTTCCAGTCTTTGAAGGAGCCGAGGGTGGGCGTGTCCACGCTCCGGTAGAATACGTACAGATTAAGGAAATTGCCGAGTCGGTTCGTAAATACGGAACCAATGCTAATTTTACCTTGGTACAGTTAGACAGGCTCGCTGGTATGGCACTAACGCCTGCTGACTGGCAAATGATTGCAAAAGCCGCTCTCCCTAGTATGGCCAAATATGTGGAATGGCGAGCTCTGTGGCAGGAGGCGGCACAGGCGCAGGCCCGAGCAAACGCTGCTGCTTTAACTCCAGAGCAGAGAGAGTGGACTTTTGATTTGTTAACGGGTCAGAGAGCTTATTCTGCTAAACCTGATAAGAGGTATCAATGGAAGGTCTTACCACAGGGGATGTCCAATAGTCCTACAATGTGCCAGCTTTATGTGCAAAAAGCTCTTTTGCCAGTGAGGGAACAATTCCCCTCTTTAATTTTGCTCCTTTACATGGATGACATCCTCCTGTGCCATAAAGACCTTACCATGCTACAAAAGGCATATCCTTTTCTACTTAAAACTTTAAGTCAGTGGGGTCTACAGATAGCCACAGAAAAGGTCCAAATTTCTGATACAGGACAATTCTTGGGCTCTGTGGTGTCCCCAGATAAGATTGTGCCCCAAAAGGTAGAGATAAGAAGAGATCACCTCCATACCTTAAATGATTTTCAAAAGCTGTTGGGAGATATTAATTGGCTCAGACCTTTTTTAAAGATTCCTTCCGCTGAGTTAAGGCCTTTGTTTAGTATTTTAGAAGGAGATCCTCATATCTCCTCCCCTAGGACTCTTACTCTAGCTGCTAACCAGGCCTTACAAAAGGTGGAAAAAGCCTTACAGAATGCACAATTACAACGTATTGAGGATTCGCAGCCTTTCAGTTTGTGTGTCTTTAAGACAGCACAATTACCAACTGCAGTTTTGTGGCAGAATGGGCCATTGTTGTGGATCCATCCAAACGTATCCCCAGCTAAAATAATAGATTGGTATCCTGATGCAATTGCACAGCTTGCCCTTAAAGGCCTAAAAGCAGCAATCACCCACTTTGGGCAAAGTCCATATCTTTTAATTGTACCTTATACCGCTGCACAGGTTCAAACCTTGGCAGCCGCATCTAATGATTGGGCAGTTTTAGTTACCTCCTTTTCAGGAAAAATAGATAACCATTATCCAAAACATCCAATCTTACAGTTTGCCCAAAATCAATCTGTTGTGTTTCCACAAATAACAGTAAGAAACCCACTTAAAAATGGGATTGTGGTATATACTGATGGATCAAAAACTGGCATAGGTGCCTATGTGGCTAATGGTAAAGTGGTATCCAAACAATATAATGAAAATTCACCTCAAGTGGTAGAATGTTTAGTGGTCTTAGAAGTTTTAAAAACCTTTTTAAAACCCCTTAATATTGTGTCAGATTCCTGTTATGTGGTAAATGCAGTAAATCTTTTAGAAGTGGCTGGAGTGATTAAGCCTTCCAGTAGAGTTGCCAATATTTTTCAGCAGATACAATTAGTTTTGTTATCTAGAAGATCTCCTGTTTATATTACTCATGTTAGAGCCCACTCAGGCCTACCTGGCCCCATGGCTCTGGGAAATGATTTGGCAGATAAGGCCACTAAAGTGGTGGCTGCTGCCCTATCATCCCCGGTAGAGGCTGCAAGAAATTTTCATAATAATTTTCATGTGACGGCTGAAACATTACGCAGTCGTTTCTCCTTGACAAGAAAAGAAGCCCGTGACATTGTTACTCAATGTCAAAGCTGCTGTGAGTTCTTGCCAGTTCCTCATGTGGGAATTAACCCACGCGGTATTCGACCTCTACAGGTCTGGCAAATGGATGTTACACATGTTTCTTCCTTTGGAAAACTTCAATATCTCCATGTGTCCATTGACACATGTTCTGGCATCATGTTTGCTTCTCCGTTAACTGGAGAAAAAGCCTCACATGTGATTCAACATTGTCTTGAGGCATGGAGTGCTTGGGGGAAACCCAGACTCCTTAAGACTGATAATGGACCAGCTTATACGTCGCAAAAATTTCAGCAGTTCTGCCGTCAGATGGACGTAACCCACCTGACTGGACTTCCATACAACCCTCAAGGACAGGGTATTGTTGAGCGTGCGCATCGCACCCTCAAAGCCTATCTTATAAAACAGAAGAGGGGAACTTTTGAAGAGACTGTACCCCGAGCACCAAGAGTGTCGGTGTCTTTGGCACTCTTTACACTCAATTTTTTAAATATTGATGTTCATGGCCATACTGCGGCTGAACGTCATTGTTCAGAGCCAGATAGGCCCAATGAGATGGTTAAATGGAAAAATGTCCTTGATAATAAATGGTATGGCCCGGATCCTATCTTGATAAGATCCAGGGGAGCTATCTGTGTTTTCCCACAGAATGAAGACAACCCATTTTGGGTACCGGAAAGACTCACCCGAAAAATCCAGACTGACCAAGGGAATACTAATGTCCCTCGTCTTGGTGATGTCCAGGGCGTCAATAATAAAGAGAGAGCAGCGTTGGGGGATAATGTCGACATTTCCACTCCCAATGACGGTGATGTATAATGCTCAAGTATTCTCCTGCTTTTTTACCACTAACTGGGAACTGGGTTTGGCCTTAATTCAGACAGCCTTGGTTCTGTCTGGACAGGTCCAGACAACTGACACCATTAACACTTTGTCAGCCTCAGTGACTACAGTCATAGATGAACAGGCCTCAGCTAATGTCAAGATATAGAGAGGTCTCATGCTGGTTAATCAACTCATAGATCTTGTCCAGATACAACTAGATGTATTATGACAAATAACTCAGCTGGGATGTGAACAAAAGTTTCCGGGATTGTGTGTTATTTCCATTCAGTATGTTAAATTTACTAGGGCAGCTAATTTGTCAAAAAGTCTTTTTCAGTATATGTTACAGAATTGGACGGCTGAATTTGAACAGATCCCTTCGAGAATTGAGACTTCAGGTCAACTCCACGCGCTTGGACCTGTCGCTGACCAAAGGATTACCCAATTGGATCTCCTCAGCATTTTCTTTCTTTAAAAAATTGGGTGGGATTAATATTATTTGGAGATACACGTTGCTGTGGATTAGTGTTGCTTCTTTGATTGGTCTGTAAGCTTAAGGCCCAAACTAGGAGAGACAAGGTGGTTATTGCCCAGGCGCTTGCAGGACTAGAACATGGAGCTCCCCCTGATATATGGTTATCTATGCTTAAGCAATAGGTCGCTGGCCACTCAGCTCTTATATCTCACGAGGCTAGTCTCATTGCACGAGATAGAGTGAGTGTGCTTCAGCAGCCCGAGAGAGTTGCAAGGCTAAGCACTGCAATGGAAAGGCTCTGCGGCATATATGAGCCTATTCTAGGGAGACATGTCATCTTTCATGAAGGTTCAGTGTCCTAGTTCCCTTCCCCCAGGCAAAACGACACGGGAGCAGGTCAGGGTTGCTCTGGGTAAAAGCCTGTGAGCCTAAGAGCTAATCCTGTACATGGCTCCTTTACCTACACACTGGGGATTTGACCTCTATCTCCACTCTCATTAATATGGGTGGCCTATTTGCTCTTATTAAAAGAAAAAGGGGGAACTGTGGGAAGCCGCCCCCACATTCGCCGTCACAAGATGGCGCTGACATCCTGTGTTCTAAGTTGGTAAACAAATAATCTGCGCATGAGCCAAGGGTATTTACGACTACTTGTACTCTGTTTTTCCCGTGAACGTCAGCTCGGCCATGGGCTGCAGCCAATCAGGGAGTGATGCGCCCTAGGCAATGGTTGTTCTCTTTAAAATAGAAGGGGTTTCGTTTTTCTCTCTCTCTTGCTTCTTGCGCTCTCTTGCTTCTTACACTCTGGCCCGATAAAGATGTAAGCAATAAAGCTTTGCCGTAGAAGATTCTGGTTGTTGTGTTCTTCCTGGCCGGTCGTGAGAACGCGTCTAATAACAAGTGAGGTACTAGCATGACTGGATCCGAGAACCCTCATAAAAAACAGGTACGGTGGCGTGTACTTGTAGCCCTAGCAATGGCAAGACAGGCATAGATAGGCGGATGCCTGCTCACTGCCCGGCTAGGTTAGCCCACTTGGCAAAGTTCCAGGCCTGTGAGACCCTGTCTCAAGCCAACAGTGAAAGCTTGAGGGGCAGCACTCTAGGGTTCTCTGAACCCCACATTGGATACGCTGGCATTTGAGGGAAAGGTGGGACAAGAGATGGGGGAGGTGGTGTGGAAGGAGGATGAAGAACACAGTAAGGCAATGTGTGTGAAAATACCACAGCAAAGGCCATTATTTTGTGTACTAAATGAAAGGGTACATTTTTCTTTATTTAGGAATAATATTTTAAGATATTTAATATTTAAATATTATTAAATATTTAATAATAATATTTAAGTCCTCATTAGTTAGACTAGGCTGGCCTCTGACTCACAATGATCTGTCTCCGCCTCTGCCTCCGTCCCCTCCTCCCAACTGTTGGGATTAAAGATGTGCATCACCATGCCCAGCTAAAATAAACAACTTTCTTTTAGGGCCTAAAATTTAGCCCTTAGACTTCCTTCTCTGTCTCTGAAGATCCTTGTAACAGGCTCTGATACATAGACTACGCTTGAAGTGCAAACACAAGGGATATAGGTGTAGATATTGTGTGAGTCACTTCTTTGTTACCCAGAGCATATTCAATAAACACTAGTTTGCTAAAATATACAAGGACAAAGGGCCCCCAGATACAAGGAGCTTTCAGCTACCCCATCTCTGGGTATGCACTTTCAGATTTAGTTCCTTGGCCCTGTAGATGCTTTGGAAAAACTATGCTACTGCAAGGTACTGGACTAGTGACAGGTTGAAATATTTCTCTTTACCCAGGCACCATTTATGGGAGCAATTACTGCAGTAATTACCAGTTATAGAGGGATTTTTGTTGGGAGGATTTATAAGTTAAGGACTTTTAAACTTTTTATTTATTTATTTACTATATGAGATTTCACTATGTTGCCCAGGTTGGCTGCCAACTTCTGGGCTCAAGTGATCCTTGCTTCCAAGCCTCGAGTAGCTTGGATTATAGACAACTACCACCATATTTGGCAAGGCTCCTAGCTCTGTTCCACAGAAACTAAAGCTGGTTGGCTTAAAGGGAAGAACTTATTACCATCTTACTGTACCTCTAACAGAACTGGAGAAGGTGTAGAGAACTGAGGTCAAGGCCACACAGGAGGAACAATGTCCCAAGTCACATCTATAAACCACCTGGTGAGAAGAGCTCCCCTGTGTGTCAAGTGCACCATTAGCCCCACCCTCCTCAGTGCTGCACTCCTGCACAACTCAGATGCAGAACAAGATGTGGACTGATGGGTCCAGGTCCTGTGCCAGGCCCCGAGCGCAAGGGATGCGGGTAGCTAGGGCCTTTTAGCATCAGTAGATGGGCTCTTGCTGACAATCAGCTCAGTGGGGACTCTCCGAAAGCATGAAGTGGTGGGATGCTGAAAACCAAAACAGGATACTGGCTGTCTTACCGATTAGAAATTTATCTTCTTTTTATAAGTCATTATTACATTGATTGAGTGGTTGATTGGGTGTGTACATGTGTTTTACAGAGTGCATGTCACAGCACACGTGTAGAAGTCACTTATAAAGGAGTGGGTTCTTTCCTTCCACCACAACCAGCCAGCCCTTCAGGGCTGAAAGCAAAGGCATATAGGAATCCTCTTAAACCATATTTAAAAGAAATACAGGGTTTCTTCATTGTTGTTGTTCTTTTTGATTTTTCAAGTCAGGGTTTCTCTGCGTAGCCCTGGCAGTCTTGGAACTTGCTGTGTAGACCAGGCTGGCCTACAGTTTATAGTCACTGGCATGCCTCTGCCTCTGGAGTGCTAGGATTAAAGCCCTACACCACTATTTCTGAAAACTTTACTTTTTATTTAAGTGAGTACAGATGTTTGCCAAAAACAAATGTACAAGTTTACTCATAGACTCCAAATTGGTAATAACCTAGATATCTGTTTTAGTTAGGGTTTCATTGCTGTGAAGAAACGCCATGACCATGACAACTCAGAAAGGAAAACATTGAATTGGGGTTGGCTTACACTTTCAGAGGTTCAGTCCATTATCATCATGGTGGGAAGCATGGCAGCATCCAGGTAAACATAGGGCTGGAGATGGAACTAAGAATTCTACATCCTGATTCCCAGGCAGCAAGGAGGACACTGGCTATATTTCACTCTGGGCATAGCTTGACCTATGAGACCTTAAAGCCCACCTTGGTAGTGACATACTTCCTCCAACAAGGTCACCCCTCTTAAGAGTACCACTCTGTGCTCTAATAGTGCCGAGCATTCAAACACGAGAGTCTATGGGGGTCACGCTATATTCAAACCACCACAGTAGATCTATCAACAGTAGATAAATAGAAATGAAAAATAAATTGAGCAAAAATGAACTACTATTACACAGAACATGGATATTTGTCTGAGGGTATAGTAGTCTCAACAGGAGCTAGATGAATGCTTTCTGGACAATTCATTTATATAAAGCCAAAAACCACAGCAACCAGGGAGGAGGAGTGGGGGAGTGCAGTAAGCAGCAGATGTGATCAAAGTGCATTACACACACGTGTGCAATTGTAATAACGAAACTTATCACACTGTGCAGGTAATATGTGCTAATAGGAAGAAGAAAAGGAAGGGGAAAGGGGGCAGAAGGAGGAGGAGGAGGAAGAGGAGGAGGAGGAAGTAGTGGTAGTGATAGTGGTAGTAAAGGCATGTACCTTTAATTCCAAGCACTTTGGAGGTAGGAGGCAGAGGCAGGTAGATTTCTATGAGTTCTAGACCAGCCTCATCTACACAGAGTTTTAGGCTAGCCAGTGTCTCAAAAACAAACAAAAAAAAAAATCCACAAGAAAAAAAATGGCAAAACTAATTCAGTCAGAGCAGCGGTAGCTTTGGGAGAGCAAACACTAACTGGAAAGGAGCACAGGGTGTCTTCCAGGGTTTGAAAGTCCTCTAGGTGCTGCTCCGGATGGTCATTGTATCAGCATCTTAGTCTTCTGTGTGTGGTGGGGTGTAACAAAATATCTGAGGCTGGAAATTCAGTTAAAAATTCTAGAGCTGGAAATAAGGAACAGCATGGAACAGCGTGGAAGACTGATCCTGCTGAGACTGCTTGGCTACATCACATCACGGCAGGGAAAGGGGCTAAGAAGAGACCAAGCGCACAGGGTAAGCCTCCATAGCAACCTATTCTAATAAGAAGTAAGTCACTACTGGAGGTCAGCACTAGCTGCCGGGGGCACAGTTCCAGTCATCTAAGTATGTGCATTACAGCCGTTTCTTAACAGTGCCACCACCTTGAAGCTGCCACACTGAATCGAGCGTCCAGCATGAACCGTACAGCTGTGATAAAAGCAAAAAGCCATTCACGGAAGAAAGAGTTTACTGAGCTTACAGTCCCAGAGGAGAGTCCATAATGGTAACTCAGGGATGGCAGCAGGTGGCCGGAGCAGGAAGCAGAGAGATCGTAATTCCTGCCACACAGAGAAAACGGAGAGGGGACAAGAGGTGGGTGAGGCTGTAAATTCTCAAAGCCTGCCCCAAGTGACACACTCTCTCCAGGAAGGCTCCATGCCCGAAATGCTTGTTGCTTTTCCACAGGACATGGGTTTGGTCCTCAGCACCCAAATGGTAGCTTGCAACCACCTTGTAACTCCAGTTCCAGGGGATCTGACATCCTCTTCTGACCTCCATAGGCACTAGGCTCACATGGTGATATACATACATGCACGCAAAAACAGTCTTGCACATTAAACAAATACATAAACGTTCTAACCTTCCCCAAACAGCACCCATAACAGAGAACCAGGTGTCTAAATGCTTGAGCCTGGGGAACATCTCTCGTTCAAAGCATCACGCTGAGCTGCCCTCTCGAGATGCAAGCCCTTCATGTGCTTAACATCCACGTATTACATTCATTGTGTATCACTAACAACACCTGGTTTTAGATCCTAAAGCTGCAAGAGCCTGAGGTGGGGTGGTGGGGTGGTGGCTCACTGGTTATAGTGCTTTCGACAGGCATAAAGACTAAAGTTCAGAGCCCACCCCACCCCGGGGCCCACATAAATGCTGAATAAGTGCCAAGGACCAGCCTTGGCTTGGAGAGGGTTCTGAGAGATGGGGTGTCTGTGAGCAGTGAAAGCATGGCTCCAAGCAGTCCTGCTTGATGCAGCCTTTCCAGTCTGCTTCTATGTTCTGCTTTCTCTCTGGAGATTTCTGGTTGCTTGCTATTCTAAGAGATCTCTCTATCCATCATGCTCAGCTTGCTTACTTGTGTGTGTGTGTGTGTGTGTGTGTGTGTGTGTGTGTGTGTGTGTGTGTACACTGTAGCTGTCTTCAGGCACATCAGAAGAGGGCACTGAATCCCATTACAGATGGTTGTGAGCCACCGTGTGGTTGCTAGGAATTGAACTCAGGACCTCTGGAAGAGCAGTCAGTGCTCTTAACCACTGAGCCACATCTCTCCAGGCCCACTCCAATTCTTAAGGGACAGCAAGCATACATTTTTCTTAACATTGCAAAAGAACTCAGAGATCTGTCTGCCTTTGTTAAGCACAAAGGATAAACTAGTTGGGTGGGACTCTGTCTTGAAATTACCATTTCTACCAGATGACAGGGAAGACAGTTCCCTTCCTGACATCAAAATCTGATCTTTGGCCGGGCATGGTATCGCATGCCTTTAATCCCAGCACTTGGGAGGCAGAGGCAAGCAGATTTCTGAGTTCGAGGCCAGCCTGGTCTATCGAGTGAATTCCAGGACAGCCAGTGCTATACAGAGAAACCCTGTCTCAAAAAACAAAAACAAACAAACAAAAAAACAAAACAAAAATCTGATCTTCATATGTAAGTATGTGGAGACTACCCACACAGGGGCCTATAAAGGGCATAGATGCATATACATACAAATGCACAACACACACACACACACACACACACACACACACACTTGGCACACACGGAAAACAATTCTAAAGATGTAGTTATAGCAACTGGGTCAGGGGCCACATTCTTCAGGGATGTAGCCACTGGTACCATTCATTAAATGCAAAGGAGAAAGGATAAAATTGGACCATGAAACCAAACCATGAAAACGGGGAGTGGGGGGACTGTTGGAAAGAAGTGGGGGGTTGGGGGGGAGGATCAATATATGTTATATATGATGAAACTGAAAGAACAAATGAAAAAATGAAATGGAAAATCCAAGAAACAAATCATTTATAACTTAAAAAAACCAACAGCAAGTGCTGGGCATGATGCTATATGGCAGTAATGCCAGCTCTTGGGAGGTGAAGTCGGAGGATCAAGAGTTCAAAACCAGCCTGGGCTACACAAGACCCTGCCTCAACACCCCCACACAAGCTGTTTAATCAGTGGTACAAATTTCAGAATTTTAGAGGGGCTTCATCTGAGAAAGCTTTGTTTGAGAAGAGGCACTTAGGGAATTAAGGAAACTTCTGGATACTACGGTAAAATTCATTAACCATTTAAGATCAGTGCTCTTTACGGTACATGTATTGCAGCTCAACTGGAGTGTGTTTACGTTGCATGTATCTGTGCAGGTATGCAGGTGTGTGTTTGTGCATATGGAAGCCAGAGGTCAACCATAGGGGTCACTCCTTGGGAGCTGCGCTCTTGTTTTAAGTGGTTTCTCATTGGCTGGAGCTCCCTGGTTAGGTGAGACCCACAAGGAGGCTTTTCACACACAGGCTCTGGAGGTTGGCCTTATGTCCTCCTGTGTTTGCACAGCGAGCTCTTTACTACGAGAACCTCAGCTCTGTACCTGAATTTTATCTTTTAAAGATTATTTACACTTTTAGTTTTTCAAGACAGGGTTTCACTGTGTTACCCTGACTGTCCTGGAACTCTCTATAAACCAGGTTGGCCTCAAACTCCCAGAGTGAGTGCTGGGATTAAAGGAGTGTGCCACCACACCCCGCTTACCTTCATTTTTAACAATCTACACATTTGAAGAAAAGCATGTTACCGGGTGTTTGTCCTTTTTGTTGTTTTTGTTTTTGTTTTTCTGGGTTTTTTGTTTGGTTTGGTTTTGGTTTTGGTTTTTCCAGACAGGGTTTCTCTGTGTAGCCCTGGCTGTCCTGGAACTCACTCTCTATAGACAAGGCTGGCCTCGAACTCAGAGATCTACCTGCTCTTCCTCCAGAGTGCTAACATCTGGCACACATACATATGTGCAGGCAAAACTTTCATATACATAAAGTAAAAATAAGTCTGTTTTTCAAAGAAGGAAAAGTCCAAAGTAAATTTGGAAACATAATCGCTTCATAAGCTGGAAGCTGCCTTTGGTGTTCTCATGACTTTTTTTAATTACTATTTTGTTTTTAAGTTTGAATACAAAATAATGAGCTTCATTATGGTGTAGTGATCTTAGGAGAACACTTACTGGGTTGTGGCAGGTTAGCACAACAATCTTATAATTGTTGGTTCCATGAGTCATGCTTGCACCCCGTGTGTGTGGGGGGCGGGGCGAAGAGGAAGGGAGAGAGAGAGAGAGAGAGAGAGAGAGAGAGAGAGAGAGAGAGAGAGAAAGGGAAAGGGAAAGGGACAGAGAGGCTCTGAACCTGACCTCACGACTAAGAGGGCATCTTACAATAACATGGTTACAACAATGTCCTTCTCGTCCTTCTTGTCCCCATGAGCAGTCCTGAATGAGCAGAGCGCCAGGCAGTGAAGGCCCCTGAAGATGGTTTATATTTGTTTTAACACGTTTATCCTAACTGACACTTGATTCCTCCCTGTGTGTGCGGCAGGAGGCAGAGGAGGGTGATAGGGGAAGAAATGCTGTTTGTTACCAGAGTGTGAGATACTCGGCTCAGTCCTATTTAAACTTCTCCTGTGACCTGAAAGCTTGCCAGTGTCATTAATATTCAAGAGGACTCCAGGGATTTTTACTGCCAGAGGGCAACCCCAGGTTAAACCATGGGAAAAGCTATTCAGAACACCCCCCCACCCCCTGCCTGCCAGGTGACTCAGCCACCAGGAGATGGAAACTGCTGCTGCTCACAGAACTGCTGGTGATAGCCAGGATTTTCTTAGAAACACTTTGGATTAGCCTTTGAAATCAGAGAATATGAAGGACTGCATACACGCTGCAGGAACATTCCAGACAACTGGCTACACTATGTCCTATGGCCATGAGTAGCTACTGTGCTGTCTGCTTCACTGAAGGTCATTTCTTGATGTCTGCCTTAGCCTCAGGATGGGAAGCAGGTGCTAAAGTATACTGAAAAAAAGTCCTGCTCCTGGGCTGGGTATACAGCTTAGTGGTAGGGCACTTGCCTAGTATGCATGAGGCCCTGTCTTCCATCCCTAAACCAGGAACAAAGGAGGGATGGAGGGAAGGATGGAGGGAGGGAGGGTAGGGTGGATGAAGAGAGGGAGGGAGGGAGGAGAGAGGGAGGGAGGGAGGGAAGAAGGGAGAGAAGAAGGGAGAGAAGGACGGAGGAAGGAGAAACAGGGAGGGAAGAAGTGGGAGCCTGGAAACGGCTCAGTGGGTAAGAGTATTTGTTGTGTGAGCTTGAGGACCTGAGAACGGATCCCCAGTGCCCATGTAAAAAGCCTAGCATGGGGGGCTGGTGAGATGGCTCAGTGGGTAAGAGCACCCGACTGCTCTTCCGAAGGTCCGAAGTTCAAATCCCAGCAACCACATGGTGGCTCACAACCATCCGTAACGAGATCTGACGCCCTCTTCTGGAGTGTCTGAGGACAGCTACAGTGTACTTACATATAATAAATAAATAAATAAATCAAAAAAAAAAAAAAAAAAGCCTAGCATGGCTCTGGTTCTCGCCTGTGATCATAGTACTGGGGGCTGGAGAGGGAAATGGAGACAGAATAACCACAGAAGGCTCCTGGTGGACTCCAGCTTCAGGGAGAGGCTGTTCTCAAGGGACATGATGAAGAGACACAGGTACTCCACATTGTCCTCTGTCCTCCACATGCATACAAACCAAGTGCCTACACCTGGCACCCATGTGTGTACATTTGCTCACATGCATGTGCCATATTTACACACACACACAGGAAACAGAAACTACTCTTTCTCTTTGAGGCACTCATTAGCAAGGTTCCGACTTCTCCACATCTAATTTTTTATTTCTTTGAGGCAGTCTCATGTAGCCAGGGCTGACCTTGAAGTTGATGTGTAGCTAAGAATAACCTTTAACTTTCGATCCTCCTGCCCCAAGGCACTGAGAGCTAGGATTACCTAGGACTCCCAGCATGCCACCATAACCCTTGGCCCATTCTCCAAATGTTTACCAACACACACACACTCCTTTCCTCTCTTGCCCCTTTAGTAACAGTCATTGTCATACGGATTTGCATTTTTCTAAGGATGTTGGTCATACATCCATTTTCTTTGAATAAATATCTATATAAGTCCTTTGTGTCTTTTTAATTAGACAAGTTTGTTGTTGTTGTTGTTGTTACAGAGATTCTTTCTATAGTTGAGATTTGATTTAGATATATATGTTTGTTTCAGGTGACGGTAAGTGAGCTAGGGCCCTGGGCATGCTGGGTAAGTGTTTACTGTATTCCTAACCCAGGTTTTGAACTTGGGTAAATCTATCTTGTTGTTCACCAGAAGATGTGGAAGTAGCCTTCAGAAGATAATCATAGTCAGATTCCCTTAAGAAGCAAAAACACTCACTGTGCCCTGCCTTGGTCTGGTGGCTTAGACCTGCAGGTGTCACTGCATGACTGGTTGTGCTTACCAGGTTAGTTACAGACAGCAGGTCATAGAAATTAAAACCAAGTCAAAGAAGAGCTCAAACTAGGGCCCCTGAGATGACTTGGTGGGTGAAGTTGCTTGCTGCTTAGTGATGCAAGACTGACAATCTGAACTCAGGACCTCTGGAAGAGCAGTTGGTGCTCTTAACCACTGAGCCATTTCTCCAGCCCAACAATTTTTAAAGTATAAAAGTCAAATAACAAAATCCAAGGTGTCTTTTGTACCTGCAGTCATAGTTCCTGAGGCTGCCACCGGCCTCCTTCCTTCAAGCCTGGCAAGCCATAAGCCAAGTGGGAAATAAATGGGACCTGTCCCTTAAATGCTTTGTGTTGTATTTTATTTTTGAGACAGCGTCTCACTATGTAGCTTTGGCTGTCCTGGAACTTGCTATGTAGAGCAGGTTAGCTTTGAACTCATAAAGATCCACCTGCCTCTGCCTCCATATCCAGTCACAACTGCCTTTAGCTTGCAGTGGGAAAGGGAAAACTCTAGTGAATGGTCTAGAGACCATTCTGTAGGTCAAAAGATTTTTAAAGAAATGAGACAGATCTGGTGAGAACGCTGTGAGCCATGGGGGTAAAATTAGGAGGGTGGGAGCTGAGACATAAACACCAGGCAGAGATTAGGAAAGAAGGTAGTGGAGACCGCTCAGTAG
This sequence comes from Mus musculus, assembly GCF_000001635.26. Taxonomy (NCBI): domain Eukaryota; kingdom Metazoa; phylum Chordata; class Mammalia; order Rodentia; family Muridae; genus Mus; species Mus musculus. Next base: position 100,579,453 of record NC_000079.6, on the reverse strand, counting down.
GTAAACACTGGCTGCTGTACCTCTGCCAGGTCCCACGTGGTGGAAGAGGGAAAACACTCCTCAAAATTGTCCTCTGACCTCCACAAACACACTGTGGTACATCTGTAAACACACACACACACAGGAGGGAGAGAGAGAAAGAGAGAGAGAATAAATACATACATTCATACATACATACATACATACATACATACATACATGTAGTAAGAATATAAAACTGTCATCTAAAGTAATTCCCCGGCACTGGGAACAACCTCATTATGCTTTTCTCTCCATAGCTGATTTCAGCAACAGTTTCATGGAATATTGTTCTGGACTGCATTGTTTTAAGCAACTACAAATATTTACTTCCATGCTTTGCCTTGATGATAGTCCCAAGACAAGATACAAACCTTGTACTTTTGAGATAGCAGTATTAAGTGTACAAAAGCCCAAAGTCCATGCTAAGCCTTGACCTTTTAAAAACCAGTAACATAAAGCTTGATGATATCTGCCTATCTATCTATCTATCTATCTATCTATCTACCTATCTATTATATATATGTGTGTGTATACATGTGTATATCCACATACACACACACACACACATATATATATATATATATATATATATATATACACATATATATATATACACACACACACACACACACACACACATACATACATATATGACATACATGCATACATACATGGTGGAAGGAGAAAATACTCCCCAAAGTTGCATATGTGTATGTGCGTATCATATATATTTTGGAGGGTGGGGGCAGTGTTTTCGAAATAGGGTTTCTCTGTGTAGCCCTGGCTGTCTTGGAACTCACTCTATAGACCAGGCTGGTCTCAAACTCAGAAATCTGCCTGCCTCTGCCTCCCAAGTGCTGGGATTAAAGGTGTGCGCCACCACTACCCAGCTATTTTCTTTTCCTTACATGAAGTGATAGAGGCACATACCCGTAGTCCCAGCTACATGGGAGACCAAAGGCAAGATAGCTTGAGTCCAGAAGTACCAGACCAGTTGGAGCATTACGACTAGACTTGGTCTCAGACCATAACAAAACAAAGAGAAAGAAAGGAAGAAAGACAGACAGACAGAAAGAAGAAAACAGCACATAGGTATTTTTCTTTTCTTTCTTTTTTTTTTTTTATGTTTGTTTGTTTGTTTGTTTAAGACTGGTTTCTCTGTATAGCATTGACTGTCCTAGAATTTACTCACAAAGTCTAGGCTACCTTTGAACTCAGATCCGCCTGCCTCTGCCTCCTGAGTGCTGGGACTAAAGGTGTGCACCACCATGCCGCCTGGCTGATATTTTTTCTTAAGCCTTGGCCTGAAGAGGCTAAGCGACAGAAGAAAGTTGGTAAGTACATATTTCTGTCTCCACTTCAAAGCCCACTGGACACTCCTTTTTTCTGCCAGCCTTGAATGCTAGCTAGACTCTCCCTTTCCACATGGTTGGGTTTCTGCATATTAGAGGGCACAGGCAGCCAGTTCAAAAGGCTCCGACCGACCGACGGGTGTTCCTTCCTTTCCTTCGCATGTTTAAAGAACCGTGCACAGCAATAACCAGTTCCCAAGGATAAGGCGCGGATATGACATCACCAACTCTTACTGACTTTGAGGCAGGAACAGAAAATCTAGAAAGGCTTAAGTTCTTTATTATTTTTAATCCTGGAACAGGGAAGGGTGTTGACCCTGATCTGCAGCTCTGGATATCGAAGGACACGAACACTCTCAGGCACTTTGCTTGTGTTCTCTATGAAATCCTTTGGTTGCTGACTGATAGCACACAGAAGCAGAGTCCGCCCTCTCTCTTTCTAGCCTACTCTGGATGTCTCTTTCTGGTGCGATTATCTAAGTCCCTCTCAACACCAAGAGGAGCATGTAGAGGTTCCACAAGCACTTTTCCTGATGTGTACGCCTGGAGGCTAGAAGCCAGTTTGAGTCTGGGAGTGTGAAGTCACTCTGGGTAACACAGAGGGACCTCTTCTGAAAACAAAACGGAGGGCTGGAGAGATGGCTCTGTGGTTAAGAGCACTGGCTGCTCTTGTAGAGGACCTGGAATTGATTCCCAGCACTCATATGGTGGCTCACAACTGTCTGCAACTCCAGTTGTGGGGGATCCGACGCCAGCACACAGACACACGTGCAGGCAAAACCAATGCACATAAAATAAAAACAAATCAATCATTAAATCAAACGAAACTGGGGTGGGGCTTGAATCTCTGTCTTCCCTGAGCCTGTGTCTAGACTTTGAAACTGTTCTCCAGTGGCCAAGTTTTCAAACTCAAAGGCCAGGAATCCCAACCAAATAAAACACGCAGGCAGAAACACAGCCTCCTGCTTTCCCCTCTCAGGAACCCACACACTTACTTCATAATCTCCATTGTCCAATGTCCAGCTAGTGACCAGTCTTTCCTATTACCCATGTAGAGCTCAAGACCCTTGCCTTCAGACCTCCATGAGTTTATCCCATAACTTACCACCTCCTGGGGTATGGTTTAGATCTTAGATGTCTCCTAGCCTACTCTGGGATGTGTCTTTCTGGTGTGGTTATCTAAGTCCCTCTCAATACCAAGAGGGGTGTGCAGAGGTGCCACAAGCACATTTCCCTCTTAACCTGAAGAACCGAGGTGGCAGCGAAACACAGTGATGTGTGCACCTAGAGGCCAGCTTGAGTCATGTATTCAGGCCGTGGGAGTATGCCCCTGCAGGGGGTACTGGGACCTGAGCCCTGCTTTCTTTCATTTGTAGTGCTGGGGATGGAACTCAGGGCTCTCATGTTAGGTTTGTTTGTAGAGATAGGATCTTTCTTGTTTCCCAGGCTAGTCTCAAACTAGAAACCTATTTACCTCAGCTGTGATTACAGGTGTGTGCTGGTATGCTTTGCTCCTCCTTCTCCTTCTCTTCTCCCTCCTCCTCTTCCTCTTCCTCATCTTTGTCCTCCTCTCCCTCCTCCCTTTCCTCCTCCCCCTTCTCACCCATCCTTCTTTTTCCTTTCTGGTTGCTTTGAGGTAAGTAGCTTTGCACCGCACATGTTCCAAGTGTTAATCTCAACGTGTGAGAATAAGACCATTTTGAGCCAAGTTTGAAGCAAATTTTATGAAGTACTAGCCAGGCCAATGGACTCTGGCCAGGTCCATATCCAGGGTTCCTACCTTATGGCAATGAACCACTTTAGACAGGGATTTATAAAGGCAAGACCCATTTGGCTACATACTTCCTATCTTTGTCCAATCAGGAGCAAGCATACATCCTGACATACTTCCTGCCTGCATACCTCCTGTGACCTACACAAGCGTATCCTGTGTAGTTGGGGCAACCAAGCTTGTTTACAGAAGTGAAACCAGAAAGCTTCTTATCTTATCTTCCAGTATTTCAGGAAGTTATCTGTCCTTGGGCAAGGGTGACGTATAGGTTAGAGGCATTTTTGTTTTATAGATCTCCTGAGCACTGTAATCTAAACTTAAAACATAATGTCAGCCCTCACTTTAGCTATGCTTGCTCTTCTCACCTCAGGCCCCAAAACAACTGAGCTGAGCATTCACAGATTGAACGCTCTGGAAGCTACAACTAAAATGCATTGGTCCTCCTTTTAAAATGATTATCTCATGATGAGCAGTGCTGGCACACGCCTTTAATACTAGCACTTGAGAGGCAGAGGCAGCAGAGGCAGGCAGATCTTTCAGTCTGAGGCTAGCCTGGTCTACAGAGTGAGCCTGGGCAGTACTCTTGCGCTCGCGCGCGCGCGCGCGCACACACACACACACACACTTACATTGCAAATCCCAAAATAACAATAACAAATAAATAAATAATGATTATCTTAAAGGCTGGAGAGATGGCTCCGTGGTTAAGGGCACCAAGTGCCCTTTCCAGAGAAGGCAATCCCCTCTTCTGCCCTCTCCAGGTCCTAGGTATGCACACAGTGCACAGTTGTGCACTTGGACAAAACATATACACAATATAAGAGAAGTAAGTCTAAAAAAATTATCTCAGTCATTTTGTCACAGTGACAGAAAACTGTTGAACACTTACCCCGTGTAATGACACAATGCTACCATGGAAACAGACACAACAAAACCTAGTGGAAATCTCAGTAGTGTTTATAATCGGCTTGGTGCCTCCATTTTAAAACAAACTGAACCAACTAGTCCAGCCTGGCCCCAACCACCTGACACTTTTTTCTGCTAAGTCTCAACATATATATTTTACAAATGAAGATACTGAAGGGCCGGAATAATTACATACCATGTTCAAGGTCACAGATTCAGTGATCAGAAAGAATCCTGTAAGAGTTCTTTATCACTCAAAACATATTGTCTATTTTAGGGCTGGAGAGACAGCTTAGAGGTTAACCTGTTGCTCTCACGGAGGACCAGGGCTTGTTTTCCAGCACCTGTGTGGCAGCTCACAACTGCCTGGAACTCCAGGGAATGAACATCCTTTTCTGGCCTCCATGAGTACTGGGTATACATATGGTACTCATACATGCAATTGCTTACACATGCACTTAAAGTAAAAATAAACAGGGGCTGCGCATGGTGGTGCACACCTTTAGTCCCAGTGCTTGGAAGATAAAGGCAGGGTGATCTGAGTTCAAGGCTAGCCTAATCTACAGGGGTTCCAGGCTAGCCAGAGTTGCATTGTGAAACCTTGTCTTATAATAAAACAAAACCGCCAGGTGTGGTGGCGCACGCCTTTAATTCCAGCACTTGAGAGGCAGAGGCAGGTGGATTTCTGAGTTTGAGGCCAGTCTGGTCTACAGAGTGAGTTCCAGGACAGCCAGGGCTACACAGAGAAACCCTGTCTCGAAAAACAACAACAACAAAACCAAAACATAATAAAACAAAACCACCAAATATTTTATTGGTTTTTTGAGACAGGGTTTCTCTGTGTAGCCCTGGCTGTCCTGGAACTCACTCTGTAGACCAGGCTGGCCTCAAACTCAGAAATCCACCTGCCTCTGCTTCCCAAGTGCTGGGATCAAAAGGCATGTGCCACCACCGCCCGGCAAAAGGATGCTACATCCAAATCTTTTTTGTTGTTGTTTGTTTGTTTGTTTAAGTCTTTTTTTTATTATAGGAACAGAAAAAAGATAGCTCCTGCTGCTATGCAGACTGCATTCTACTGAGAAAGACAAATACTAAGGGAGAGATCAGATAATTTTAAATAATACAATATCTACACAAACCAGGTAGCCAGAAAAGGCCACTTTTCACGTTATTTATTTTATGTCTATGTTATGTGTTTTGGCTGCATGTATGTCTGAGTACTACATGCATACCAGATGCTCACAGAGGCCATAGAAAGCAAAAGATCCCCTGAAAGTGGATTTCCAGATGGTTTTGAGTTGCCAGGTGGGTGCTGGGAATCAAGCCCAGGTCCTCTGGAAAAGTAGCCAGTGCTCTTCACTGCTGGACTGCCTTCCAACCCAAGGCAACCACTGTTTAAAAGCCTATTTAGGAGGCTGGGGTAATGTCTCCATGGGTAAAGTATGTGCTGAGCAACATGAGGATCTGAGTTCACATCCCCAGCACCCAGAAAGAGAACTGGGCGTGGCAACACAGGTCTGTGACTCCAGAGTTGGTGCAGGAAGATGGTGTGGTAGCAGAGACAGGCAGAATCCAGGGATCAATAGTCAAATGGTCTAGCTGAACACAAAGCTCAACGGTCAGTGCAGAGACCCTGTATCAAAAGATAAGGTGAGCCGGGTGGTGGTGGCACACGCCTTTAATCCCAGCACTCGGGAGGCAGAGGCAGGCAGATTGCTGAGTTCGAAGCAAGCCTGGTCTACAGAGTGAGTTCCAGGACAGTCAGGGCTACACAGAGAAACCCTGTCTCAAAAAACAAAAAACAAAACAAAACAAAACAAAACAAAAAGATAAGGTGAAGAGATAGCTAAGGAGGACATCCCAGCATCAGCGTCTGGACTGCACACATCACTTCAGAGCATCATCTGCACATGTGCATTCCCATGTCTATACCACACACCAAATCACAACTAAGTGATGTGTTCTCCACATCATAGTAAAACAACACCACAGTATACAGCAGGGATGTAAGAAGCTTTGTTCATAAACAATATGAAGTAGGCATGTTACTGATACATAACATACAATAACTTGGCAGGCGCTTGATAATAGAAGAATGACTTTATCAGTGTGGCTCTATATTGTAAGAAGCCATTTAACTGGGCTGGAGAGATGGCTCAGTGGTTAAGAACAGTGACTGCTCTTCAGAAGGTCCTGAGTTCAAATCCTAGCAACCACATGGTGGCTCACAACCACCTGTAATGGGATCTGACACCCTCTTCTGTTGTGTCTAAAGACAGCTACAGTGTATTTATGCATAATAAAAAGTAAATCTTTGGGTCTGAGCGAGTGGGACTGAGTGAGTGGAGTTGACCAGAGTGAGCAGGGATAACCGGAGTGGGTGGGGTTGATAGGATCGAGCAGAGGTCCTAAATACAATTCCCAACAACCACATAAAGGCTCACAACCATCTGTACAGCTACAGTGTACCCATATACATAAAATAAATAAATCTTTAAATTTAAAATTATTATATTTATTTATTATTATGTATTTATTATTGTTTATTAATATATGTAAATACACTGTAGCTGTACAGATGGTTGTGAGCCACCATGTGGTCGCTGAGATTTGAACTCTTAACTGCTGAGCCATCTTTCCAGCCCCCAAATAAATCTTTAAAAAAAAAGCCATTTAACCCATAAATAATATTGAAAATATACCTTTAGATAATTATATAAGCATATGATTCAGCATAAAGTATGCCCTATTTCAATATCAAACCTGCCAGACAGCATTCAGGTAGCTGAGGGAAGGCCAGCCTGAGCTATAAAATGAGTTTCCGGCCAACCTAGGCTATCTAATACCAAACCACCAAACTGGGAGTATGGCTCAGTAGTAGAGCCTTTGCCTAGCACATGTGAGAGTCTGAGTTCTCTATCTAGCTCTAGCAATAGTGGCGAGAAAGTAATATCAAACCATATCCAACTTAAAGTCTATCCTGTGAATGCAAATAAACTTCACAAACTGATATAGGAGGGACAAAGAAAGGCCTCAGCTGGTTACGATGGCTCTTGCCACAGCCTGACAACCGACTCCTGCAGGTTGTCTTCTGCTTCTACAAATATTCCATGCCTCTTGTGTGAGCAAGCACACATGCACACATGCAAATAAAACTGCTAGGCACCAGTGGTGCACATCTTTAGCATTAGGGAGGCAGAGAAAGACAGAGTTCGAGGCTAGCCTGGTCTACAGACTGAAGTACAGGACAGCCAGGGCTACACAGAGAAACCCTGTCTCAAAAACCAAACCAGAACAAAACAAAAGAATAAAAAGAAAAGAAAAAGCTGGGTGTGGTGGCGCATGCCTTTAAGCCCAGCACTCGGGAGGTGGAGGCAAGCGGATTTCTGAGTTCAAGGCCAGCCTGGTCTATAAAGTAAGTTCCAGGACAGCCAGGGCTACACAGAGAACCCCCCCACCTCACCCCACCCCCCAAAGAAGAAAAAAAATTAGAACTTCTGTCTTTGTCTACAGTAACCAAGAAAAGGACTTCCAGTTGGGGATTTGTGGACAGCCCTTGGGAGGCGCACTCAGAGAACAGCCAGGTAGTCCAGAGAAGGAAGAGGGAGGCTCCCTCCCCTCTGAGAACCGAAAACCTGAGTGTTTGATGTGTTCAAGGGGTGGGAAGAGAAGACAGAAAAAGAGGTTGATGCCAGATATCCTTCAAGAAAGATGGGAGTGGCCCACACTCATTAAAAGCAGAGCTGTGTTTAGCTGTGCCTAAAAGGTTGCAAGAACCAAGGCATCTGGAGACTCCTGAAGTGCTCTTCAGCGTTTAAAGAAGGCATCTTTGGCCCTAATGGCAGCTTAGAATCAAACCACAGTACTAGAGATGCTAAACTTCACGTGTTCTGTCTCTCTTAAGCTCACCATCAGGGCTTCTCTCAGGATTGACAGACATCAGCAGTGACACACAACAGCACTTCAGGGAGGGAGAGTCCTGAAGAATGTGTATATTTGGCTGCAGAACATTTGTTTTTTGGTTTTTCTTTTTTCTTTTCTTTTTTTCCTCTTTTCGAGACAGGGTTTCTCTGTATAGCCCTGGCTGTCCTGGAACTCACACTGTAGACCAGGCTGACCTAGAACTCAGAAATCCACCTGCCTCTGCCTTCCAAGTGCTGGGATTAAAGGCGTGTGCCACCACTGCCTGGACATTTGAAGGCAACATATAGGGCTGGAGTGGGCTCGAATGACTGGTCACTTGTTAAGTTAGTAGGTGAGACTGAAATAGACCAGAACAGCAGCAGAACCCAGGTTCAAGAGGCCACCAGAGATCAGTTACTTCTTGCTGGTGTGACCGACCTGCCACTTCAGACAGAAGGGTTTTTCTTACAGGTTGATGGTACTTCCTTCAAGAGCAGAAGGCACAGTTACAGGATCCTGAGGCAAATGGTCACACTGTGTTAGCAGTCAGGAAACCCAGAGCAGACAGGAAGTGGGGTAGGTCTATAAGACCTAGACTTAGAGTCCCAGTCAGGAAAGTGAGCCACAGTAGTAACTGTGGTGATGGATCCTTAGCCACAATCTCCTCCCAACCACTCTGTCGATCCCCAGTCAGGATCATCAGTCTTAAGACAGGTTTCCTTGTGCAGCTCCCTTCAAAAAGCTCTTTCTGTAAGGCTACACCAGGAAATCAACCCTCCAGGACTCTCCACTTGCCCTTCATCTATGTTAGGAAGTTGGGGAGTAGGGCTGGGTAGCAGGGCTGTGCTCTTCAGGGCAGGCAGTTAGGGGGTATAATGTCTGAAGAGAACTTGAATGTATGAATAAAACTGAAGCCTGGCTTGCCTTTTTATTACCGATACACAACAGCCCCACAAAAGCTCAGAGTAAGGCATGAAGAAGTTTGATCTAAATTCTATGCAATTGCTGCAGTTGGCAGGATGCTATTTTTAGTTGTAATTCTTAAAGGAAAATACATTGCTTTTGTTAGTCTTAGTAAGTGTTTTACAGACATTAATCTGGAGAACAGTTATACCATTGGCCACATTCTGATTCAGCTATTATGTTCTTTTGGAGAATTAACTTATAAGGAAGTCTATATTTCTAGACTGTACATCTTACTGAATTTAAGTTGTAGGTTCCAAATGCCCAAGGGCCTAACTGTGACCATAAAGACAAAACAGAAGTTAACTATGTCATTTTATATGACTACTGTGATTATTCATTTCTGTATATCAATAATTATAAGATATATTAGTTAAAAATGCCAATATTAGTTCACACTTAAGAGTATTTCACTGAATGGGAATAATGCCTTTAAAATACATTGTTGCAGGATATTTGACCACACTGGAAATACAGAGATTGTGTTGTTTACTGGAAAAGCCTGTTTCTAGTTGTGGTGTGGCTTGGACTTTGCATATATCTTTAATTCCTTGGGGTGGAATACAGACACACCCTTAGTAAACACCTTTAATCCCAAACAATGAAGGTAAAGTTAGTTTGTAGAAGGAAGCACCCATGTTTGAAAGTGATGTCTAATTTGAGTGTCAGACAAAGTGATGAATCAGAGAAAGATTTGACAGAATAGGACATGAGAATAGAGAGAAGCCAGGCGTGGTGACACACGCCTTTAATCCCAGCACTCAGGAGGCAGAGGCAGGCGGATTTCTGAGTTCGAGGCCAGCCTGGTCTACAAAGTGAGTTCCAGGACAGCCAGGGCTACACAGAGAAACCCTGTCTCGAAAAACCAAAAAAAAAAAAAAAAAAAAAAAGAGAGAGAGAGAGAATAGAGAGAAAACAGAGGCTACTTAAAAGAAAGCAGCACAGAGACAGAAAAGAAGAGAGGGCAATTTTACTGGGACAGTTGTACAGAAACAGGTTGCAGAGAGAGAAAAACCTAGACACAAGTTTAGTCAGAATGAGCCAGAGAATGAGAAGGAGCCAAAAGACTAGAACAGACTGCCAGAGTTAGTTTGAGGCTAAGCAGAGAAAAAAAAAGAGGTTGAGAGAGAAGCCAAATTGAATCAGTCAGCTTGAAGTTGAGTTTGAGCCAGAACACTTGAGTTCATCAGCCAGCCAGAGGTCAGATCAGAAATAACTAGGAAGGGGTGAGCTTACTCAAGCAGTGAATCTCAGAGGCTGACAGCATTCTGGGTCTAAGTTAGATTGTACAGAGGTTAGAGGCTTCCAGGACTAAGCCTTTGTTGGCAGACAGAGATAGGAAGCCTCTGAGATGACAATTACATCAAGCGGATAAATGATATTTTAACAATACATATTTATTTTTGCTTTAAAAAAATAGGCTCCCACTATGTTGCTCTGAATTCACCATGTAGCCCAGGCTGGCCTCAAACTCAGAGTAATCCTCCCACCCCTGCCTCATGTCATCACATCTGGCTTTTTTTTTTTTTTTAACATGGATCATGGTGGGGACCATGGCAGCAGGCAGCAGGCAGCAGGCAGCAGGCAGCAGGCAGCAGGCAGCAGGCAGCAGGCAGCAGGCATGGTGTTAGTGCTGAACAGAAAGAATCTTGCTATGTCATTGTCTCCGTTAGGCTTTCAGTGCAACGCTCATAAAGGAAACCATTTCATTGGGTTTGGCTTACAAGTTCAGAGACTTTGTCCATTATAATCACCGTGAGAAACATGGCACCGTGCAGGCAGACATGGTGCTGGAGAAGGAACTGAGAGTTCTATAGCTTGATCTATGGGCAGCAGAAGGAGACTGTGTGACACACAGGGTATAACTTGAACATAGGAGACTTCAAAGCCCTGTGTCCAGTCATCCTCCAACAAGACCATACTCATTCCAATAAGACCACACCTACTCCAAACAAAGCCACACCCACTCCAACAAGGACACTCCTTATGGGTCAAGTATTCAGGCATGTGAGTCTATATGGGCCATACCTATTCAAACCACCACAGGAGCCCAGGTTGCCTGAGATTCTTTTGCCCTAACATCTTAAGTGCTGGATTATGTGTGTGCTACCACCTGGCTCTTTTCGTATAAACCCACTGTTTCCATTCTGAGGGGTACCATGCTCATTACATCACCTGACCCTATGTGCCTCCCAAAGGTCCTATGGCACATGCCAGCAACACATGGAATTAATATTTGGAGAAAATATTCAAACCACAGTAACAAGTAACAATTTTCAAAAAAAAAAAAACCAAAAAACAAAAAAGCCGGGCGTGGTGGCACATGCCTTTAATCCCAGCACTTGGGAGGCAGAGGCAGGCAGATTTCTGAGTTCGAGGCCAGCTTGGTCTACAAAGTGAATTCCAGGACAGCCAGGGCTATACAGAGAAACACTGTCTCGAAAACAAACAAACAAACAAACAAACAAGTAACGATTTTGTGACTTGTATGAGTTTTTCTTTAAAGAAGAATGTCACAGCATAAGGACCTTCACTCCTCATTAGCATAATACATGAAGATTTTTTTATTGTTGTTGTTTTTTATCCTATTTTGAGGGGCTGGGAAGCTGGCTTGGTAGGTTAGAACACTTGCTACACAATCAAGAGGACCTGGTTGAGATCTGCAGCGCACACATAAAGGATGAACTGTTCACTGTCACCCCACTGCTCGGGGGCAAGGAGAGCAGAGACAGGAGGATCTCTGGGACTGCCAGCCAGGCTAAACAATGGTGGGTTCAGTGGGAGACTCTGCCTCAAGGGAATAAAGTAGATTGTGGTAGTGCAGGACCCTCAGATATACCACACACAAATATACACACATACCACACACATATATATACCACACACACATACCCCATACATACACGCATGACATACACATACCACACACACATATACACACCTACCATACACACATCCATACACCACACATGTACCACACACACTATACCCACATGACAGTCTGTACCAGCCTGATGTGAGATCACAACTACTGGAGGTTTATTTCCTTAACTTGTAAAATGGGGATGACGATTCACACCTTGCAAAGGTCGCCTGTAAACCTGCATGTGAGATTGGACTTTTTGGGGCTGAGACTGTAACTCAGCTGGCAGAGCACCTATCCACTGTGTTAATTACTTTTCTTGTAGCTGTGACAAAATACCCCGACACAAAAGCAACGCAAGGACAGGCTTTATTTAGTTTCACTTGTCGGGGCACAGGCTTTCATGGCTGGGAAGACATGGCGGCAGAGCTGGGAGGCAGTTATCACACACACACACACACACACACACACACACACACACACAGACCTCAGTTAGGGTGGGTCTTCCCATACCTCAACTAACATAATGTAGATGATTTCTCACAGGCATGCCCACAGGCTAACCTAATCCAGACATTCCTGGAGGCTTATCTCCTGGATGATCCTAGGCCCTGGCAAGTTGGCAATCAGTACTTGTCACAAGAAACTCAAAGCCCCTGCATCCCACACTGCAGGGTAAGCGGCATGGTGGTACACACCGGTAACCTCAGCTCTTGGGAGGTGGAGCCACGAGGATCAGAAATTCAAGGTCATCTCCAGCTGCACAGAGAGTTTAAGAGATCAGCCTGGAATATATTTTTTTAAAAGTCCTGGCACAGAAGAAACACTATTTATTCAATGGTCGTTTAGTACATACAATACTTGCTCTATCAAGACCATGTCGGTTTGCTACCACAAAAAGCTCCATTGAGATAGCTGAACACACAGAACTGGACGCACAGAGAAGGTTCTGCACCTATTTCTTAGGTTGTTCTGGCTTTGTCTCCTCTCCCATGGAATCGATGCTCACACTGATCCTTCTGTAGTTGGCGACCAGCAGCCTGGGAGCTGCGTGTTCAGCTGCGTGTTCAGCTGCGTGCTGATTGGTGTCGGTGGGAGTTCCTGATCTAAACACCGACTCGGGGCCTAGGTCTCAGTAGGCAATACATACTGTTCCTGGGGCTGCCCGGGGAAAGGAACAGACGCGTAATATTACCATTTGGTGACCTAGGAAGAAAGAGGTATCGGAAACAGGAAGAGATTCAATTAAGGTCATTATCTATGTACCAATGCGTTGGGGCAGGTAAGGTGGGCACAGGGATCTCCCAGCCTGTAGGAGTCAGCTGCTTAGAAGCACAGTGCGATCTCACAGGTCCTTGTGGGACAGAGAGAAACAAGATTTTGAATCTCAGTGTTATCAATTTCTGTCAAGTTTGGGACAAGATTTCAACATCTATAACTCACTTTTTTTTTTTTAAATCCACAAAACAAAGACATTTAACTTAGGATGTTGTAAATGGTAATTCTAGAAGACATTTGGTGACACACCAGGGTGCTCAATAAACAGTATCTTCTATTTATTTTCTCTCAGGGTCCAAAGCCTCTAAGAGGAAGTAACCGATCTACCTGTGTAACCAGACCAGGTCCCTGCATCACAAGTGCCCAAATAGCTTGCAGAGGACAGTTGTGGTCATTCGGAATCGTGCCTATTACTTTGCTTAAGAGGCTGTGTTTTAACTCCTCTAGATTTCCATTAAAAAAAAAATAGTCAAATGGTTCTGGAAGTTCTTAAAGCTCAAAGCAACTCTGCTTCTCTCAAGTGCTGCCGTGATGATCTAATACCTTGCCGAATTTCTCTTGCACAGAAAGGAACAAATACTTGATATTCATCTTCATTGTTTTCTGTGAGTAGGTTTCCTGTTATTTTTTTTTCCTTCTGTCTGGGGGAAGGGAGTAAAGGAAACTTTCTGGTTAACCCCCTCCTGTAGGGAACATGCTTGAAAAAATAAACAGAAGGAAAGGGCAGAGTTTCTCATCAAAGTCTTACCAGCAGAGTTCAGCTCTGGTATACTTAAGGATAGCATTAATACCCAGAAATCCATTCAATTACTCAATTAAAGTGATAGCTGAGCAAAGCACAAGGACAAATGGACCTCAGAGAATATACCTTTTAGGGGGAGGGTCCTTCACCTGCTCATATGAATAATGTAAGATAGGAAAACAGCTAAGCGACTGCAATCAGTTTGGGAATATGTGGAGAATTAAGAGAAGCCAACATTTAGAGAAGAGAAATCAAAGGAGGCTTAAAAAGTAGGAGTCAGTCCTTCGTTTTAGTCCTGAAGCACTTTTTTAGCATACTGACCTCCAAACACAAAGGAAGAAGGAGAACACTCTAGGTAGAGGAATTTATGGAAGCAAAGGGCAGGTCCTAGAGAGGGGCATGGACAGGGTTCACCAAGGTGAGAGGAGGTCCGTAGGTCCTTACCACCATTTTCCACTCAGCAATTGCATCATCATCATCATCATTATTATTATTCAGTATGCATCATTTTGTAAGCCTGCCTTAGAGAATGCCTGCTTTGATTTTTTTCCTATGCCACTTACCCTCCTTAGTAAGTATGCTGGTTAGTTGTTCTCAATTTGATACAAACTAGGGTCCTCTGGGAAGAAGGACCCTCAATCGAGGAATTGCCTCCATCAGATCAGACTGGCCTGAGGGCCACCCTGTGGGTCATTTTCTTGATTAATAATTGATGTAGGGGGGCTGGTGAGATGGCTCAGTGGGTAAGAGCACCCGACTGTTCTTCCGAAGGTCCAGAGTTCAAATCCCAGCAACCACATGGTGGCTCACAACCATCCGTAACAAGATCTGACTCCCTCTTCTGGTGTGTCTGAAGACAGCTACAGTGTAGTTACATATAATAATAAAATAAATCTTTAAAAAAAAAATAATTGATGTAGGAAGGCGTACTGCCAACTCTGGGCCAGTGGTCCTGGGTTGTGTAAGAAAGCAGGCTAGACTGCCAGGCAGTCTGCAGCATCCCTCCATGGTCTCTGCTTCTCTCTCTGCTTGAGTTCCTGCCTTGGCTTCCCTAATGGACTGTTAACTGTAAGCCAAATAAATCCTTTCCTTACCAACTTGGTTTTGGTTAGTGTTTTATCACAGCAACAGTAAGTAAACAAGTAACATATATTTTATGTAGGGGGAGGGACTGATTAGTTCATTAAAGGCAAATAGAAAATATGTCTTCAGAAAGAACTTAGGTGGTGAAACACACACACACACACACACACACCATTAATTTTTTTTTTAAATCAGGCATGTTGGTGCATTTCTATAATCCTAGCACTGTGTGTGTGTGTGTTTATGTGTGTGTGTGTAGAGGCAAGGGAATCAGGACTTCAAGGTCATTCATCGGGAGTTCAAGGTTATACAAGAATATATAGTAAGTTTGAGGTTAGCCTGAGCTTCGTGAGATCCTGCCTTTAAATTTTTCTTTTTGCCAGATAGTGGTGGCACATGCCTTTAATCTCAGCATTTGAGGGGCAAAGGCAGGCAGGACTCGGTGAGTTCTACCTATAAGTTCCAGGACAAGCCGGGCTACACAGAGAAACCCTGACTCAAAACCAAAACCAAAACAAAAAACAAACAACAAGACAATTATTTTCCTTGGCAGTGTTGGATATTATCAATAATAGTATTTTATATCTTTAGAAAATAATTACTATCACAACCAACAAAACATCAGAATACAAAAGGAATCAGGGAGGAAAATCAGTGTGGTGCAGGATATTTGATCACTCTGTGAACCCTGAGATTGTGTTATTTTTTTGAAAAATTCTGTTTTTAGTAGTGGTGTGGTTTAGCCTTAGCACACACCTTTAATCCTTGGGGCTGGAATACAGACATGCCCTTAGTACACACCTTTGATCCCGAACAATGAAGGTAAAGTTAGTTGGTAGAAGAAAGCACCCGTGTTTGAGAGTAATGTCTAATTTGAGTGTCAGACAAAGTGACGAATCAGAAAAAGATTTAATAGAATAGAATATGCCCAACTCTCTTGAGAAGAGAGAGGAAAAGAGACTGCTTAAGAGAGAGAGAGCAGCACAGAGAGAAAAAATAGGAGGCAGGTTTTTTTTTTTTTTTTCCGAGACAGGGTTTCTCTGTGTAGCCCTGGCTGTCCTGGAACTCACTCTGTAGACCAGGCTGGCCTCAAACTCAGAGATCTGCCTGCCTCTGCCTCCCCAGTGCTGGAATTAAAGGTGTGCGCCACCATGCTGCGATAGGAGGCAGTTTTAATGGGACAGTGGTACAGAGACAGTCTGCAGAGAGAACAAGCTTGACACAGGTGAAGACAGAATGAGCCAAAGAATTCGAAGGAGCCAGAAGATAAGAACAGATTGACAGAGATAGTCTGAAGTCAAGCAGAACATTTCAGGAGGAGCCTAGAAAGGCCAGATTAAATCAGTTAGCATGGAGAGAAGCTTTAAGCTAGAACAGCTGAGTTGAACTATCCAGTGAGAATCCACAAAGAACTAGAAAGGGTGAGCTTATTCAGCAGTAAGTCTCAGAGGCTGAAAACATCCTAGGCGAAGATTAGATTGTACGGAGGCTAGACGTTTCCAGGTCTAGACCTAGGTTAGCAGACTGAGGCAGTAAGTCTTGGAGACAATAATTACATCAGGAGAATAAAAGATACTTTTACATCAGTGTATTGTACCAAAGAACACATAGTTAAAAAAAGAGAAGGTAGAGCTCTCAAAGGCACCACCTGAACTGAGCATTCAAATGTATCCCTCATCCAATTGCCCTTCTGATATAATGTCCTAGGAAGTCCAAGGTATTATCTGCACACATTTGTGTGCACACATTTGTGTTGCTGTTGCTGCAGCTTTAATCGAAACTACGAGACGACTAGAACATGCCGTCATGTTTCAGACCTTGTCATCAAAGTAAACTGCTCAAAATTTAAGACTTAAGAGTCATGACAAAGAGATGCAAGGAATGGTCTTTGATTGGTCCTTGGGTTTTAAAGCAACTGGAACAACGTGATGAGATAATGTTTCCTTCAGGAGGTGTGTTGTACAGCCCAGTGTGTGTATGGACAAGTTCTTGAGAGAAAACTGGACATGCTGAGGTACTCAGGGTGGAGTATCACTATCTAAAATGACTTTCGGAGTTCAGGGATATAATGTGGTGGTAGAACACATTTCGTATGTGAAAGTCCTTGTAACTGGGCTGGAGGGATGGCTCAGCAGTTAAGAGCACTGAGTGCTCTTCTGGAGGTCCTGAGTTCAATTCCCAGCAACCACATGGTGGCTCACAACCATCTGTAATGGGGTCTGATGCTCTCTTCTGGTATGTCTGAAGACAGCAACAGTGTACTCACATATATACAGTAAATAAGATCTTTTTAAAAAATTGGAATTTATGTACGCACGTAAGTACACATGTGCGCACACATACAGAGAACTTAAAAACAACCAAATGTACCTGCTAGAATATAAAAAGATTAGGTGTAAACAGTGTTCTATATATAAATCTCAGATCTATGTATATGCAAGAACATAAATGTGGTCCAGTTACATACACCTCACCATAGATAGTTGGTGAATTTTGGTAAAGATACCATCATACCATTTTCTTAATTCTTCTACAGATGAAGTTCAGGACCTTTCACATACTTCATACACACCTTGCCACTGAGCAACAGCCCAGCCCTCTCTAGAGTAAAAATTTCAACATAATAAGTTAGTAAAACAAAACAAAAATAAAACATACATACACACACACACACACACACACACACACCCCATTTCTTTTCTTCTTCTAGTTTTCATAACTAAGAGAAGTCTGTGATGATTAGGACAGAGCTTCCAGCATCTTGCTTCCTTGTCTTTCCTGAGTCCTGTCTCTGGGCCTCTCCCACACCAGGCCAGCCCCACTAGTTAACACTCATGTAGGAAGACTGAGGGGGTCACCTCTCCCTCATGTTTTCAACTGGTCTCAGATCATCTTAGCTCTCTTTCTCAAGGTCAATCCATTCTATGCAGAAGCTACAAACTTTCGAGATAAAACACTTGTCTAAAATATTATTTTTTAAAAATAGGAAACCGTCTTAGCCGGACATTCAAAGCTCCACAGAATTCAAATCAAAAAGCTTTCAGGGGCCTTGACTCAGGGAAAACCAGGATTCTTGGCTTCAACACTGAAAAGAATTTCAGGGCAGCCAGTATGAGAAACAGAGTTGATGATTTTATGAAGGATATTTTAATATAGGCATAAGCATGAGGGTTAAGAGAAAGAGAGACACTCAAAGACACAGAGAGTAGGGAAAAGTAAGACATCTCCAAGTGTAGGTACACACTTTTCTCAAAGAGAGTAAGCCAGTGCTCTAGATTAGTCATATATACCCTTTTGATTGCTAAGAAGTGGCCTTCTCCCTTTTGATAAAGAGATACTTGAAGTGGCTCCTAAGAGGCCTTGGGTGGAACTATATGATCTGACAAGGTAAAAGCAGATGCTACTAGTATAGCATAAGGACTTCAGTACGTGTCTTTTTCCTGTAAATAAGGTTTCTAGTACAATTACTAGAAAACTGCAGGTTCATGGCCAGGAAGAGAAAAGGCCTTAGGCAAATGTTAACTGTGCCAGCAAAGGCTGTAACTGGACTCCACCCCACCCCTTAAGTACCAAGATTTTCCCTGCCTTTCTATCCTGCCTCACTTAGACTCTCAGACGCGACCCTGGGTTCAACCTCAGGGTGTTTGTGAACCAGAACTTTGCATGGCTGCCTCAGTTCAAACGTTCCATCTTGGAGTAGCTGCTTGGAGCCACCCTCTTCCAGACAGCTTGCTTCCCAACCTGGCTCCTCAGACATCCTGTCAGCCTGTTTGCTTTCTTCATATCGCTGATATATCACTATCTGGAATGACTTTTACTCATTTTCAGGTCAGTCCTTTGGGTTGGGTGTCTTCTCTACCTCTTTCAGCAAGGAGCCCCATCTATCCCGAGTTCACGGTATCTCTAGGATTTACAGCACACATGACATATTTGCTTAGATATGTGTTTATTTTTGCAGTGTGGGGAATCAAACTTGGGGCTCTACCTCAGAGCTCCTTCCCCAACTCTCTGAGTCAATACTGTGAATAAAAACTCCTCTATGTGGTCGTGGGATCAAGCCCTCTGTTGGTGAGCGAGCTTCCCTTTGCAGGTCCCTTCAGTTCCTCAAAAACAAAACAAAACAAAACAAAACAAAACAAAACAAAACGCAGAAAGTTTGCCCGTGGGAGTCTCTGGTGACTAAGAACCATCCCCCACGACCAGCTATGTCATACCCACCCATATGCATTCCTAAAACTAGAATTATTTTATGATTTTTTTTTAAATTTATTTTACTTTGTTTTTTCGAGACAGGGTTTCTCTGTATAGCCCTGGCTGTCCTGGAACTCACTTGGTAGACCAGGCTGGCCTCGAACTCAGAAATCCGCCTGCCTCTGCCTCCCAAGTGCTGGGATTAAAGGCATGTGCCACCACCGCCCGGCTCAGTTTTTTTATTTTTAAAAGTTCTCTTAGCCACTTCCTCTCCCCCCCCCCCGCCGCCCCCCCTCCCAGATTTATTTATTTATTTCATGTATGTGAGTACACTGTCGCTGACTTCAGACACTGTCTTCTTTGTTGCTGGAGATCCTGGGTCTCTTATGCAAGAGCATGGGGTTCCAAAAAGGTGGGGATGCAGTGGCAAGAGGCTGGGGTGAGCTGGAGAGAATTTCTAGCAGAGGGTCAAGACTCATTGGCTCATTTGTGGCTGAAAAGAATTTGGAATAGACCTTGGGAGAAGAATCTGAAGCTCCTGGGCAGAGGGCGCTCCCCTTCAGCAGCTAGAGAAGCAGCTGAAGGACTGCGGCAGTAATCAGCGTGCAGTAATCAGCGTGAGTTTGATTGGAGAGAGCTGAGACTCCTCTCCGAGGGGATGTTCAAGTGTTGAAAGTGGGCGCAAGACTGCTGCAGAAATACCTGTGTGGTGAGCAGAAGGAGCTATGAGCACTCTAATGCTCTCCAGGCCCTTGTAGTGAGAAGTGACCTTAGAATGACCTGCCAACCTGCTTCGGATGTTCTTTGAGGCTCTATATGATGAGGATGTGGCTAAGGAAGATACCTTCTACAGCTGGGAGAGCAGCCGAGGACCCTGATGAACAGCAGGGCAAGGATGTGGCGCTTAATTCTATCACAGCATTCTTCAATTGGCTTTCTGAAGCGGAGGAAGGAGGATGAGGAGGAGTCTGATCACAACTGATGGCGGGTGGGGCAGACTTGAAGCCAAGGACGAGTTGATGGCCCAGCCAGCCGCCTGGACTGCAGGGTTTGGGGCTGCTTGGGCAACCCCCCCCATGCTGCCAAATGTCTCTCCCCCCCCACCCCCCAGGGCACAGAGATATACATAAAGTCTTGAAATTTGGTGTGTCTTTTAGGGGTGCGGGGCACTACCGCCTGCCTCTAGGGTCCTTTTATTTTTTCTGAACTCACTCTTGGGACTGCAGTCCTCACTATTGGAGCCATATGCCCCAGTCCATCCCTGCTGCTGCCTGGGCAGGGGAAAGGGGGTCCTATAATTATTAAACATGAATTTAATAAAAAAAGACTTCTTTCTTTCTCTCTTCCTTCCTTCCTTCCTTCCCTCCTTCCTTTCTTTTTTTTTTTTTATCTGAGACAGGGTTTCTCTGTATCCTGGAACTCACTCTGTAGACCAGGCTGGCCTCGAACTCAGAAACAGGCCTGCCTCCACCAGGATTAAAGGCGTGGGCCACCACTGCTTGGCTTTATTTATTTATTTCATGTATGTGAGTATACCGTAGCTGTCTTTAGACACACCAGAAGAGGGCATCGGATCCCATTACAGATGGTTGTGAGCTACCATGTGGTTGCTGGGAATTGAACTCAGGACCTCCAGAAGAGCAGTTAGTGATCTTAACTGCTGAGCCATCTCTCTAGCCCGATAAAGGTTTTTTATTATTATTACTTCTTAAAGTTTGGAGACATAGAAGGCCAACAGCCCTATGAAGTTAAAATTAGATTTGAGAACAAAATATCTGTAGTATTTGGTTAGTGTTGATTTTATATTCTCACCACTTGAAATAAAAGTCTCAGGAAGGGCTAGAAAGACAGTTCAGTGGTTAAGAGTACTTGCTGGTCTCGTGGAAGACCTCAGTTCCATTCCCACTGGCCCATACCGGAGCCTACAACTATCTGTAACTCCATTTCCGGGGGATCTGACACCTTGTGGCCTCCACAGGGGTTAGGCACAAATGTGGTTCACATACATAATAAAGAACTCATATGCATAAAAGATTAAAGTAAAATGAATCTTAAAAGAAGAATCAGAGCTAGAAGGTCAATTCATTACTACAATGGATACTTGGTACTTAAGAAGAAATTAAGAAAAAAAGTCAACTTGAGTCTCTTTCTCTCTACATTATTCATATATATCCCACCCCATACCAAAACCATGTACTTCATCCTCAGACGGCTACAACTTACTCAAATTCATATGAGTTATTCTCTTTGGGTAGGCAAGGCATGTTCTTCCCAACACACCTGCACAAGGTCTCCAACTGTCTTCTAACAATGTCTCTATGTCCTAGTCTGTGAAGGTTTCGTATCAGTCAGGCATGGTGACACATGCCTGAACTCCCGGGCACCTTCAGGCAGAGGCAGGAGGACTGTGAGATCAAAGCTGGCCTGGGCTATACAGCAAACCTCTGTGGGGGTGGGGATGGGAGTGGGGGAGGGGGAAGATCTCACAAAACATAAAAGGAATGTGTGAAATACACCATTTAATAAACAATTATATGGTAAACAGCCATGTAGGGGAAAAAAAGCCTACACCCAAGGGAAAAACAGAATGCTTATCAATAGGCCATGGAATATTGCCTAGAGATAATAAGTAGTCAGACCAAAAACACAGCGAGACTGCTAAGAACATTCATTAGCTCAGGAATCAGGTGGCCTGTGACCGAGACCTGGCTTAGCAGATACCTGGAATAAATGAGGAAGCCATCCGGAGCCTTAGCCTTCCGACGCCTCAAAGAGGGAAACAGTAGCTGTCCATGCATTCTGTGAGGACCAAACTATAAAACTCACACTGCAGGAGGCATGGTGCCTGGGGATGGCGGCTGTTATTAATTACCCTTCTTGTTGAGCTCCAGCTCTGGTGCTGACAGGCACCCACTCATTTCTCGGTTTCACCAGGGTCCCTCCCAGAAGGATCTTGCTTCATACACAGGTCCTGAGCAGCTTATAGCTTTACTCACGCAGAACAGGTGTCCTCTGAGAAACTGCCCCACAGAGTCCACCATAAATGTGTCCAAGGAAACTGCCTCACGCTGACAGCTGACAGGGTGCCTCCCTCCTTATTACTAGGTGGCCATAATAGAGGCCTTTCAGGCCAGGCCAGCAGCCACTCCAAACTGAGGTGCCCTTAAACGAATACCAGACATTGAGTTCACTCACTAGACTGGCACAGTGGAGTGGAAATATTTTAATCTCCCCTTCTTCTCTTCCCTCTAAACCCTGGTACTAGTGATTTAAGCCTTGGAGAGGAATGTGCTTGCTTCACAACAGCAGCTGGCTAGGTTAGAGACAGACACGGTGCTCAGAGGCACCTTGGCTTTGGGGATACTGATTAAGTGTTATTCCATAACAGCTAATGAATGTGCACTCAACTAGAATGGTTTCATGGAGATGGTAATAACTTGTCATTTTACTGAGACTTGCTTGATGCCTCGGAATACAGTATGTTTTGGGGGGCATGCTTCCCCAAATTATAATAGGGCACTAATATTATTTTTATTTTTCATGCAATGCTGAGGAGAGAGGGCCTTATGAATATTGGTGAGCATCCTGTCACTGAAATATATCCCGAGCCCTGATTTTACTCCCTACAAACTATATTTATTTATTTTCTCGGTATGCGTATGCCCACACTCATGCCCGGGCTTGTGTGGAAGTCAGAGGTCAAGCTGTGGGAGTTGGATCTCTCTTCTCACCACGTGGGTCCCAAGGTTCCATCTCAGGTTGTCAGGTTTGGTGGCAAGTGCCTTAAGTCAGATACATAGGAAGTTTCAGGCTGTCCTGAGCTCCAAGGAGCCCTACCACCTCTCTCATCTCTGCTTTTACTTTTGGACGGAGAGACTCATTAGGTTGCCTAGGCAGGCCTTGATCTTGTGATCATCTTGCCTCAGCCTCTGGAGCAGCTAAAGAAAGTACTATTTATTATGACTCCAAATGTGGTGAAGGTTTTACTGAGGGGCAACACTGAGATCTGATAAGGTTTCTCTGTGTAGCAGTGGCTGTCTTTGAGCTCAGAGAGATATGCCTCTGCCTCTGCCTGCTGCCTGCTGCCTGCTGCCTCTGTCTCTGCCTGCTGCCTGCTGCCTCTGCCTCTGCCTCTGCCTCTGCCTCTGCCTCTGCCTCTGCCTCTGCCTCTGCCTCTGCCTGCTGCCTCTGCCTCTAGAGTGGTGGGGTTAAGGCTGTGCTCCATAACACTCAACTTTTATTGTTGTCGTTGGTCAGCCTTTGTTTTTAAATCTTAGTGATTTGAAAAAAAACAAATCTAAGTATGGATCTTCTAATTAAAAAAAAAACTTGCTTTGTTTTGGGATAGAATGAATTTTAATTGAACATTATTTAATATTCAAGAGTGGATAATACGACCAAACTAGTGTGAGTTGCCAAAAAGGATTCTTTGGTTAGAAAAGTATTTGCTACAAATTACGATTATATAAGTGAATAAATTGATCATGGTGTCCTTTAGCATACAACTTGTTTTGTTTTAGTATTGAGGAGTGATGTGCTTTAGACTGGGTTTTCTCCCTAGACACCTTGTCAGCACAATATTAGAAGCTGTGAAAAACCACAGGTTTAGATCTTTCCATATCATAATATTATTTGAAAAAGTAATCTGAATCAAATGGAAACAGTATACAGTATCTTAACAGAAAACATAAGAAGCTGACATTTTTACAATGGAAAATGACCACCTACTGCCAATTTCATATAGCTCGACTTATCTTCTTAAACCTGGAATTCCTATTAAGTAGTCACTAGAAGGCAGGTCTCATGGCAGTGGGGGTGTCGCTGCTCTGAGCAGAGCAAGCATTTAGAAAACTAGTTCCTGGCTGGAAATGTAGTCCAGCAGCAGAGCAGGGACATGAGCAAGCGCAAGGCTCTCGGTTCAATCCCCACCCCTGGAAGACACACAGCTGGGAAAACTGGAAGGAGGAGGAAGAGGAGGAGAAGGAAGAAGGGAGGGGAAGGGAGGGAAAGAAGATGACAAAGAGGAAGAAGCCGTCTTCTTGACAGATGGATGTGGCCAAGCAAATAGGAGGGCGTGGTGCAGCTGTAATGTGGCACTGGGGAGGTAGAGGCAGGAAGGTTGTAAATACATTACAATAAATAATCTTCCTTCAGATGTAAGGTGCCTTTCTGTACAAGTTTAGAGTGGGAATAGGAGAAAGTATTATACACATATTATCATCTTGAAATGACAAAAAATGTCTACTCAAAATCTTACGCACGCCTTTAATCCCAGCACTCTGGAGGCAGAGGCAGGCAGCTTTCTGAGTTCTAGGCCAGCCTGGTCTACAGAGTGAGTTCCAGGACAGCCAGGGCTACACAGAGAAACCCTGTCTCGAAAAACAAAACCAAAAAAACAGAGTTTGAAAATGTATGTTCATACTAAAACTTATGCATGAATTTTCACAAATAGTAGTCTTTAGAACAGCCCCAAAGGAGAAACAACCTCGATTTTCCAACAACTGGTAAAATGATAAATAAAATGTGGTATAACTGTGCAATGAAATACTACTCATAAAAAAGACTAAGGTACTAAATACATGGGCTGGCATGGGTGAATCTTGAGAAGAAAGCATGCTAAGTAAAAGCCAGACACACTGAACTCATGGATGGCGTTACCCATTCATATAAAGTGTCTAGAATAGGCAAGTCAACCGAGATAGAAAATACACTAATAAGTCAGGCAGTAGTGGTGCACACCTTTAATCCCAGCACTTGGGAGACAGAGGCAGGCGGATGGATTTCTGTGAGTTTGAGCTCAGCCTGGTCTACAAAGTGAGTTCCAGGACAGCCAAGACTGTTACAGAGAAACCTTGGGGGGGTGGGAGGGAGAGAAAGAAAAGAAAAAGTCAGGGGCTGGAAACAGAAAATGACTATTAATACATATTGGGTTTCAAATGAAAATGCTCTGGAATTAGAACATGGTAACAATGGTTATACAACCTTGCAACTGCAAAAAAAAATATTAAGCACACACTATATTTTAAATAACAATTTTTATCTTAAGTGTACAGGTAATTTGCTTGTATGTATTGTCTATGTACTACTTGTGTGCCTACTGCACAAGGAGGCTAGAAGGTGTCATACCCTCCAGAACTGGAGTTACGACGGTTTATTAGCTACCGTGTGGTGCTGGGAATTGAACAACTAGAGGAGAAGCCCGTAGAAGAGTAGCTACTGTGTCTAACCACTGAGCCGTCTCTCCAGGCCCCAGGAATACACTTGGCAAGGTATATGAACTAAGGATGAAATCCTAAGGCTTCAAACATGGCAGGGAGGTGTTCTGGGGACAAGATGCATCCCCAGTCAATTTATATTTATTTTTAAATAGGAAAAACACCACTATCACCACCACCACCACCTCCAAACCTATGAGATCCTCTTCAAAACAGAGCGAAATACTCAATAAGATAATAGTCAGGTGTTTACAAAAATGTTTCCTTGTGTAATTATAATCCGAGTTGGAACGTTTGGAAATATTAGCAATCCGGCAGCTAACATTAAGAGGATTAACCTGGCTTCCTTGGGGTGAATATCAATTTAATCTACATCAATCAAAAACTACAGTCACATTGAAATAATTATAGCGATGACTTCATGAAAGATTACTAATTAGATTAAGAATCTATTAAGGCTGTCATCATTTAAATTTTTACTTCCGGAAGTACTGAATTGTGCTTTAAGATTTAATGCAAAGGAGAACCACACCTGTAGCTACTTAAAGGCAGAAAGGAGCATGGGATTGGACTAAGATGTATTAGCAATGCAGACATTCAGGACTGGAACACAAAAGGAAGCAGGGCTTGCGAAATTTAACTATCTTCGGTGCAGATAGTTAACTAACAAGAACTAAAATCTCTATATCGTAGAGTAAAATGAATATGAAATACAACAAAATCGCACACACACGCACAAGTCTGTAACAACAGAGTTATAGACAGAGTAAAAAAATACAACCCTTAGCAACCAGATTGGTTTTGCTTGTTTTGTTTTGAGCCAAGAAAGAATACCGAAACGGCTTTAAATCCCTTTAGAGTAGCCTCAATCACACCGTAGTTACGTTTCGTGCATGCGTGGACAAGGACCCTGTGGCCTGGGGATTCCGTGTGACTCACACAGCTACAGTAATCTCTCTTCATTTTAACCACTCCAGACCAGAGGGTAGTCTTTTTCCGAATCCTCTGAATCGGAAGGTGCTAGTAATAAGCACTTCTGAAAAAAGTCCACTCTTTCGCTGGACCAAGCATCGGGTACTGTTTTCCACCAGACATTTAATCAAACCTGGCAGCAGAACACAGTAGGAAGAGAACTCAGACCTTCTCATCAGCCTCCAGGCGCCCTTGGACCCTCTCTGAGTAGCAGCACAACAGCTCCCTCCTGACCTCTGACTCTCCTCCCGGAACCAACACCCCACAGGGGCCCTGAAGCAGGCGTATCTCCGAGCACACCCAAAATGGTCTAGGATCACCCCATTGCCTCCACGATCTTGAGACCCTTCTCTCCGCACGCCCCCGCCCCTCTCCAGGCAACGTCGGTGCTGTTCCTTTAACTCGGCTTGCTCTGGGTGGTGAGCCCTGCCCGGTCCTCCCGCCTCCTTCTCCGTCGCTCCCTCCCCCTCCCATCGGAGTTTCAGGTGAATGGGTCACCGAGGGAGGAGGCTGGCCACGCCACACCTCGTCGCTAGTGCCCACCTCCCGGCCCCTCTTTCCTTAGGCGACAGCGGTGGAGTTGCGGGAGAGCGGTCCAGCGCACGGAGCAACCGGCTAGGGGCTCGGCAGGTGGGTCCCAGCGCACAGCCCCGGGCGGGTTCGGCCAGAAATTGGTGCGCATGCCCGGGGGTAGGGGGTGGGGGAAGCGGAGGACGGTCCTCCTGGCTCAGTTGAACTGTGGATTGGCAGCGCGGGCGGCGGCAGGTGCACCGGCCAGGTGAGCACCTTGGGATTCCGGCCGCCAAGGTGGGTGCGAGGCAGGTGCGGTGCCCGGGGTCCCCCAGGGTGACGCGCCGGGGCTGGGAGGCGAGGCGCGGGGAGGGCACGCGGAGCCAGTTTCGGTGGCAGTTTCGCCCTGGACTCGGCTCTCACGGAAACCAGAGAAGCGCGTGTGCCTGAGCGCAGCGCGGGAGGATCTGGGGGGCTCCCTTTCTCTCTCGGAGTCGCGGGCGAAACCTTGTCCACCAGAAATGCCCGAGCTACTTTCTACTTTTGCCGAGGCGGGAGCGTCGGGGGCGGATCCAGCGCTCAACTGGGCGCTGGAGATCTGTGGGTTACTCGGGGTCTCTAGTTAGGGCTGGTGCTGGGCGACGCAGGGCGATAAAGATCCCTGTGGCCCTTCTGGTTTCCGCTCTTTTGGGTAATTCATCCCAGGAGGGAGGCCGGGGGTCCTCTGCAGCGTCCCCAGAGTCGTGGAGTGTATTATTCTGGCTGTTTGGAACAGGGGGCGGTGCGTGCGTCCTTGTTGATTTCAGCTTTTGGTGTTCTTTTCGAGTGAGGCTGGATTTCGAGGGAAGCTGCTCACGCGGTGGATTCTCATCCGTGACCGCGGGCCGGGGACCTGCCCCGGGGCAGGGCCTGCTCTGCTGCCCTGCTCTGGCCTGGCGGCTCCCGAGCGCAAAGCTGCGGTGGGGCGCACGGTCTCGGGGACCCGCAGCCTGTATAGGCGGTCCACTTTGCAGACCTCCTGGGCAAAGTCGGCCCCGCGAGTCTAGCGGCGAGTGGCCTTGCATCAGAGGAAGTATGCGGGGACAAATGGGTGGGGACCAAAATGGCCTCTGCATCTTGGCGCTGGAACAACTCTGAGCCCCTTTCGACCCAGGTGGAGTAACCGGGGTTCCAGCGGGAGCGGAGGTATCCTCGGGCCTGCCCGGGGCTCACCGGGCAAACTGCCACTAGGGGAATTACCTGGGGCGGGGAGAAGGCAGCTTTCCAGGCAGGTTAGCAATGCGTGGCTTTCATATACAACAGGTGTGTTGTTGGGATCACCGGAAAAGAGGAATGCCTCTCAGTAATGCGCTTTCTGGTGACGCTTTCAGTGGTTCGTGCGTTGTTCAACTACATATCCCTGAGTATAACTGTAGTTCCTTTGCGCCGTATGTATAAATCTTAAATTTCCACTGTTGGTGGTTTTCTTTTCTTTTTTCGTTTGGATTTATCTTAGTTGTTAGTGCTTTCTTTGTTAGGCAATGGAATGGCGAGGTTGGCCAGATAGACTTAAGTAGGGAGTGGGCACAGTCCACATTCCAGCAGCTTCCAGGCAACTTAGAAAGTATGAGCATCTTTGTGAAAGGTAAATCCTACCAGAACTCTATTTTAAAGGTTGGGGAAGGGGGGGGGGTAGGCTAAGGTTGGAATCTCAGCAAAGCTTCAAAAATCTACAGAAGGCAGGATACAGAAAACTTAAGCAAACTCACAAGGAGTAGTTAACTGTAGAGAATTTCAGAGAAAATAACTACTATAGCGAGCCGAGGCAATTATCAAACCAGCCCATTGTACCACTTCCACCTTTAAAATAGAAATGACTAAGTATCATTTACACATTGAACAGTTTTACACATTGGGGAATACAATTTAGGGCTCAGCTCTAAGGACCTTAAAGCTGAGCTGTGTACTCCCAACCCCCAAGCAAACTTGTATTTTTGTTTTTTAGTCTTTCTTGGCTATTGAATTTTGGAGCACCTTGGCTTTGTTTATTTGTTTTCTTTTGTTTTTGTTTTATTCCCTGAGGTACTTGTGTCTTGTAGTTTGGGACAGGGTCGTTTATTCTGCTTTTCTAAGAAGTTAGAAGGAATGCCTCTGCTGTTGACTTTCCTCCTCCTATCTGGGAATGTAGCAAGCACAGACTTTGGCTGACCTCAATTTGATACATTTACTATTCATTTGTGTAGTTTAAGATCTCCACTGCCAGACTAAGTCGCAAGTTATTAGCATCATGGAGCATCAACCTTATTAACCCAGCATGTAACGCTAAGGACCAGTAGAGTGACCAGGGAAGGTGATGTTCAAGACATTTATGAGTGTTTGTGGAGCTCTCTTGTTCCCCCTGGGGTCAGGTATGGAAGAAAACTCCTGAGTGGTCTGGAGAGCATCCCTGAGACTATGTTTGAACTGTGAACTGAACTTGGGGATGTGCCTGGCAACATCAAGATGCTCACTGGGGGCGGAGCATAGTGTTTCAGAACTTGGGAGGCAGAGGATCTCACAGATGGATCTCTGTGAGTTCAAGGTCAGCTTGGTCTACAAAATGAGTTCCAAAAAATCTAGAGCTATATAATGAGATCCCTGTCTCAAAAAGGAAAGTGAAGGGCTGGAGAGATGGCTCAGCAGTAGTTAAGAGCACTGACTGCTCTTCTGAAGGTCCTGAGTTCAAATCTCAGCAACCACATGGTGGCTCACAACTATCCATAATGAGACCTGACCCCCCTCTCCTGGGGTGTCTGAAGACAGCTACAGTGTACTTATGTATAATAAATAAATCTTTAAAAAAGAAAATGAAAAGTTAAATTTTGGAGGTTGGAGAGATGGCTCAGTGGTTAAGAATATATGCTGCTCTTCTATAGGACCTGGGTTCAATTCCCAGCAATCATGTCCAGCAGCTCACAACTGCCTGTAACTGGGAGATGGCTTAGTGGGTAAAGCACTCGCCAGCAGGCCTGATGGCTTGATGCATCCCACGTGGAGGGAAGAGAACACCACATACAGTGAGACATGAGTGCAAATTAACACAAATAAAAAGGTCCTCTTTAGAAGCTGGGATGTAGCTTAGTGGTAGAGTGCTTGGTTAGCATGCATAAAGTCCTAGGTTCAATCTCATTTTGGTGGGGTGGGAGAAGGGGGGAGGGGGGATCCTACCTGGGTTTCTAGAGAGAGACTTTTTTTTTTCGAGACAAGGTTTCTCTGTATAGTCCTGGCTGTCCTGGAGCTCACTTTGTAGACCAGGCTGGCCTTGAACTCAGAAATCTGCCTGCCTCTGCCTCCCGAGTGCTGGGATCAAAGGCGTGCACCACCACGCCCGGCGAGAGAGACTTTTTTAGAGATCTGTTTATTTTACTTTATGTGTCTGAATGTTTTGCCTACGTGTATATATGTGCCTACACACCTATGCCTGTTACTGGATCACTGAAACCAGAGTTATTGATGGTTTTGAACTAATATGGTGGTGCTGGGAATTGAACTCTGATCTTCTTTAAGAGCATCAAGTAATTTTAACCTCGGAGCCATTTCTCCAGTCCCTAGAGAGATATTCTGTATGTATGTATGTATGTTAGGTTTTGTTGTTGTTGTTTGTTTTTAAGACGAGATCTCTCTGTGTAGCTCCAGCAGTCCTGGAACCTGCTTTGAAGACCAGGTTGATCTCTAACTTGCAGAGAGATCCACCTGCCTCTGGCTTCCAAGTGCTGTGATTAAAGGCGTATGCAACTATACTTAGCTTCACACACACACACACACACACACACACACACACACACGGCTAGAAATGTGAGGTTTTCTGTGTAACGTGTTCTGTAAGGAACTGTTGGAGCTGCCTTATAGCTGTGTGTCTAATCTTTATGCTCTGCTGATGAAAGTGACCAGTGGGCCCCTTAGGCTAAATCCTGGAGGTCTTTTCACTCCTTGTTTCCACCTTCTTTCAGGAAGTGCTGCTGGGCTCTGCTCTAGCTGCTGGCAGTGAAGCCTTGTCCTAGATGTTAGGGACCTTGAAGTCTCTAAAATACTAAGTAACTTCTCTAGGGAAGCGGGAGCTCAAATGGTTATTTGTTATTCTTGGAAGGGGTGGAGCCAGGGCCTAGGAGGGGAAACTTCCCAACTTTGAAATGAAATCTGACCCTGTGGTTTTGGGTGTTTTTTGTTTTTGTTTTTAACCATTTCTAGGACTACAAAGATGTTCTTAAAATATCTCAGGGCTTTTAGAGTAGTCTAAAAGGACATTAAAAGATGGCTGGTTCTCCAGGTCAAGATCTCCAGGACAAGCATTTCCTTTTTGCAATTATTTTTTTTATAAGGACATGATTGTTTGTTTTGATTTTTTTTTTTTTTTAAATTAAGAACCTGAACTCTCTCTGGGATCTGTACCTAGGGTGGAACCTGATGCACACGTTCAGGGTTTTGTTTGTTTGTTTGCTTGTTTTTTTTCAGCATTCCTAGATACGAACACTATTTCTGAGTACCCTCTTAAGATTTGGATATCCTTTGCTAAAATTCTTACCAAAGGAAATGCACTTTTTATGCAGAGATAGGGAAGGCACCTTTAAGAACACCCAATGAACATCTGCCGAGCAGGATCCCCTTTACCCGGTATAATCATATGGACGTTTATGAATTAAGCAGCATACTCATTTTTCCAGGTTCCCCCCACTAATCTTAGTCCCTCAGTTTTCAGGGAGTAGGTGGTGGTGAAACCTCTGCTTAGGCAATGGGTTTACGGTCTTTATTGTTTTGATTCTGGGTTTTGAACTCAGGGCCTTATGATCGGCAGCCACTGAGCTATGCCGGAAGTCCTGGGTGTACATTTCTAAGTGACTTATTCATGCTTCCCAACACTTCAGCGTCCGAGCACGTATCTCACTCACCTTCCAGGTAACCACTTCAGGTATGAATGCATTTGCTTACTTTCTCTGCTTTATTTACCTCTGCCAAGGTGGGGGTCATCCCCTCTTTTGACAGAGACATGAAGTCATCGAAGCCCAGAGAATGTGAGAAGGTGTATGTGTGAGGTAATACTTGGCGGATAGAACAACCACATTTCTTCAAACTCATTTTGATCTTGCAGAGACCTTGCTCGTTCTAGATGGATTCCTAGCCCTTGGGGATATTAGTTACTCTTTCCAGTGTTTGGTCAGCTGCAAATCTGGATAACCTTGTCTGCGGTGACCACTAGAGTTTTCACCCCAGGTGAACATAAATGCTCCATTCTTTGTGCTAATTAGATGCTGTTATTGGGCTCCTTGGTAATCTGCCCGGTCCTTCAGTTGTCCTCCAGATCTGGATTCCTTCTCTGTGTTCCTGCCTGGTAACCTTCTTCAGAAGAGGAACCAAGGCGTGGCAGGAGCTGTTACAATCTGCTTTCTGAAATTGTTTCATAGTTTAGAAGTCCCTGCTCCTGGAAAAAAAAAAACATGACAGCCAAACCCCACCTCTAGAAAACAACATTTAGAAAAGGGACTTTGTTTGAATTTCTGATAACTAAAGCCTGAAACTCAAGTAATCTAGTTTTTAATAACTGATTTCGAGCCTGGAATTAGGGGATAGTCGGCATCACCATCTTTCTCCTCCGTCTCCTCTTCTTTTTGAGTCAGGGTCTCACTATGTAAATGTAGCTGCCCTAAACATTGTTCTGAACCAGGTTAGCCTTAAACTCATAGAGATCCTCTTGCCTCAGCCTCTTGATCTTAATCTTGAGGGCCAAGATTAAAGATGTGTGCCACCATACCTGGTTTACCTTTTGTATTTAAAAAAAAAATTTATGTACTAACGTGAAGGCATGTGTGCCAAAATACGCTTATGTGCACCATGTGTATGCAGGTACCTGAAGAAGCCAGAGTCTGTCAGATCCCTGCAGTTATTGGCACTTGCGGCTTGATGTGGGTGCTGGGAACAGAATCCCAGTCCTCTGTAAGAGCAGTAAGCACCGTAAGTGGCTAAGCTATCTTCCTGGCTCCTTGCAGTATTTTTGGACACAGTCTTAACGCTGAAGTCCATGTTGGACTCAAACTCTAGGCAGTCAGTCCTCCTGCCTCAGCCTCCAAGTGCCAGGCCAGTGGAGAACTCACGGTATGGCCCAGACGGAACTTGACCTCGTGGAAATCCTCCTGCTCCTGCCTCCCAAGTGCTGGGTTTCAGAGTTGCGTGCGCCATGGTGACTGGTTTTGGGAATAGTCTTGAGTGACTGAGTTGTAGGTGTAGAAGGGTCTGAGATTCCTTAAGTTCAGCATTGTCACTGTTCGACTCTCAGTCTCAGAAATAAGGTTTTTGTTTTGTTTTTTTTTGTTTTTTTTTTGAGACAGGATTTCTCTGTGTAGCCTTGGATGTCCTGGAACTCACTCTGTAGACCAGGCTGGCCTCGAACTCAGAAATCTGCCTGCCTCTGCCTCCTGAGTGCTGGGATTAAAGGCATGCACCACCACGCCCGGCCCAGAAATAAGGTCTTACAGTCAATAATGTTTACAGTTTTTCCTTAATGTTCTTTTCCCAAACGTCGTTTAGGAAGCCATCTTGACTTTTGTTTCTCAAAGCCTCCTTTGGGTTTAAATTGATCATGTTTGTATTTCAGCATGAGATGAAGGGCACGGCTGCGTACCTTAGGATTTATACATTTGTTTGTTGTGCATTGGTACTGTAAAAACAGAGTTTTTCCTCCTGGCTCCATGCTCCCAGAATAATGACTCTGAGACTCAAAATATATTTATAAACCCCTTGCCTATAAGCTTTGCCTATAAAACCCCTGATTAGATTGTAACTTAATATCACATTTATTCTAATCTAAGCTGTGCCACGTGGCTGGTTATCTCTACTCAGCTCCCATCTTTCCCTCCTCCACACCTTGGCTCTCTCTTAGCAGTTCATCTCCCTACCAGATGTCCCTCTTTCTGTTTCCTGCTTATAAGCCAATCAGCATTTTATTGGCAGGTGCTGCACCCTATAGTATACAAGAGATTTTTTTTTTTTTTTGCTACCCGATAAAATGGTTTTAATAAAACAAATGACCTCCAGGAAACACCTTGGTTGCTTCCTGGTCCATTGCCAATTTTCAGTGTATGCCGAAAACCATTTGTCTTACAAAAAAATTGCTGAGAGGTGGTGATGCTTGCCTTTAATCCCAGCACTCAGGAGGCAGAGTTTCAGGACAGCCATGACAGAGTGAGTTGCCAGGGCTACACAGAGAAACCCTGCCTTGAAAAACAAACAAACAAACAAACAAACAAACAAACAAACAGGGGCTGGAGAGGTGGCTCAGCAGTTAAGAGCACTGCCTGCTCTTCCAAAGATCCTGAGTTCAAGTCCCAGCAACCACATGGTGGCTCACAACCATCTGTAATGAGATCTGACGCCCTCTTCTGGTGTGTCTGAAGACAGCTACAGTGTACTTATTATACATAAAATAAATAAATAAATCTTTAAACAAACAAACAAACAAACAAACAAAATCCACAGCATGAGAAGTTATCTTTGCTTGGTATTTGTGTTGCTATTAACCTGGATTTTTATTTTCGAGGTTTTTTTTTTAAAAATAAGAGCATAATCTTTTTTAAAAAATTTATTTATTATTATATGTAAGTACACTGTAGCTGTCTTCAGACACTCCAGAAGAGAGAGTCTGATCTCGTTATGGATGGTTGTGAGCCACCATGTGGTTGCTGGGATTTGAACTCAGGACCTTCGGAAAAGCAGGCGGCACTCTTAACCATTGAGCCATCTCTCCAACCCTCGAGGTTTTATTTAATATACACAGTCTTATTCTGAGATTCGGAGTCAACTATTTAGTGATGTGGAAGAGAGTTACTATGTAGCTTACACGTCACGTTTTAAAAGTCTAAATTGATTGAATGGAGTAGCTTAGAATTGGGCAGATGCTATTTGAAAGTGAGAGCAAATTTTGCTTTAATGTACTCAGATCATAGCCCTCGCTCAAGTGTCTCTTGGAGGTACCACTTTGTTGTATTGTCCTGGGAGTTTTTCATTACCGTCAGCCTGAGAGCACACGAGGTTGTGCAGGCTGTATCCATGGTCCAAACTGATATTCATGTAAATGTTGAGCAAATATTTGCACCTCTACCTTGTGCCAGGTGCTGTTTTAATCAGTGAACAACATGTAGAAAAACGCCTGTTCACATAGAGTTTACCTAGTGGATCTAAAGTTCTCTTCCTTGCTAATCAATTACTAGAGTTGCCTGGAAAGAACAC
Source organism: Mus musculus (assembly GCF_000001635.26). NCBI lineage: Eukaryota > Metazoa > Chordata > Mammalia > Rodentia > Muridae > Mus > Mus musculus. The sequence continues at coordinate 100,544,448 of NC_000079.6, read as the reverse complement.
ATTGTAACTGCCTGAATATACCCTGCCTGAGGGGCAGGAAGTGCTCAAAGGGGTAAAACTGAACTTAACGTTCATTTGTCCATTCACTTGCTAGTCCGTTCCTTCCTTTGTTCTTTCCTTCTTGCCTTTATCTTCTGGGCACACTTGTGTGCACACCACAGCATGTGTGTAGAGGTCAGAGGACAGCTTACAGGTGTTGTTTCCCTCTTTCCTTTATGTAGGTCCTGGAGATTGAACCCAGTTCCTCATCCTTGGTGGCAAGTCCCTTTATCTGCTGAGCCATGCCATAGGCCCTTTTTTGACCTTTCTTTCTTTCTTTCTTTCTTTCTTTCTTTCTTTCTTTCTTTCTCTCTTTCTCTCTTTCTCTCTTTCTCTCTTTCTCTCTTTCTCTCTTTCTCTCTTTCTCTCTTTCTCTCTTTCTCTCTTTCTCTCTTTCTCTCTTTCGTTCTTTTGTTTTTTTTGTTTTTCGAGACAGGGTTTCTCTGTATAGCCCTGGCTGTCCTAGAACTCATTTTGTAGAGCAGGCTGGCCTCGAACTCAGAAATCCGCCTGCCTCTGCCTCCCAAGTTCTGGGATTAAAGGTGTGCGCCACCACGGCCAGCTTTCTTGACCTTTCTAACGTTGGATTTTCTAGAATAAACTCCAGCTTTTAGTTCTCACTGGTTAGTATTATTTCCAAAAGATTTCTCGGGTACCATCGAGTCACCTTGGACCAGGACAGGTCATGTCCAGATTCACAGCTTCATGGACATTAACACCAGTTTGTCCACTGCAGAAAAGCTAGCATATGAAATGAAATTCACTTAAAAACCTCTGATAGTGGAGAGGACAGGAAATATGGGTCAGGTTACATCTCAGTGACTCACTGGCTTTGAGCATGTTACTTCCCCGCGTCTTTCTGGTTCTTTCTGGATTTGTAAAGTAGGTAAGATAAGCAAGGTGAGTTTCAGTCTCAATTGGAATTTTGTGGAGCAGCTGGCACATGGGTGGATACCCAGTGCCTTGGCCTCTCCTCAGCCTGTGCTTCCTTACGTCAGGTTCTTTGCTGCTCGGCTCCTGGGTGGCCTCTTTTGCCTGTCTTCTTGGTCCTAACTCAGTCGCCTGTCCACTGCTGAGAATCAGACTGGCTTTCTGTTTCGCCCCTGAGTGAGAGGAGAAACTCTCAGTAGATGTTCAAAGCACTTTGTACTCTCGTGATAGTATTTATTTTAATAGGTTACCATGTCCATATATGGCTTCCTCACTGGTCCATAAATGAGCCCCAACCCCATGCATATCAGCACTTAACCTGCCTGGATGACCTTCCTTCCTTCCTTCCAAGGCACTGCTAGTTAATGCTCTCCATCTTCATGGCTTCCCGACTTATCCCTTGCTGCTCTGGGTCACATAGTTCAGCCTGAAGTAGTTGATTGTGTGTGTGTGTGTGTGTGTGTGTGTGTGTGTGTGTGTATCTCTTGCTTCCACAGGCTCCTCTGTATAGGGGCCTCTTTAATAAGTATGTGTTGATTGAGTGAAATTGCCTATTAGGTATTCAGAGAATTCTAGAGCAAAAATACTGCACTTTTCACTCAGGAAAGAACTCTTTGATACGTGTTTCATGTTTTTCTTTCCTTTTTTTTTTTTTTTTTTTGAGAATTGGAAACCCAGATAAGAGAATGTGGTGGGCTGCAATCACACCATCCACACCTACATTTTGAAGTCACTTTTAATAAGGGCATACTTGTAAATTAGAGTGTGCTTTAGTTACCTCTGGAGGGCTGACAGGTGCTAGACACTGTTGTATCAGCAGTCTCAAGTGCATTCTCATCTTACATGAGCATTTAAAGGTAATAGGAAATTATTTATCTTTTTTAGTTCGGAGGGATTGGATCTAGGACCTTGGACATTCTAGGCAAGCCCTCCACCATGGCGCTACAGTTGTCAGCTTTTTGCTTTGTTTTTGAGAGAGGAAAGGGTCTTACTGTGTTTGTGTGCCTAGGTTGGTCTCCAGCTTGCTGTTCTTTTGCCCCAACTTCCTGAGAAGCCGGGGTTTCTGGTATATAACATTGTAGCTGGCAATGAGATTATTGCTTTTTTGGCTTTTGTTTCTTTATTTTAAAAATTTAAGGGGCTGGAGAGATAGATGGCTGATAGATAGATGAAGAGATAGTGGTTAAGAACAGTGGCTTCTCTTTCAGAGGACCCAGATTCAATTCCCAGCGCCCACATGGCAATTCACAGCAACTCTCTGTAACTCCAGTTCCAGGGGATCTCACACCTTCTCTCTCTTTCTCTTTCTCTCTCTCTCTCTCTCTCTCCCTCTCTCTCTCTCTCTCTCTCACACACACACACACACGTACACACGCACGCACGCGCGCGCGCGCACACACACACACACACACACACACACACACACACACCACTCAGGCAAGACCACCAGTGAACATAAAAGTAAATCATTAATCTGTGTTGTCTCCACTCCCTATGATGGTGGCTCATGCCTTTAATTCCAGCACTCGGGGAAATAGAGGCAGCTGGATCTCTAAATTGAAGGCCAGCCTGGTCTACAGAGTGAGTTCTGGGGCAGTCAGGGATACACAGAGAGACCCTGTCTCAAACCAGAAACAACAAGAAAATAAACAAATGAATAACTAACTAAATAAAAATATTTTAAAAATTGTTTAAAAATTTAGACATCTCTGTGTGTGTGTATGTGTGTGTATGTGTGTGCGTGCATGTGTGCGTGTATGTGTATTTGTACGCCATGGCACACACATGAAGTTGAGAGAACAGCTTGTAGGAGTTGGTTCTCTCTTTCCAATTTCTGTGTTCCAGGGATTGAACTCAGGTCATCAGACTTGGTGGCAGACACCCTCCCACTGTGCCATTTCACTGACCACAAATAGTTAATTTTATGAATAAATCCTTTTTCTTTTTTGAGACAAGATCTCATGCTAACCTCGAATTTATTTCTTTTTCTTTGTATGCTTTTGTTCTTAGTATTGGCTATCATTTATTTATTTATTTATTTTCCTTCTGGGTTATAAAAGAATGTGAAGTTGTTATTATTGTAACGTTTAAAGATAACTTGAGTGCCAGGGCCATGCAGAATGCAATACTTGCCCCATGAGAAATGCCAGGTTCTCTGTGCATAAGGAATTGGCGGGTTGTTACATACAGTGGGGGTGGAGTGAGTGGCTACCTTGGAGACTCCAGTCTTACATTTCTCTGTGCTGTGAACTCCCCTGGCCTCGGTAATTCCATTGCTCCACTTTTGTTGCTTAGGTTCGCTTATCTTGGGAGCCTGGACATTTTGCTCATCATAAAGATTAGGTGACCAGTGACATCAGCCATGTCCGTGAGGCCTTTTGAAAGTCCACCTCCTTACAGACCTGATGAATTGTAAGTAAATAATGATTCCTTTTCTTTTTTCTTAATGTTATTTTTCAGTTGTGAGCCTAGCGTTTAATGGCTGAGCCATCTTTCCAGGCCTCTCTTTTCTCTTTTCTACTGGGGTCTGTTGCATGTAAAAGAAACTTCCATCCATTAGGTGTATGATTTTAAAATTTAAGCTAGGGTAGGACTGTTGCTCATCAGCAGAGTCCTAGACCCTTCCCCAGTTTTGAAGCCCCTTCCCCACCACTACCTAGCACTTTTGACCTGGGACATGGCTCAGTTAGGAGAGCATTTGTCTAGCATGCATGAAGCTGCCACCCTGGGTTTGATCTCTAATACCGCATAAACCAGACACGGTGAAACATGCCTTCATCCCAGCATTTGGGAGGTGGAGGCAGGAGAATCAGAAGGTCAGCTATATGATGAGGTTGAAGCCAGCCAGTGCCACACGAGATCCTGTCTCAAAATAGTAACAAGACAAACAAACCAAACCCCTTAAATCCAGTATGGTGGTGCTTTTTTTTTCTCTTCACTTTTGCCTCTCCACTACCAAGCACGAGGTCCGCATAAGTCAGCCTGGCATCTCCAGCAGCCAACCGTCAAAGAGTTGATGAATGAATGTGCTTTCTGATGTCAAAGAGGAGGATGCTAGGCATTGTACAGGATCCTAAATAGGCTGGTGGTGTGGGCATTGTGTTTAAATGCACTTACCCTGTGCCACAAGGGAAAAAGAGTTTGATACATTGTTCTGAAGCTGTCTGGGTCCCATTCACATACACTATGGCTGCTCCCAGTCCTGGGAATGGAACTCAGAAACCTTGTATTTACTAGACAGTGCTCTGCCATAGAGTTAATATCACCAGTCCCATTATCAGACATTTTATGTATTTCCAGATGATCATTACATGGGGCGAACTTGGGAGGTCCTTTGCCCTTAAATGTACTAGAACAGTCATTGTCAAATACGTTTCCCAGAGCAGCAGTGTCTGCATCAGCTGGAAACTTGATCCACTTCAGACTTGTTCTCCTATAAAATCAGCAACTCCTTTACTGTTCAGCGGGTTTTAAATAGTTTCACCTACAAGGCTGATTTTATTCCAAGCAGTTTTTTAACTTCAGGTCTCTTTATTTCCCTTTCAGCAAACCCAATCATTATGCACCAAGCAATGACATGTATGGCGGAGAGATGCATGTCCGGCCGATGCTCTCTCAGCCAGCGTACTCTTTTTATCCGGAAGATGAAATTCTTCACTTCTACAAATGGACGTCGCCCCCAGGGGTGATCCGGATCCTGTCTATGCTCATTATTGTGATGTGCATCGCCATATTTGCCTGTGTGGCTTCCACACTTGCTTGGGACAGAGGCTATGGGACAGGGCTCTTTGGAGGAAGCCTAAACTACCCTTATAGTGGCTTTGGCTACGGAGGTGGCTATGGAGGCGGCTATGGAGGCTATGGCTATGGCTATGGCGGATATACAGACCCAAGAGCAGCCAAAGGCTTCCTGTTGGCCATGGCAGCCTTCTGCTTCATCGCTTCCTTAGTAATATTTGTGACCAGTGTTATAAGATCTGGAATGTCCAGGACAAGAAGATATTACTTGATCGTGATCATAGTCAGCGCTATCCTGGGCATCATGGTGTTTATTGCCACGATCGTGTACATAATGGGAGTGAACCCGACGGCCCAGGCTTCTGGATCTATGTACGGCTCACAGATATATATGATCTGCAACCAGTTTTATACTCCTGGAGGTACTGGTCTCTACGTGGATCAATATTTGTATCACTACTGTGTGGTTGATCCCCAGGAGGTATGAAGAGTTCTTTGTTCTTCCCCTGTAAGATTAGAGACGCTCAACTAGAATATGTAGACACTCAACTCAAGTAGTCAGTATGGGAACATTTAAAAAAAATATGTCAAATCCCTTCTTCAAATTATGTCAAAATGTTGGGGGGAGGGGCTGGATGTCATTATTAAGCCATGATCAGCGTTCCATATGTTAATACCTAGCTAAAGGATAGCTTGATGATCTGTTCTGTGACATCACTACAGTTGTGGAATGTCTTCACTTCTCCCCAAAAAACTTTTGTGTCTGTTGCCCGTGCTCTGGGCAGCCACAGTGTTTACTTCATATGTTTGCCTGTTCTCTGGTATTTCATAGATTTTTTTTTTTTACAAGATATGGTCTCTTATGGTTGACTTCTTTTATTTATTATATATATCTGTAAAGGTTTATCTGTGTTTTCATCATGTGTAATCCTTTATTTCTTTTTATTGATGAGCAACTTAAGAATATATGTCACATTTTATTGACCCAGTGGTTTGTGAATATTAAGGGTGCTTCTGCTTCATCTCTTACTTATGCTCCTATGATCTTTGATGTACAAGTGTTTGCATGACTCTTAGCATCTCTTGAGTTGTGAGTAAGCCTATGGGTAAAGTTGATAAGCTGCCTGGTGACTCTCCAGAAATGTGTGAGGGCCCTAACCTTTCTGCTTCCTCTCCAGAGCCTGTTACTGTCAGTCTGTCTGATTCTGGTCGTGCTAATGTCTATGAAATGGTCCTTTATTTTAGGTGGCTTTTTCTGCGTATGTTTTTTTTGAAATAGGATTTTGTGATGTGTCCCAGGCCATCCTTGAACTCACAGCAAATCCTGCCTTAGCATTCTGAATTACAGGCATACTTGTGCTTTGATTGGTTTTTCCTTGACAGCCAATGGTACTGGCATACTTTAATATATGTGTTAGACATTTGTCATCATTTGATATTTGGAATTTTACTTTTAAAATTGGCCTGTTTAAAATCTTTATGACTGCTTCTCGGCCTTTTGGCTAAGACCAAGTGTGAAATCTTTATGATATGCACACAAATCTGTATCAATAAGTAATGGAGTTTTTGTATTTGTCTTTGTTTTTTTTTTTTTTGAGACAGGGTTTCTCTGTGTAGCCCTGGCTTCCTGGACTCACTCTGTAGACCAGGCTGGCCTCAAACTCAGAAATCTGCCTTCCTACACCTCCCAAGTGCTGGGATTAAAGGCGTGTGCCACCACTGCCTGGTGTTTTGTTTTTGTTTTTTTAAAGATTTATTTATTTTATGTATATGAGTACACTGTAGCTGTCTTTAGACCCTCCAGAAGAGGGCATCTGATCCCATTACAGATGGTTGTGAGCCACCATGTGGTTGCTGGGACTTGAACTCAGGACCTTTGGAAGAGCAGTCAGTGTTCTTAACCGCTAAGCCATCTCTCCAGCCCCCAAGTCCATATCAATGATTAGCAGATACTTCTTATTTTGCTACCTCTCTTTTTAACTTTTTTTTTTTAATGATATTCTTTATACAGAACTTTAGTTTTGATAGGCTCTCATTTGTCTGGTTTTTCATTTAATGTTTGTTTTTTTGTTTTGCTTTTGGTGTCTTATCAAAGAAAGTAAGGGTCTTATTGTATAGCCCACATTGGCCTGGAAATTGAGATCCTACTATAGCATCAGTCTTTTGAGCTCCATAATTACAGGCACATGAACTACCTTTCCTGCTCCATTAAATTTTCTCTATGCCAGTGTCCAAAATGATTTGACTGTATGGATGATGGATATAGCTCATTGGTAGAAAGCTTGCTTATCACGTATGAGGCCCTGGGTTAGAAACATCTGGGGTTGGTTATGGTTCAGTGGGCAGAGTGTGTGCACAATCCACGAGGACTTGAGTTTGGATCCCAGAACCTATGTAAAAACCCAAGCATGGTGGTGTGCCCATGTAACCCCAATGTGGATGAGACAGAAATAGGCAGCTATGAGCAGTTCCCTGGCCAACCAGCCTAGCTGAAACGACAACCTCTAGGTCCACTGAGAGACTGTTTCTCAAAAAAATGAGAATGAGAAGTGATGGAGGAAGATACCTGTTATTGACCTTTGACCTCCTCTCACAGATAGACACACATGTATAGGCAAGTATACCCATGTGCACACACAAGGAGCATGCAACATATACACACATTGGTCATAAATATGAACATTTATTTATTCTTAAAGATTTTATTTTTTATGTATGTATGAGTACACGTTACCGTCTTCAGACACTAGAAGAAGGCATTGAATCCCATTACAGATGGTTGTGAGCCACCATTTGGTTACTTGGAATTGAGCTCAAAACCTCCTGAAGAGTAGTCAGTGCTCTTAACCTGAGTCATCTCTCCAGCCCAAAACATTTATTTTTTTGATGTCATTAATCTATGCTTCTGTCCTTATACCCATACAATAGTCTCTTATTTTAGCATTATAGTATGTTTTGAAATTGTGAAGTGTGAATTCTCTTACTTAGGTCAAAATTATTTTGACTAGATTCTTTATTTCTTGCATTTCCATATGATTTTTAGGATTATCCTTTAGGGTAATCCTTGTGCATGGTAGGATGAGTTTTAGTTTTTGCAAGCCCACTTGCTAGGACTTTGAAGAGTTGCCCCAAATCTGTAGATTGGTTTTGGGGAATCTTGTCATGTTTGCAATCGTTTATCTTCCAGTCAGTGAGCAGAGAGCCTCTCCCTGTTTTCTTCACTGGATTTGGCAGTTTCCAGAGTGTTAGTATCTTTTGTCCAGGTGATTCCATGTGCTGCGGGGTGGTGTGGGGTGTAAAACCCAACCTTAGGAAACTGTGATTCATCTTAATTACATTAAACCACAAACACTGCTCCTGGTTTTTTTTTTTTTTTTTTTTTTTTTCTTCCTCCCCTTGACTCAGGAATTCCTATTCTTTTTCCTGAATGAGTCAGTCTTTCGGGTTAGACTTTCTCCACTGACTGCCTGGCTTTATTTTGAAGATAGAGTGTTTTCTTTCCTTGCTGGTGTAGGTTTTCAGAGTGCCTGCTGCTACTGTTCAGACCTGTCTGTGGTGGGCACTGAGAGCTGGCGGAGTTGGTGTGTCTAACTCACCACACGCCCGTCCCTCTTAATCCGCTGGCTATTTGAAACCTATATTCTTTGAGAAAGGATGTCACTGTGAGGTAGACAGTGGGAAGGAGAGCTCCTGCTCCTCAGGAGTGTGTAACACGCACTGGACTCCAATTCAAGTGTGCCCAGGTTAGGGCGCCACCTAATGCATCTGCCTGACAATGGATGAGCCATCAAGGGGAGGGGGCTGCATTGTTACACGGGTGTTTCTAGTACAAGACATTGAAAACAGATGAACTTGCTAGATCAAAGGGATCATTCATCCATTTGCTCTAATTTTTAGGTTGGTTAGATTCCTCTCTTTATCATTTATGTTAAGATAGATCCTGTATGGCCCCAAAACTTAACCGTGTAAAAAGAATTGCCAGGCATGTGTCATGAACAGGGTTGTAGGTATGATTTGGTATCTAAAACTGCTTCTGAAAATAGCAGCTTTTAAACTCTTTAGAAGAGTTTGAGGCTGTCTAATCCTAGCACTTGGGAGGTAGAGGCAGGAAGATCAATAGGTTGCAATCACCTTCAGCTATGTATAGAGTGTTGAGGCTAGCCTGGGCTACACGAGACATTGTCTGGGCTAGAGAGACAGCACAGTAGTTAAGAGCCCTGTCTTCTCTTGCAGAGGACCTGAGTTCAATTCCCAGTACCCACATGGCAGCTCATACCTGTCTGTAACTCCAGTTCCAGGGCATCTGACTGCCTCACACAGACATACATGCAGGCAAAATTCCTGTAGCTATGAAATAGGGTTCTGATGGTTCCTAGCTAAGCAGGGTTTGAGTACTGAGTCATGTGGAATGTGTCCTTTTTTGTTTATATGCACCTGGATCACTCTGTATGTGTTTGGCCCCCTTTAGTGTGGGTTAGTTTTATGACAGAACTAATCTGTGACAATTTACTTTTAGTTTTATTAAACCACAAGTACTTAGGCCCTTTGGTAAGGGTTTTTGCTCCTAGAAGGTAGGAGCAATTAAAATTAATTATGCCAATATCTTTCATCTTTTAGGCTATAGCCATTGTCCTGGGGTTCATGATTATCGTGGCTTTTGCTTTAATCATCTTTTTTGCTGTGAAAACCCGAAGAAAGATGGATCGGTATGATAAGTCCAATATTTTGTGGGATAAGGAACACATTTATGATGAACAGCCCCCCAATGTTGAAGAGTGGGTAAGTTTAAACAAAGCAAAAACACTTTTAACCTTTGGTTAAATTCTCACCTTATGTTCTCATTTTTTTTTTTTTTTTTGTACTTTGTTAAACTTCATGCTTAGCATCATTGTGTTTGTATGATGTGTAAGTTGTTTGTCTTTTGTTTTTTGTTCTTGAGACAGAGTTTCTCTGTGTAACAGCACTTGTTGTCCTGAAACTTGCTCTGTAGACCCAGATTTACAGAGATCCTTCTGCCTCTGCCTTCCGAGTGCTGGAATTAAAGGTGTGCGCCACCACACTGGGCCAAGTTGTTTATTCATTTGTTTGTTTGTTTGCTCAGAATGTTTAAAAGGTAGGTCAGTGGAAATTGCTTTATTAAAGGGTAAAATCATCTCTATTTTCCGGGAGTAGATCGAGGCTCTGGAAGGAGACCCTCCTAAAAAAGTCACAAAGAAAGCTTGGCTTTTGCAGAATGCAAGAACTCTTCCCCACCCCTTTTTCTTTCTTCCCAGTTTTGGCGGAAACACTGTTGCCTATGGGATGGAGGCAGATGGGGTCCAGATGGGCAGAGGCATTGTGGGAATGGCCACTGTTGGTAGCCTTCTCATTGATAGCAGCACGGTCGGTCACTGTGACTCACTTGTATCCCACTTAGCTTCTCAGATACTTGAGTGTGACAGAGACAGAGATTACAGAAGTTTCTATTTTAGGGAGGGCACCATACTGTAAATCTTACCCGGCTTCCTATGTTGTGTTCTTTTCTGAAAGCCCAGGAATCCTTTAAAAGACCTGAGCAGGCAGTGTTGCTCAGCAAGTGTGTGGAAAGAGACTTTGTTTCTATTGGGATGCTGTGAAAAGCAGCTATAGACACTTGGTTGCTTTCTTTCTTTTTTTTCCTTCTTCCATTTCTTTCTTTTTTATTTTTTTCTGAACCTAGGGCCTCCTGTGCTACTAGGCAAGCACTCTGCCACTAGTTCTGTCCCTAGGTTTTTGGACTGGCTCCTTTTTGTTTTTAGTCTTTGTGAGTTTGTGTTTAGTAGATCGTGGAAGGCATGTGTTTTGAGTACAGGCACTGCCACTGGCCCTGTGTAACTGTCAGAAGACAGGCTGGGGGTTGGCCCTCATCTCCCACCTCATGCTTGCCATGCCAGCTGGGCCTGGGGACTTCCTAGGATGGTTCCTGTGTTTGCCTCCATCTTACCACAGAAGAACTCTGGGTACAGACTTGCGAGTGCATCTAGCTCTTACCTGGGTTCTGGGGATCTGAACTCATATATTCACAGTTTCAAGACAAGGGCTTTACCCATTAAGCCATCTCACCATACTTCAATACTTCCTGTTTTTGAGATAGGGTCTCCTTAAGTTGCCCAGGCTAGACCTGAATTTACTCTTTAACTAAACAGGCTTCCCAAGTAGCCAGGATCCCAGGCTTACCCACCTTGCCTGGTTCTAGCCAGACTGATTTCTTGCCATGAAAACTAATTGAAATATTGGACTCTGGCTGACTCTAGGGTAGGGTCGTTGTGGCCCCTGGGGCTGGGGTATAGGAGGGCTTCGAAAGAGCTGATGAGAAACTGGGAATGCCTGAGTTGTTAGGAAATCTACAAGCTTAGATGAAACTTAGTTCTAGTTAGTGAAGGGGGGGGGGGGGGAAGAGAAGAAGCCATGTTAAGAAAGCCAGAAAGGGTGGGTGTGGCTTCCCCCGCTGGAGAGTGGTGGGTGCTGTGCCCTGCCTTCTGTTGGAAGCCAGTTCCTCTGTGAAGTGTGAGCTTTGGGGGAGAGTTTTCTTTCGACCTTTAGCTCCAGGCGAGGCCACTTGTAGATAGGCTAGGACAGTCCATTGTGGACCATGAGTAAATGTTTTGCTGAGAGTTTCTGGGTGTGTCAGGTTTTCCCTGGCAGTCAGGATTTGTTTACTTATGGTTTCGAGAGGCTTTAAAAAAATAAACAAATAAACCAGCTCGAGGGAGACCAGCACCAGCGATACTAGAGACACAGTGAACTTTAGCCTCTCACTGGGTTTACTGTCTAGAAAGTTTAATCAGTTATAAGTGGTTTTGATAATTTATCAACAGGTATTTGCAGTAACTCATGGTAGTGGTGAGGAAGTGAAAGATAGTTCTTGAAAAAACATGCCTTTTGGCTGGTGGCATAATTAGGTGAGTATTTCCCTAACATGTAGAAAGCCTTGGGTTCAACCCCGACCGAGTATATACCCACAAAAATTATTTTCATATGTAGTTACCTTATGATAAGTGACGGGTATTTCAGCCTCAAGCAATTTTTTTCTTCTACTCTTTTGCCTACCCAAGCTCATTCCATTGAACTCAGTTACACATTTCAGTCGAACTCCAGTCTGGCACTAGAGTGATGAGTGTTATTCACAAGCTGGGATAGGTCTAACGGTTTATTACTATAATAAATCTTGCCAGCTCTTTAGATTTTAGAATCACTCCTTGTTCCCTAGCTCCTTTTGCATATCTATGAGAACCTTTCTGACCTGCTAAGTTCCCAGTCCTGCATCTCCTGTGCAAGTGGATTCTTTACCTTATGGGGGGGGGCATTGTTATTTTGAGGGAGGTTGTACTAAATATAATTTAATAAATCCTGTCTGTGTTTCTTCCTTCCTTTGACCATTTATGTTTCTGGAGTGAAAGACACACACGTACACACACACACACACACACACACACACACGCACACACAGCCTTTATATTTTAATATGCCTTAAGCAACACAATAGCCTATTCTTCATGCTGTTAGAATCTACTTCCTATCCATAACCCAAGTTATTGCTTACTGTGTTTCATATGTACTGCTCATAGCTCCAACCAGGCAGCGCTCTGAGCCATGTTGTCTTGGCCCCTAACCCTAGCTGCTCTATCTCATGGCAGCTCTCCTTGCTTCTCTATGCCACGGCTGGCTGCTTTCCTCCATCCCTCCAACCTTCTCTGTACCTCCTTCCTAGTGGTCTCTAGCCTGGGAAACCTAAGCCCCACCTACGTCTCTTCCACTCCCCCTACTCCCCCCCCCCCCCCCCAGCTATCGGCTGCTGACATCTATATTAACCAATCTGAATGAACTGGGGTCCCTCAGGCTGTGTGCAGACTCAGAACCCTGGAGGCCCCCCACTTAGCATTATAACAAACAGTAAAAGACAAAAACCTCACAGGAGATGTCTTTTCTGTATTTGTTGTTTGTAAAGTGAGCCTACCTTTGCCTACCTTGTCCTTTATAGTCATTAAGTGGGTACTGGGCTGTTTTCCAGTGTTCAAAAGAGGTTGTTGTGTTTTGTTTTGTTTTCTGCAATTCTAGGGATGGAGCCTAGAATTTTGTGCGTGCTAGAAAGCCACTTTGTATTGAGCTGCATCTCCAGCCTTCTAATTTGTTCTTTTAGTTACTTCTATAGCGCTTTAGTTGTTATTCCAGGTAGACTTTTACTTTGTTATGCCCTGAAATCACAGATTTTACTGTATTTTGATTGATTAGAGGTGTTAAATGATAGAGTGCTTGCTTAGCATGAGAGAGTCCCCGAGTTGAACACCCTCCCCGCGCCCCCACAAGGATAAGGTATATCAGCTGATTTTAAGCAGAGAGAATTCTGAAAATTCTCTTTTCTTTTTTTTCCTTTTTTTAAAAGATCTATTTATTTATTTTTTTCTATATGAGGACACTGTAGTTGTACAGATGGTTGTGAGCCATCATGTGGTTGCTGGGAATTGAACCTCTGCTCCCCCAGGCTCAAAGATTTATTATTATATGTAAGTACATTGTAGCTGTCTTTAGACACATCAGATGAGGCTGTCAGATCTCATTACAGATGGTTGTGAGCCACCATATGGTTGCTGGGATTTGAACTCAGGACCTTCAGAAGAGCAGTCTGTGCTCTTAACCACTGAGCCATCTTAGCAGTCCAAAAAATCTCTTTTCATTACTGTTTGATATACTTCTTTTATCATTTTTCCTAATTACTTCTATGTCAGAAGTATAATCATAGTCTTTTGTAAGTATAAAATCCTGTCATTTTGACTGAATATTATAGGTCTTTTATCATGTCCTTAAATCATCCTCAAAACCAGTATTAAGGACCAACAAGATGGCTCAGTGGATAAAGATGCTTGGTGCCAAGCCTCGCGACCTTTTGTTTTTTTAGCAACAGAGATTCTTTTAAATTTTATTTTATGTCTATGGGCGTTTTACTTGTAGAACATGTACATACCTCATATCCACAGGGACCAAGAAAAGGTGTTGAATCCCCTGAAATTGGAGTTACAGATGGTTGTGAGCTACCATGTATATTCGGGAATTGGACCCAGGTCCTTTGTAAGAACCGCCAGTTCTCTAGATTACTGATCCATTTTTTTTTTAAAGAGCCCTGATGACCCTATATTAATTTATAGGGTGAAAGGAGAAAACCAATTCCTATGAGTTGTGTGCTCATGCATATATGTGTACACACACACACACACACATACACACACGTCTAAATAAAATGTAATAAAATAATATTTTCTTTTTTGGGGGTGGGGGGATAGGGTATAAATATGTATCCTTGTCTGGCCTACAGCTTGCTGTGTAGACCAGGATAGCTTAGAATTCATAGAGATCCACTTTCCTTAGCCCCCTGAATGCTGGGATAAATGGCTTAAACGTTTTTTGACACTGTTAAAATTGAAGTATGATATATATCTATCCATATACTAAGTGTCTTAGTGACTGTTCTATTGCTTTGAAGGGATGCCATGACCAAGATAGCTCTTATAAAAGAAAGCATTTAATTGGGGGCTGCTTTATAGTTTCTGAAGTTTAATGCATTATCATCATGGCAGGGAGCATGGTGTCACCCATGGCACTGGGACAGGATCTGAGAGCTACATCCTGATCTAGAGAGGTGGAGAGAGTGAGACTGAACCTAGTGTGGTCATTTGAAGTCTCAAAGCCCCAGTGACCCATTTCCTCCAACTGGGCCACACCCACTCCAACAAGGCCACGCCTCCTAATCCTTCTAATCCTTTCAAATAATTCTACTCCCTAGTGACTAAGCATTGAAATATATGAGCCTATGGGGGCCATTTTTATAAAAACCACCAAACTCAGAATAAGTATAAAATTTGGGCCAGGCAGTGGTGGCACAAGCCTTTAATCCTGGCACTTGGAAGGCAGAGGCAGGGGGATTTCTGAGTTTGAGGCTAGCCTGGTCTACAGAGTGGGTTCCAGGACAGTCAGGGCTACATAGAGAAACCCTGTCTTGGAAAAAAAATTTTAATTGGGTGGTGGTGGCACACACGTTTAGTCCCAGCATTTAGGAGGCAGAGGCAAGCAAATCTCTGTGCTTGAGGCCAGCTTGATCTACAAAGCAAGTTCCAGGATAGTCAGAGCCACACAGAGAAACTCTGTCCTGAAAAAAACAAAAAATTAAGACATAAATCTGTAAACTTGATGAGTTTTTATACATGAGTATCTGTCTCATAACAGTCACAGAGCACATCTGTCTTTAGTTAGAAGGGTCCATGAGTTCAGGCTCCCGGCGCCTCCTGGTCAGTTTGCAGAGGATGCTAACCTGACTCTTGTCTCTGTCAGGTAGTGTTGGAGAGATTCATTTGGATTGTTGTATCTTTCACCTTGATACTTTGTGGTTATTTGTATATGTGTTTGGTGACAAAAAAACTTCCTGCATGATTGCTTTTAAGAAGCCTTTGGCTGAATTTAAGCAGGTCATTTAGGGAGCTCATTCCTTGCTATCTTGGGTATCTTTTTGGTTTACTGATACATGGTTTTTCTATGTAGCCCTAGATGTTCTAGACCATGCTAGCCTTGAGCCCACAGAGATCCATCTGCCTCTACCTCCAGAGTGCTGGGATTAAAGGTAATCATACATGTCCTGTCCCATTTCTTTTTGTTTTGTTTTGTTTTGTTTTGTTTTGTTTTGTTTTGTTTTGTTTTGTTTCTTTGTCTGTTTAGACAGCCTTTCTCTGTGTAGCCCTGGCTGTCCTGGAACTCACTCTGTAGAACAGGCTGGCCTCAAACTCAGAAATCTGCCTGCCTCTGCCTCCCGAGTGCTGGGATTAAAGGCATGCACCACCACTGCCCAGCCTGTCCCATTTCTTGTTTCCTTAAGGTCCCCTCGTTTCTTACTTTAATTGCTTGTTTGTTCACTTGTGTGCATGTGTAGCACGGCACGAGTGGAGAGGTCAAAATTCACTTTTCATCACCGAGTCTTTCCTTCATGTGGTTTGCAGGGATTGAAATCAGGTTCTCAGGCTTGGCAGCAAGCTCCCTTACCTGCTGAACCATCTTGACGGCCATGTTTTAGTTTTTATCATTCCCCCCCCAACCCCCCCGAGATAGGGTCTTGTTATCTAGCAGAGGTTGGCTTTGAACTCTTCATATATCTATCCTGGGCTGGCTACACTTGCCTCAACCTTCCAAGTAGCAAGGATTATAGGGACACGCACCAGCACACTTGTCTTATTTTGTAAGGCCCCCACCAGCTGCCATGTCGAAACTTTCTGCCTTCATTTTGCCTGTTGTACATTATGAGGTATCTTGGTGAATCTCCCTTACCTTCACAGTTGTCTGATTGGTGGCACTCTGCCAGTTTGCTGATGGATACATTTGCCATTTTGAATTGCATAAGGGAGCTTGCAACCAAGCCTGAGAACCTGATTTCAATCCCTGCAAACCACATGAGGGAAAGACTCAGTGATGAAAAGTGAATTCTGACCTCTCCACTCGTGCCGTGCTACACATGCACACAAGTGAACAAACAAGCAAATAAAGTAAGGAGGCTGGAGAGATGGTGCAGCGGGTTAAGAGCACTGACTGCTCTTCCAGAGGTCCTGAGTTCAATTCTCAGCAATCACATGGTGGCTCACAACCATCTGTAATGGGATCTGATGTCCTCTTCTGGGGTGTCTGAAGACAGAGTACTCATATACATAAAATAAATAAATTAGAATTGCATACAGAGATTAGAATGAAAAAACAAAAACAAAAAACCTAGCCAGGAGGTGGTGGCATATGCCTTTATTTCCAGCACTTGGGAGGCAGAGGCAGGCAGATATCTGGGTTAGAAACCAGTCTGGACTATACAAAATGAATTCTATGACAGCAAGGGATACATAGTAAGACTCTGTCTCAACCCCCACCACCACTCCCACTCCACCCCATCCCTCCCAAAAAAGAATTAAAAAACCTACTTTGTATTTCTTGTGTGCATGTCTTCAGTTCTGTGGATCCTCCACAGTAGTATTAGTAAACTAAAGGGAAATGCACATGGAGCCATTAGATATTAAGAAAATGCAAATTTATAGCAGCACCATCTGTGCATTATACAACTGTTAATGGCATACGGGATTTCCACACACTTTTTTTTCCTAATTTTTAGTTAATCATTTAATAATTAAAATATAAATTACATAATTTTTCCCTTTCCCTTTCCTCTCTCCAGTCCTTCCTGTATATCCCCATCCACACACATTTTCAGGAAGCATTCTTTTTGTGGACATCCATTAAGCCAAATCTGGTCCTAATTTTTGGTAATTGGGGTTTTTTTTTTCTTTTCAATTTTTGGAATTTTAAACAGTGGCTTTTGTTTGTGACAATTTGTAAGAAATTCTTAGTATAAAAATAATAAAATTTTGGCAGGCGTGGTGTGCACCTTCTAATCCTGGCCCTTGGGAGGCAGAGGAAGGATGATATTATGAGTTCCAGGCCGACCTGGTCTACATAGTGAGTTTCAGGACAACCAGGGCTACATAGTGAGACCCTGTCTGGAAAAAACAAAACCAAACAAACGTACGTACGTACGTGTGTGTGTGTGTGTGTGGGGGGGGGGGGGCGGGGGGGTGAGGCGCGTGTAGTTTTAACAATTGCCACCACCTTTTCTTGGGAGCTACGGTGCTACCAGCCCCTCCCCGCTACCAGCCTCCCCCAGCTTTCCGGCTTTCTGTTTTGTTCCACCCAGTTTAGCTCTGGGATCAGCCCCACCGGCCCTAACCTGGCTTTCTTTCCTACCCGCCTTTGCTCTGGGGGGGGGTCGAGCTACCAGTTTCCACCCAAAACCCTTGAATTCATGGGTAAAAGACATACAGACAGCTTTGTTACTTTTTAACTTGCCTACTAGGCACAATTGCTGGGGTCAGATAACTCTGGGCTGGAAAGGCTTACCCTTAACAATTTACTATCTTTGTCTCTCCTCCCACCCTAAACTTAGTGGCTTGTTTCACCTAGCCCCTGTTAAACATCTTTGGCCACCCACCCACAGTGGAAACCGCAGGCCTTCTCTGCGCCCCCCCCCCCAATGTGATTGCGACATTCTTTTTTTCTCCAAAGCATGGCAGAAAAGCCCCCCTTGCCTTCCTTGCAGCTGCCTTTTCCTCCTGGGACTATAAGTCCCAGTTGTACCCTCTGCCCAGCATTTGGCTCCTGGTCTTCTTTATTGACAAATTAAGAACCAATTGGGGAGCAGGGTTAGCGTCAGACCCACCCCTTGTGTGTGTGTGCGTGTGCATTCCTGTGAAGGCAATAAGAGAGTGTTGGATGTGGGTGCAGGGGAATGAAACTCAGATCTCCTGGAAGAGCAGGAAGTGCTCAGAATTGCTCCTGTACCACATTTGCTTTATCCATTCTCTAGTTGATGGACCCATAGGTAATTCATATTTATTTTTTTAAATGTATCAAATGTATTCTCGGGAACTGGCTTTTCCTGGATCACGCTGTGGCTCTGTGTGGAAGGGTCTCAGTCAGGAACTGGCTTTTCTATGACTGTACTGGTTTACATTCCCACTGATTGTGCAAGGATTCTCTTCCCTCTGCATCTGTGCCAGCATTTGTCTCTAAGCAGCTTGCCTTCCGGTTGCCTTGGTTTTAAAAGCTCTGCACAATCTGTTACCTGATTACATTTGAAATTGCTCATTTTCCGACACCTTTTCCTGTCCTGGACATTATCAGTCTTTAATTCCTGTCAAATTTGTGAGTTTCATCTAAAGACATTTTGTGATTAAGCAGGTTTGTCTGCTATTTATGATCTTACCACTTACATAGCAGGCTTGGCCGTCGTTTGCATTGTTCTGTCTTTTCTTCCTGCCATTCTCACAAAGCTTGCTATGTTACAGTTACTTGTTACATTGAATCTTTTTCCAGATTCCCAGGGTCTCTCTCCTTTGTCTTCAGTGTTCTTTTTTTTTTTTTTTAAAGATTTATTTATTTATTATATGTAAGTACACTGTAGCTGTCTTCAGACACTCCAGAAGAGGGAGTCAGATCTTGTTACAGATGGTTGTGAGCCACCATATGGTTGCTGGGATTTGAACTCCAGACCTTCGGAAGAGCAGTCGGGTGCTCTTACCCACTGAGCCATCTCACCAGCCCCAGTGTTCTTTTAAAGCCATTCCATTGAAGTATGAGTGACAGGGCTTTTCAGTTTTTACGCTCTTAGATTCTCCTGTCCATTCCTTTGTGGTTTCTGTTGTTTCTGGTCTAGACTGTCTTCTTGCTGTGCTCTGTGAGGTTGGGACCCAGTACATACTAGACAAGCACCGTACACCAAGCCATTCCCTAGTCTCTGCAACTCACTTTCAATTACAGTATGAAATAAGTCCTAACTTAACTTGCCCCAATGTGACCTTGCACTGACTGAACTTGTATCTCCTAAGAGCCATCCCCCACCCCCACCCCCTTTTTTTTTTTTGGTAAAGGTTGACTTCTTCTGTTCTTTCCTTTTATCAACACATTTGACCAGAGCAATTATGTAAAAGGCCAACAAACCAATTTCTCATAGCGAGTTTACAAAGCGTTAGAGAATCGAGAAGATTGGCGATGAGCTTGAATTTTCTCTGCAGACAGCATTTTCATTCATAAAAATCGGGTCACAGAGTCTGTGGCAAAGCTTGGCTGGAAACTGAGTATTTCACACTCTCAGGCTGCCTTGGGTTTGTTTGTTTCTAACTGGGACTTAGGACACACACAAGTAGATTAAAACAATCTCGGTTCATTACATTGTTATCTTTGAGACAGGCATAGCATTTCTTGTTACTTTCATTGGTTTCATAATGAACCCTTATGAACACACATTCCCAGCCAAGGTTTCAGCTAAAAACATTTTTAGCTTCATAGAAAATGTTGGACTGAGAGCATTTGCCTTACATGTGCAAGGCCCTAGGATCAATGCCCAGTATATGTGTGTGTGTGTGTGTGTGTGTGTGTGTGTGAGAGAGAGAGAGAGAGAGAGAGAGAGAGAGAGAGAGAGAGAGTATGTGTGTGAGAGAGACAGGGAGAGAGGGATAGAGGGAGGGAGAAAGACAGACAGAGAGACAGACAGAGAGAAAGAGGGTGTGTGTATGTGTGTGTGTGTATGTGAGGGGGCTATCCTTGTAAATATTGTCTTATCACTTGCCTTTTAAACTCAATATTATACTATTTAACTAGGGACAACAGTCTGATCCCCTGTGTTCAAGAATTTCTTTGTTTGTTTGTTGTTTTTTTGTCTTGGTTTGGTTTTTGAATTTTTTGAGACAGGGTTTCTCTGTGTAGCCCTGGCTGTCCTGGAACTCACTCTGTAGACCAGGATGACCTCAAACTCAGGAATCTGCTTGCCTCTGCCTTCCAAGTGCTGGGATTAAAGGAGTGCGCCACCACTGCTCAGCCAAGAATTTCATGAGAGTTCATCTTGTTCCTGTTGATGGGCTACTGAATAGCGTTGGTAGACTGGGGCTGTATAGCTCAGTTGTAGAGTGTGTGCTTAGTGTCCTGGAGGTCCCAGGTGTGATCAATAGTGTTGCCACAAAGCAAACGAGAAACACAATTGCTAATCTTATGAACCCTTTAAAAAGCTTTTTATTGATTCCTCGTGAGCTTCACATCATGCACCCCAGTCCTAACCATCCCCCCCCCCCCCGTTCCCTCATATCTGCCTGTCACCCTTGCAACCTCTCCTCCAAAATAAAACACAAACAACAACAACAGAAAACAAAGCATAGAAAACATCTCATTGTAGACACTATAGTGTGTCACAATGTGTCCCACAGTATAACCCTCTGTCCACACATCTTCACTTGCAGATGTTCATTGCAGTGTGTCATTGACCTGGTTTGAGATCTCTGGCTTCTGTGATGAAATCAATATCAGATCCTCATCAGGACTCCTCCGGGTTATCCTGTTGTTGCCCTGCATCATGGAGATTCTGCAGCTTTGCAATAGTAGGAGTGGCCTTTCACACATCCCAACTGTTAGCAGATGACATAGATTTTAGGATGGGCCAGTTCAGAGCCCTGGGTCTTAGCTTACTCTCAAGCCCTCAGGGCTGGCTCACCTGCGCCCATACTTCCTGAGCCAGTTCCACTGTGCTGTCCAGTCAAGGTGCAGGGTCTCTCCCAAGTGCTCCAATGAACATGGCCACCTCACCTACTCTCATACCCCAGAGTTGGCTCTCCTGACTGCCTCAGGTAGTGAGGGGCAAGGGGGCAGAGGGCATTCCCCCCACCCCCAGGCCACCTCAGCAGAGGGGTGGCAGGGCCAGTTCTCCCACACTCTGGGAGCTCACCTGCCCCCTCACCCCTCAACAAGGCTAGCTAGTTCTACTATGCTGCACAGATGGGGGTGCAAGGCTTGCTTTCCCAAGTGCTCCAGCCTACAGAGGGTGGGGCCAGCTCACCTGTCCTCATGACCCCAGGGCCAGTTCTCCCAACTGCTGCATGTGGCAAGGGGTGGGGCAGCACCTCTGCAGCTGACCCACCCCATGAAAAATGAGTGGCCAGGTCAGCTCTCCCACACTCACTGTCAGAGCATGCTCACCCATATCCAGCCCCCCAGGGCCAGCTCCACTGTGCTGCCTGGTTGAGGCCAGGGCCCGCTCTCCTGATTGCTGCCATAGTTGAGAAATGGGGCCAGCTTGCTAGAGCGCCATATTCAGTGAGGGACTGGGGGCAGTTCTGCACAACCCCTGGATATCCTCCACATGGTTCCAGTGGCTGCCTCAATCAGAGACATCACCATGGTTATCTATACCCACTCCTGCTGCTATGTACCCACAGACTCAGTCATGGCCCTCAGCAGCAGCTGGGGCTGGGACCTCACTGTGGCCTCAGGTGGCAGAGCTGGCTGACTGCTCACAGCAGGCTTCTCTGCTCCACCCTGGAGTCTCCAGTTCCATCTCTCTTCATAATGCTCAAGCCACTCCACTCACTTCTCTTTCTCAACCATCTGACCACCACATATGGGCACATTGTGGTGGCTCCTGCTGTAGGCTGGCCATGTGCTGGTGGGCCCCTGGGTGACATCCCCAGTCTATGCTGCCCCCACTCTACCCTCCCCTCCCCAAGCAGTAGGGAGAGTTGACCCTGGGGTCATGAGAGTGGGTGACCTAGCCCAAGCAGGTATCTGTAGCCTGCCTGTGCTGTGAGCTGAAGGGGAGATCTGTGGGGGATATGGCGGTCCTTAGGTCTGTGTGTGTCTTCCCCCTCCCATGCTGTGTTGCCTGGAGTTGATTTGATTTGATTTTTATGAGTCCTAGACATAAGACAGCTTTGGCCACCAAGCCATGTGCCAAGCTAGGATGAACAAAGGTCTGTCACCCTCTCTGCCTCTGACTGATAGAAAACCACCATCACCAACAGGGTGACTCTGTGCCCAAGGCCAGGGGAATATGAGTCTCCTTGAGTCATCCACACTAGAGCAAATTTCTCTTCAACCCGTACTCAAGTGTGGAGCTCCTGGGGTGAAGAGTTGGTGAATATACCTCTTTATAAAACAATGCCCAATTGTTTTCCGAAGCTTGCCCATTAATTATCTCAGCCACAACTCCTGGAACCGTTAGACTTTATACTGTCTGTCTATCAACAGTAGAGTGCATCACTGTTATCTTTCTTTATGTACATTTTTTTTTTTTGGTCATTGGCCTAATGCATTTCCTTTCTACTTTGCCACAGTTGTTGAGTTAGCAGAAACCCAAGCAGTGTCTCTGATATCTTGATTTTTGTAAGAGTTTTGATGGAGGCAAAGGGCAATTTTTATGAGGCATGAGATAGTCTAAGCCCTGTTTGGTGTTCATGTGTCATGCACAAGTGACTAAGCAATATGGATATGACAAGTCTATGTGCAGTCATCCTGTCGGTCCAAGGATGTGCTCCCGCTCTGTGTACCAGTGTCTGTGCGATGGAGTGGCTTCTCAGTGTTTGTGAAGAGAATGGAAGCCACAGCTGGAGGCTGGGTCGGTGTGGAAGTCGATGAGGGAAGAAAGCTTGACTTCAGGAGAGAAAGGCCAGCTGAGCAACCTGGGGAGACCTGTCTCAAAGACAACCCTGAGTTTTTCTGCACAGTTACCTGAGGATATTTTACCACACACAGGCCAGAAAAGCCGGCTCTAGCGAGTCTGTATCATCAAGAGGCAAAGCAAAACCCTTTCTTGTGGGCTTCAGTTCTTGTGTCAGTGGACTAGCATGACTCTTAGGCCCCCATTTCTTCCATTCTTTATGTGTAAGGTTGTCTTTTCTACTTTGTGTTTGTTTCTCAAGACAGGGTTTCATTATATAGCCCTGACTGTTGGTTATCCTGGAACACACTCTGTAGACCAGACTAGCCTCAAACTCAAAAAGATCCCCTGTCTCTGTCTCCAGAGTGGTGGGATTAAAGGCATGTACCACCACCAGCTAAACTCTGATACTTTAACCCCCATGTTTGGTTGAAGAGAGTACCTGGATATATGTGAACATCTCTGGTGCCAGTGTGAACTAGCAAGCAGGTCAACACATCTTTGCATCTTAGTTCCTTTGTGCAGTTATTTGTCTGCCTCTCAAGACTAGTGTGAGATGTGGCTGATTAAAAATATGTGAAAAATGCACATTCACTTTCTCTAGATAAATACGAGGAATTTTACACCTCTATGGTAAATATTTAAAAGTTGATTGTGAACATGTGCTTGAGATTTGTTTTGTTTTAACTTTTTGGAGTGTGTGCTACCATGCTTGGCCTTGGGATCAATTTTTATTACTACATTATCTGATCAATTGGCAATTAAAATTCAGAGCTGGAGTTTCAGGTTCTCCTGATGTGGTTGGAGAATCTGAGATGGGTCTGTTATTCTCATGAAGGAGGATGGAGATCTGAGGGGCAGACAGGGGTCAGAGGTGAGATGGTGGCTTGCAGTGATCCATGGCTTGGGCTGTTTACACAGACTCCTTCAAGTGCAGGGCACTCTGGGACTTGGGCTTGAACTCTATAACTTAATTTTGACAGAAAAATTAAAAAAAAGAAACCAACTAACCAACCAACCAACCAACCAACCATGAAAGTATAGAGTCAGGGCAGGATTTGTGCAGTGTGGGCCTTACTACTTGTGACCATTCCAGGATGTAGAGTTTGGTGTCCTTAGCTTCTGATGAAGTGTCTGTCTGTCTGTCTGTCTGTCTGTCTGTCTGTCTATCTATCTATCTATCTATCTATCTATCTATCTATCTATCTATCTATCTATCTAATGTAAGTACACTGTAGCTGGCTTCAGACACTCCAGAAGAGGGCATTAGATACTACTATAGATGGTTGTGAGCCACCATGTGGTTGCTGGGAAATGAACTCAAGACCTCTGGAAGAGCTCTTAACCACTGAGCCATCTCTCCAGCCCCTGATGAAGTTTTTAATAAGTTAGATGTCTGTAAGAGTCCCATCCATAGTCAGGCTGTTGAAATTGAAGGTCAACCAATATAATCTTACCCAGTGATTTCTTTTTTAAAGACAGCTTTATAGAAATATATTTGACACCCAATAAACTGTGTATATGCACCGATGCTCCTGGGTTTTATATGGGGGTTATATCTTGATAAAATCGCCGTACATTGAGATCATTATAAGAAATATATTGAGTACACCCACACCCAATACATTTAGAATCACATTTAGTTAGAATGGTGATCAGTAGCGTCTGCAGCTTGCATAAGAGTATGTGAGATGTCAGGACGTAAATGTGCCATCATCGAAGTGTGACTGACTCCTGGTTACCCTGCTTCACCCTTACAGTGAAAACATGCTTTCCTCAGGATCTTCCGTGTCCTCTCCTCAGCATACAGATGTCCACAGTGATGAGCACGCTAGGCTGGAGCGGCCAGGCAATCTTGGTCATCAGCATTAGACAGCTGATGAGACTCCGATAGCCCTTCACTCTCCCCAGTGCAAGCATTCTTGCCTGTACTGTTGGTTTACTGGACTCTCATGCTGGGGAAGATGACACGGTTGTCTGTGGTCCCTGATGGAACAGAGTGTGGCAGAAATAACAGCTGCCTGGCTGACTGTCTGAACCACCCAGGAGGAAGAGTGCAATAGGCCCTGACTGTTTCAGGTCCACCGTGAGTAGAGAGAGGCTGGAGGACAGACAGAAACAAACGGACAGACAGACAGACAAACAGAGCCTGTTTTAGAGAGGTCTGTGGGAAGAGGAAGAGTTTGTGTTAGAAATGGAGAGTGCTTTCTGTGGCTCTCTGAAAGCTGCAATTCCTAGATTTCTGGCACCAAGAGTTAATGTTTCTGAAGTCAGCCATGTGGATAGGTGTAATGATCTAAACATGGCATGGCTGTCTGCAGCCCTGGGCATTCTGTCCCACATCAGTGGCTCGACTCCATTGCCACCATCAGGATCCCCTGGAGCCAGTGTTAGAGCAGTTGACTCTGCCACGCCCCCTGGTTTCTGATTCAGTGGTTTTAGAGCTGATGTTGGGAATGTGCTGTTCTGGGGAACATGATTTGAGAACCCCTGTTCCCCAAGCTAGCCACAGCTGTTACACTGCAGACCTGTTTAGCCTTTGACTTTAAATGTAGCTAAAAGCCCTTTCTGTGCCATAACACACCATACCGTAGTCAACTGAAGGGCACTGAAAGGCATTAGTAGACTGAAGGGTATTTGGGACAGCTGATGGTGGCTCAGGGATATTTCTGGCCCTTTAGAGGAGCCATAGCCTGAAATACTTGTATACTGAAGTACAGCCTTCCTTGGGATTTCAGTTTCTGCAAGAAGCCACAGATTAGATGCCGGTAAGGTTCACTCAGTGAGAGTGAGGTTCTCCACCTCTCCTGCCTCCACCTCCCAGGCCTAAGGGCTCCTGACTTGCTTCCAAACCTCTGACAGAATTTGTCTTTGTTGATATACAGTTTCTTTGGGGAGCACACAGCTGATACTGAACAAAGGCCTTAGTGCCACTGAGCAATTTAAACCAGTCCGTTGTTCCAACTTGGTCTATGGTCTCTTAATTTGTAGGATTGGTCCATATAGGAACATTTCAAACAACTCAAAGTGAAAAAAAAAAGGATTGGGGTGATGGTGGCGATCACCTTTAATCTCAGCACTCTGGAGGCAGAGGCAGGTGGATTTCTGAGTTCGAGGCTAGCCTGGTCTACAGAGTGAGTTCCAGGACAGACAGAGCTACACAGAGAACCCTGTCATGAAAAACCAAAACCAAAACCAAACCAAAAAGAAAAGCAAAACCAAAAAAAAGAACTTTTGAGAAGGTATTTTGAGCTTTTTTGGGGGCTGAGCTTCTGCAGGGATAAAAATACCAGGAAACAGGAAAAACAAGTTGGACTTCTCAGTGTTAGAGAACTTGTGCAAGGATCGTGGCTCGTGAAGGTGGGTTGGGCAGGTTGTAAAATGGAGATGGCACGTTGAGATTAGCCTGCTTCTCTCTGTGCTGGGCTATTTCTCTGCTTTCCTTCCTCCAAGCAGGCGAAGGCCCTTCTGGTGAGGAATTCTCAGCATCACTAGTGATTAAATTTTGTCACTCGCTGCTCTTCTGAGGTTAGACACGTAGAGGTTTTATGATGTATCTCCGAGTGTGGTGAGTGTGAGGAGAGTGATCTTTGTTTCAGGGACACGTGATGTACCACAGTGCACACCTCCAGAAGCTGGGGTGGACTTGGAAGGGAACAGCTAGTTGAGAGGGGCACAAGGCTCAGCTTCCACACCACTATGTCTTCTTCTATTTTACTTTGAGCAGATTAATTTCCTCATATGAAAATGCTATCTCCCTGGGTGGGGCTAAAATAACCACACTTAGACTGCTAGGCACGTGATCAGGCACTCATCAGGCGACATTTCTTTTCCTTCATAGTGGTGGGTGACTTCTGTCACATTGCTCGACTGGCTGGCTGCGAGTGTAGCCTGACTGTGCGCATGTGAACTTGTAAAGAAGGCAGAGCAGAGAGGAAGTGAAGAATGCTGTCATCAAAGCTTTTTTTGTTTTGTTTTTGTTGGTTTTTTTGAGACAGGGTCTCTCTGTGTAGCCCTGGCTGTCCTGGAACTTGCTCTGTAGACCAGGCTGGTCTCAGACTCAAGAGATCCTCCTGCCTCTGTGCCCTGCTCCAGCTTTTTTTTTGTAAATTGGAACGTGGACCTTAGTATCCATGTATCCTGTGCATCCCCCAAATTAACTATTTTATGCTTTAAACTAGTTTGTGTAAGATACATTTTTGAGATAAACTTTTGAATTTAATCTCAAGAGTGAGTCTGTGGCATTTCTTGGTTGGCCGGACTCCACCGTGTGGCTTTCCATTGCCCTTTTCTATCAATTCTTTTCCGTGCTGGAAGACCTGGGGTAGAGACTTGGTCAGGGCTTACCAGAGGCTGCGCTGAGTGGCGAGTCCAGCACTTGGCTTGGGAATGACGGCTGCTGAGCTTTTCTTCTCCCAAGACAGATTTTAATTTGTGTTTCGCTTTATATTCTTTTGCTCTAGTTTCACAGGAAATCTTTTTACAGCAAGCTCTGGGCCTCTTTTTATTATATTTATTTATTTGTGTATATGTGCGTTGGAAGGTGCACCGTGGGACTTAGCTTTCTCCTTCTACCACGTAGGTCCCAGAGATTGAGCTCAGGTTTGTGAGGGTTCCTTTGCCAGCTGAGCCACCCTGAAGGCCAAGCTCTGGGCTTCTGACTTATGCAGACACTGTCCTGGTTTTGATTAGCAAGGCCTCCCGCGTGACCATTTTTATTAGGTCTAGGTCCTTGGGAAGGTTATCCAATATCCTGAGCCACAGCTTCCTCGTTTCTGAGAGAGGTGTCATGGCTATAAGATTGTGCCATGCTCTGTCAGATGAGCATTGTTAGCAGCCCAGTCCCTTGTCTCGATAAGTGAGCGAGCCATTGCTATGAGTCAGTGAGTGGTTGCTCTGGCTGGAGGATTGTAGGGATAGATGCGGGGAGATAAGAGAGGCTTGTACCTCATCCTGCAGGGACTTGAGTGAAAGGCCTCTAGGAGGTGGTTGCACTTGAGCTAAGATTTGGAGTTCAGTGAGGGATTAGCAGACAAAGAAAGGGGGAAGGGCATTCCAGGCTGTAAGGAGCCAGAAGGACTAGGGCTCTGGTAAAGTTCCTGTTGGAGGGGAAAGGAGGGGGAGTAGATCCAGGAGAAAAGTAAAACAGGCTTTCAAGAAAAGGAAGCCTTTTAAAGTTCTGATGAGATCTCTAGAATAAGAACAGGCCTTTGGCTTGGCAACCGTTTTGGCTGAGAGGGTGTTTGTTGTGTTCAGTTGTAAGGAATTCTGTGGGAGCCAAGAATGGTTCCCACCCGGGCCCCCTGAGGTGGAATCTGAGTACACTCCCTGGAAACCCACCTGCTGGCTTGGCAGTGACCCCGAATTCCACTTTCAGAGAAATGATCCCGTCTCTCTCTAAGCCTGAATATGAAACAATCAAAAACACCACATGCTCCCATAGCAGAGAACGTAAGATGTAAGGCTCACGTATAGTAAGAACATACAATGTATAGATGTAAGGACACACCATGTATAGATGCAGATAATAATTGCAAGAGTATAAAATAGCAGAATCATCCAGTTTCAAGCTTGCAAATTTTGTGGCAGAAAA
Source organism: Mus musculus (assembly GCF_000001635.26). Classification (NCBI taxonomy): domain Eukaryota; kingdom Metazoa; phylum Chordata; class Mammalia; order Rodentia; family Muridae; genus Mus; species Mus musculus. The sequence goes on along the minus strand of NC_000079.6, from coordinate 100,516,138 downwards.
AAAAAAGCTCAATTGGATCCAAAGGATTGACTTGTATCCAGTATAGTAGGAGTTTGTTTTTTGCTCTTTTGTTTTTTTAAAACTATGTTCAGAAGGCGTGGTAGATAGGATACTTCATGTCCTTTAATCCTACAGATATTCTTATGAAGTAATTGCCCTCAATTTATGCAGACGGGAACACTGAGACCCAAAAAGATTGATGCCATTATTCTTTTTAAAGATTAACTTGTGTGTGTGTGTGTGTGTGTGTGTGTGTACACATGCATGCAAATGCCCACAGACAATGGGAGATTCTGCTCGATCCTTTAGAGGTGCTGTTAAAGGTGGCTGTGAGTTGCTTGACAGGGGTATTGGGCGCGGCACTTGGTTCCCTCAGCCAATCAGGCAGTGAGCTCAGGCTTCTCACGTGGAAGGGGTGAGTGTAAGAAAGTTACTGTAGCTAATTACTTCACGTTATTCTATAATCTGAGCTAAATATTATATAGTTTATATGTGATAACTCCCCTCCCACTTCTGAATGAAAACAAAGAAGAAAGGAAAAGACATGATTGTTCCTAGGTGAGGTGGAGGAGAAAGTTTGTGATAGAGATATTGGAGATCGTAGCCAGTGGCAGACACATCTGGAGTCGTCATGACCCTAAACCATGTCCTGAGAGAAGAAGGGGAAGGGAGAGAGGGAAGCCAAGTAGAGCACCCAGGAGGCCAAAGGTACAAAAGGAGAAACAGGTAACCCTAATGTCTGGATGACATAGGGAAGGGCCTCTGTGGCTGCAGAGTTCAGGGAAGAGGGTGGGGTATGCAGACCATACCCTGTAACAGGTAGGGACTGAGGGATTCTGGGAGAACCTGGAGGCCAGGCTCACTTCTTCTCCCAGGTTTGCAACATAACATTTACCCCTTTCAGTTCTGAGTGAGAAATGACAATGTCTCCTGGGTTGATTTTTTCTTTTTTCTTTTTTAAAGGTTAAAAATGTGTCTGCAGGCACACAGGACATGCCTCCACCCCCATCTGACTATGCGGAAAGAGTTGACAGTCCAATGGCCTACTCCTCCAATGGCAAAGTGAATGGCAAGCGATCATACCCAGAGTCTTTCTATAAGTCAACACCTCTGTAAGTAGCACTTTAATTTGATAACATTTGTCTAAATATGAGTATTGGCCTATTGTTTTGTGCTATCCTCCCTTTTCCTTGTTAGTCAGAAGGCTGAGAAGTGGCAGTGCCATTGTCCTTTCAGATTTAATCTTTTCAGAAGTCCAAAGGCTTTTTCTCTATTTTTTTTTAAAGGATTATTTATCTTATGTATGTGTGTACCCTATAGCTGTCCTTAGACACACCAGAAGAGGGCATCGGATCCCTTTACAGATGGTTGTGAGCCACCATGTGGTTGCTGGGAATTGAACTCAGGATCTCTGGAAGAGCAGTCAGTGCTCTTAACCATTGAGCCATCTCTCCAGTTCCCAAAGTGTCTGAAACCGAAAATCTGTTTAAAAATTCTGTCTTGCAACTGTGGACTCCTGTAAAATAAATAATAAGTTAAATATTTACTTAACTTCAAGAAGGAAATACCAGGGCATAATCATTCTGATCAAAGCAAAATCTAATATCTGGGATTCACTCATGATTTTCTGGGCTCCTCAAAGGGCTTGAGTCACTTCTCCAGCTCTGGCTTCTGCAGTACACAGAGCTTGTCTTAAGCTCAGGCAGAATCCACTCATAGGCTCTCTTCATGGTGCCAAGCTTCAACTTCTCTGCATGACCCCTTCAATCTCTGGCCTTTAACTGGCACCGAGACTGTACCTTCACCAATGACACCTCCTGGCCTCTCACGGTGCCAAGCCTCAGCTGCTCTCCATGACCCCTTCATGCCTTCAAAACCAGTATCACCTAGGTGACTGACTCTTGCACTAACAAGTTCCGCTACCAGTGTGAGGTGTACCTTGGCCACCTCTGGAACACAGCCTCTGTGTGCTGACTCTCAGGAAGCACATCCAGAGGATCTCACCTCAGCGGTGCTCGTCTCTTCTTAGTCATCACTAATTTCTTAGCTTCAGCCAACCAGCATCATTTATCCCAGTAAAACAAAGTTTTTACTTTAGTGGTTCTGGTATTTTGTTAGTCACAGCTGAGTCTTAATCCCCAGCTGACCAGAACTACATTTTCCTCACACAAATGACCCACATCTTTTCATCCCTCTGAAACTTCCCAAGCCAGATCTCCATCATCTGCCCTGCTCTCGACAATCTTAGTTTTCAGAGCCACGACAGAATAGCTCACTGAGCTCTCAAACACTCAATGACTTTTCTTACCCAAAAATCTAATATCACAGTCCTCCGCAGAACACGGTCAGGTCTGCCACAGTAATACTCCACCATCCTGGTATCACCTTGTTTTCGGATTACTATTGTGACGAAACACCATGACCAAAGCAAGTTGGAGGAAAGGGTTTGTTTTGCTCACAGTTCCATTTGTTCATCTTCAAAAGCAGTCAGTACAGGAAGCTGCAGGCAGGAGCTGATGCAGAGGCCCTTAAATAGGCCAAACCATATCCAAAAGAGTTTATATGAAGCCTGCCATGGTGGTACTTACCTACCATACTAGCCCTCGGGGGTATGGAGGCAAGAGGATCAAGAGTTCAAGGTCATCTTCAGCTATGTTGTGAATTTGAGGGCCAGGTTCCATGACAACCTTGTCTCAACAACGAACAAACTCCTTCAAAACAAAGGATAAAAACAAAGTTTGGTTTTACTGCCTCAAAGCAGAAAGCACATAGAGTGGCTGGCATTGTGGGTAGAGTGTCTAAGAGCTGATTAATCATTGACACTCATGTAAGGTTAACATAAGGGTAGCATAACACATACAGCAACATTGAAGAAATAAATACTGCCCTCCCCGGTTCCCCAGCTACACATCATTCCCCAAAGCTTCAGGGTCAATAAGAGCTTAAGTGTGGTTAGAATGCTCAGCAAAGGAGGATGGCTCAGCGGTTAAGAGCACAGACTGCTTTTCCTGAGGTCTTGAGTTCAATTCCCAGCAACCACATGGTGGCTCACAACCATCTTTAAAAAAAAAAAAAAAAAAAAAAAAAGAATGCTGAGCTAAGGCTCTGACAATAGTGAGGCCCAGGTGGCACCGGAAAATCATAAACCTAGAGATAAAACTTAGCTTCTGGATTCTGTAGATTGGAAGCAATAGAGAGGGGAGAAAAAAAAAGCTTCAGTTACTTTTATTTAATACTTGGTCTGAACAGAAGGCTGATAACTTAGAATGTCTCTGCCATTTTGTTGTTGTTGTTCATTTTTGTTCTTTACTGTTTACAGAGCAAAAATGAAACTGTTTCTGCTGCTCAGAAATAGCATGTGCCCGTCTCAGCCCTTTTTATTGCTGTTGGGTTTTGTTTTCATGCCCAGCGGCAGGAACATTATATGCAATTTAGCGTCTGATGCAACGTGAAATAATTACGTTAGGAACATAACATGTGTTCTGTTAAACCCCTGTTGCTTCTACATGGCTTTAAGTTCAACACAGACGGAGTTAAAAAGAATACTTAATAAGCTCCGTCCCTTGAAAGGTGGGTGTCTTAGTCAGGGTTTCTATTCCTGCACAAGCAGCATGACCAAGAAACAGTTGGGGAGGAAAGGGTTTATTCGGCTTACACTTCCACACTGCTGTTCATCACCAAGGAAGTCAGGACTGGAACTCAAGCAGGTCAGGAAGCAGGAGCTGATGCAGAGGCCATGGAGGGATGTTACTTACTGGCTTGCTTCCCCTGGCTTGCTCAGCCTGCTCTCTTATAGAACCAAGACTACCAGCCCAGAGATGGTTCCACCCACAAGGGGCCTTTCCTCCTTGGTCACTAATTGAGAAACTGCCTTACAACTGGATCTCATGGAGGCATTTCCCCAACTGAAGCTCCTTTCTCTGTGATAACTCCAGCTGTGTCAAGTTGATACGAAACTAGCCAGTACAGTAGGTATTTAGATAGGGCCTCTCGGTGTAGCCCACTCAAGATGACAATGATTCTTCAACTTTAACCTCTTGAATGCTGGGATGACAGGCATTCATGACTATACTCAAAACCATGAAGCGTTTTAGTTTAACACACACACACACACACACACACCAGCATTCCTGGGGACTGGAAGAACCTGTAGAAAAGAACTGTCCTCATTATTTTCCTGATAAGTCTTTTGTTGAGTAAGTCTCTGGCACAGGGCAGATAAACACCTCTTACAGCTTAGTCTGAACTTCCTAAAAGGAAGCGTGAGATCCACTTTACTTAGAAGTTTTAACATGGACTCCCCTCCCCCAATCAGAACTTTAAAGCTGCTTGTGTGTTGGAAGGGTCTGAATTGGTGCCAGACTGAATGCAGGAATCTGTGCATCTGCTCAGGGTGAGCGCCCTTGACTGTGGGTGTCTCTTAGCCCTGTTCTTGCTGCCCTTTTGGTTGCAGGGTGGTGGCAGAGTCAAAGTGTATTCTATCTCTGAGCGATGGCCTGTGTTTTCACTAGGGTGCCTGAAGTGGCCCAGGAGATTCCTCTGACCTTGAGTGTGGATGACTTCAGGCAGCCTCGGTACAGCAGCAATGGTAACCTAGAGACACCTTCTAAAAGGGCTCCCACGAAGGGGAAAGCAGGAAAGGGCAAGAGGACGGACCCTGACCACTATGAAACAGACTACACGACAGGTGGGGAGTCCTGCGAGGAGCTGGAGGAGGACTGGGTCAGGTAAGCCCTTCTCTTCTGCCCCTTAAGCATTTGGTTACAGGCCAGGTTTGTGGTTGTTGCCTTGGAAACTGGGGTCATGATGTCATCTCATTTTTTCCCCTCCAGGCCTGGAGACAGTTTTGAGGGTTTTGTTTTCCTTTGGTGCCCTTTTATAAAACAGAAGTGCAGGGCTCTGTTTGGATGGTAACCATGTCTCTTTCACACACTCTTCTCCCTGAAGTGGCTCTTCTACCAATTGACACTCAAGAAAGGCTTTCTAAGAAATGAAACATAAGTTTAGGAGAATTGTGTTGGACTGATAATAAAATTTCCAAGTACACAGACTTTCCTGAGGCAGTTACTTTCAAGTTATGCTTTCATGGTAAGCCCAGAGATTCTTTTCAAGTTTAACCCAAAGAACTCTGGCAACAGCCTTGTAAGCAGTTGAGGTAACGGTTTATTGCGTAGCTAAGGTGATGGTTAAGGTTTTTGTGTTGATGGCTTGCCCAGTGCTAACTATACAAGTGTGACAGGTAGCCTTGTCATGCCAGGACCACAGTCACAGCAGATTTTCCTTTCCTTTCCTTTCCTTTCCTTTCCTTTCCTTTCCTTTCCTTTCCTTTCCTTTCCTTTCCTTTCCTTTCCTTTCCTTTCCTTTCCTCTCCTCTCCTCTCCTCTCCTCTCCTCTCCTCTCCTCTCCTCTCCTCTCCTCTCCTCTCCTCTCCTCTCCTCTCCTCTCCTCTCCTCTCCTCTCTTTCTTCCTTTCTTTCTTCCTTTCTTTTTTCTTTTTTTCTGTTTTAGACTAGGTTTCTCTGTATAGCCTTGGCTGTCCTAGAACTAGCTCTGTAGACAGGATGGCCTTGCCTCTGCCTCCCAAGTGCTGGGACTAAAGGTATATACCACTGCCGCCCAGCTCATTAAACATTTTTGCAGCATGAATGGTGGTTTATAAATCTCAAGTTCTTAGGAGATATGGGTGGGGCATGGATATACCTTACTTATGATTTTTTCCTTTGATTTAAGTTTTATTGCATTATGATGAGAAAAGATACATAACTTAAATTTATCTGAATTTTTTTAACATTTAAAAACATGTTTTGAGTAAGTAGACTTACATCACATTCTTCTTTGCTTTTTGTACCCCGACTCCTCCAGGAGGGCCCTCCAAACTTGCAATACCTTTCGTTTTTTATCATATTCTTTAAAATTTATAAAATATTGTAACAATAAAAATGAGTATTATAAAAGTTGTTTGATATAAAACAACAATCAATTGAACAGTTAGGTAGATAATTGTCTACAGCAATACTGAAAATACATATATTTTTCTCAGTGTAAATTTTAAATAACTCCAAATATATTAACTGTATGATATTTTAAAATAATATATTACTGTTAGTTTTTTTAATGAACATAAATAAAGTTTTTTTGTTTGTTTGTTTTATTTTTAGTAGAGCTTAAAATCTGGGCTCTTACTGTGGTACAAACACAAAATAAGAACAGTGTTTGGACATTGGAGTTCATTGTAATAAGGCTGTACTTCAATGTCCCTCACATCACCAAAGGATTTTACCTCCATAGTAGATAAGCTAAGAGTTGACAGTTCTGCTGCACCAAGGAATGAATTGTAGGCACGATTTTTGGATACAGATTTCCTGCTATGGTCAAAGCTGTTTGACTTGAGTGATTGTCATCATTCTCAGGCTACAGGGAACAGGTTACATTCATTTAAGAAATGGTATGTGTATTAAGATGGTCTATCCATGAAGTCATTCATCAACTGTTTCAATGAACAATGGTTCTGCTTGGAGGGTGGCACAGATATTAGGTGAGGGTAAGATTCTGGTTCATTGGCTTAGATGATTTTGAAAAGCATTCATCTCAGAATAAGAGTAACTTATAAAGTCCTCTTCTTCAAAATTGATACAGTAATTATAAATATCAAGCAAAACCTTCAGTCTCACTCTTTGCTATTATTCTCTTACAAGCCACCTCCCATTTCTTTTGGCTGTCTACATTTCTTTTGGCTGTATAAATAATTTTGAAATATGTAAGCTGTTCTGAAAACCATACTATAGTCTAAAAACATCAAATAAACAATCCTACTAATAGAGAGGCTGAGATAGGAGAAACATGATTTCAAGACCATTATGTGGCACACAGTAAGACCCTGATATGTACAAACAAGCAGAAAGTATATATGGATTGTATAATATTGGACCTATTTCTCCCATTACCAAATTAGAGAGACCACGGAATGACAGCTGACAAATTTCTAATTCCTCATATTTTTGAATTTCAATCGATTTGGATATGTTAATAATATTAATTTTCATATTAAGAGATATTAAGGAAAAGTGATTGTTACTTCCTGTTAATTTTCTTGTTAGAGGTAGAATTATGTTTGGGTGGGTTTGTTGTCAGTTTCTTGCTCTTTTAGGGTGTAGTTTCACTCTTTGTGTTGGTGTTTTCCATCTATTATCCTTTGTAGGTTTGGATTTGTGGAAAGATATTGTGTAAATTTGGTTTTGTCATGGAATACTTTGGTTTTTCCATCTATGGTAATTGAGAGTTTTGCTGGGAATAGTAGCCTGGGCTGGCATTTGTGTTCTCTTAGGGTCTGAATGACATCTGCCCAGGATCTTCTGGCTTTCATAGTCTCTGGTGAGAAGTCTGGTGTAATTCTGATAGGTCTGCTTTTATATGTTACTTGACCTTTTCCCATTACTGCTTTTAATATTCTTTCTTTGTTTAGTGCATTTAGTGTTTTGATTATTATGTGATGGGAGGAATTTCTTTTCTGGTCAAGTCTATTTGGAGTTCTGTAGGCTTCTTGTATGTTCATGGGCATCTCTTTCTTTAGGTTAGGGAAGTTTTCTTCTATAATTTTCTTGAAAATATTTACTGGCCCTTTAAGTTGGGAATCTTTGCTCTCTTCTATACTTATTATCCTTAGGCTTGGTCTTCTCATTGTGTCCTGGATTTCCTGGATGTTCTGGGTTAGGACCTTTTTGCTTTTTGCATTTTCTTTGACTATTGTGTCAATGTTTTGCTCATTAAAATTTTTTGCAGCATGAATGGTGGTTTATAAGCCTTGCTTCCTCAAGTTGTTAGGAGATGTGGATGGTGCATGAATAAACTGCTTAACATACCTTACTTAGGATTTTTTTTTTGAGACAGTATCTCTCTGTGTAGCCCTGACTGTCTTGGAAACTGCTCTATAGACCAGGCTGGCCTTGATTAAAGTCATGCACCATCTCCTCTGGCATCCACACATATGATTCCTCCTTTTTTTTTAAAGAAGTTTTCATTTTTTTCCCATCTCATCCTTTTTTTTTTCCTTTTATTCGATATTTTATTTATTTACATTTCAAATGTAAGGCAATTTTAAAAAAAGATTTATTTATTATTATACATAAATACACTGTAACTGTCTTCAGACACACCAGAAGAGAATATCAGGTCTCATTACGGGTAGTTGTGAGTCACCATGTGGTTGCCGGGATTTGAACTCAGGACCTTCGGAAGAACAGTCAGTGCTCTTACCTGCTGAGCCATCTCGCCAGCCCCCACATATGATTGTTATACCTTGTTTTCCTTACCCACAAGTCTTTTTGACCTGGTCAATTCATCTATCTGGGATATATTTGTCTAACTTAAATAATGGAACATTTAACTGAATACTGAGAAATCACCACATTTGTTTTCCTTTCAATCAAAAATATAATTTTCCTCTCTGTAGAATGAAGACATCTTATTGACTACTAGAGCTAAGATTTAATTAAGTCTCATGCTCTGTGGAGTTTTATCGTCCTGTCAAATTAGCTTCAAGAATTTTCCCAGTGGACATTTTGAGGTGTCAGCTTCATATGCAGGGAATAGCTGGCACGTTCAGACATACACAATCCAGCACAGAATGCTTATTACATTTTCTTTATTGGGGTGGGGCACTCTGTGTGTGTGTGAGAGTGTGTGTGTGTGGTCCCAGAGGACAATATGATGGAGTCACTCCTCTTCTGGCATTCAAATTCATGTCTTCAGGCCTGGAAGTGAGGCCTTCTGCCCGCTGATCTCGATGGCCTCAGAATTCCGGCATTAGTTCGTCAGACTTTCATGAGTTGCCAGTTTATTTACGCAATGCATTTGTTTTCATAGGTGTGTGTGATTTAATGCTGGAGATTGAACCTAGGGTGTTACACACACTATACACCCACTTTAGTGCTGAGCTACGCCTCTAGCCTCTGTGTGTGCATTTTTAATGCATACTTTTATAATGAAAGAACAAGATAAGCTCTTTCCACTTGGGAATAATAAGACCAAAAATAAATAAATAAGCTTGTCTGAAGATGGTAGGTGGTAGCAGGAAACAGCCACTCCCAGACAGCTGTTTTGAGGTAATCAAAACAGGCTATGTGTCCAGCATTGTTTTAAGACTTTAAACCTAGGTGTTCTATCACACTGTAGTATCATTAGTGAGAATCAATGTATTCTCATTAACTAAAACCTTAAATTTCATGACATTTGCCTTGATTTGTAAATATATGAGAAGTATTTATATAATATGAATGGTAATATAAAAAGAATAATCAGTCTGTGTGTGTGTGTGTGTGTGTATGTGTGTGTGTGTGTGTGTGTGTGTGTCTGTGTGTGTGTATGTGTGTCTGTGTGTGTGTGTTACTATGGCTTAAACCCAGAACTTTGATTGTATACAGTGTAGGAAAATGGTCTGCCACTGAGCTTTTGAGGTCTAAAATCATTCCAGAGAGCTTGTCATTTTAGCAAGGGAGCACAGAACATTCCTTCTGACAAGCATTTGGCTTTGGTAGGGATGTGTTTAGAGGTGAGGGAGGCAGGGAATATCCACTTAGCTACTTCAGACTGAGCCCCTCTGTAGTGAATAGGTGACATGTGATGGGCAGCGTACCCTTACTTTTCTGTAATAGTTCTTAGTAGAAATTAATGGCACCTTACCTTTCTCCTAGGACACAACAGAAAACAAGAGGATATGATTTTTAGTATTCCTTACCAGTGTGCTGTCTTTGAGAGAAAACCACTGGCTTTTAATATGTGCAGAGGGTACTCACAAATCATTTTCTCTTCTGATTCTCAGGGAATATCCACCTATCACTTCAGATCAACAAAGACAACTCTACAAGAGAAATTTTGATGCAGGTCTGCAGGAGTATAAGAGCTTACAGGCAGAACTAGACGACGTCAATAAAGAGCTCTCTCGTCTAGATAAAGAGCTGGATGACTACAGAGAGGAGAGTGAAGAGTACATGGTAAGTTGTCTGACTTTTCAGTTTTGTGTTTTGTTTTTCAAGACAGGTCTCACATACTTCCTGCTGACCTCACACTTAATATATACCTGAGGATGGCACTGAATTCTTGAGACTTTTGCCACCATCTCCCAAATACTGGCATTTCAGACATGGGCCACCTTGTCTGGTTTCCAAACTCCTAAATGTTGGAATTCAAATCAATCTCTCTCTCTCTCTCTCTCTCTCAATAAAATTTAGATGTTACAAAGCAATAGTCTAAATATATAAATGTATCAATTTCTATTTAAAAGAAAGTGACCATATTAATTTTTATATATCATTTTTCTTGTAAAAACCTCAACTCAGAACTGTAGATATGGAAGTATATCCCTTGGGTGGGACTTGGTGTCTGTTGAATACTTTTAATCTCTGCACTTGGGAGGCATGAGTAGGCTCTCTGAATTTGAAGCCATTCTAGTCTACATACTGAGTTCTAAGATAGCCAGGGTTACATGAAGGGCGGGGGTGAGGGTTGGGGTGGGCTGGTGGGCAGGCATGTGTTTTCTTCCTTAAATTTCTACCACATACCCCAGAAAAAGTTTGTTACCATGAGTGCCTGGAGTGTAGGTAGGCAGACACAATCTTCAATCAGGACTTGTTTTGAGCAGTTAAGAGCACTGGCTTGTCTCCCCAGATGACTGGAGTTCACTTCCTAAGGAGCCACTACCCAATCAGTTATCTGTAACCCCAGTTCCAGGATTTCTGATGCCCTCTTCTGCCCTTCATAAAGACCGGACACAAGTGATATGCAGACTTACTGCAGGCTAAGCATCCATACACACAAAATCAAAATTCAAATTAAGGTGTGCATGTCTTTAATCCTATCACTTGGAAGGCAGAGGCAGGGGGATCTCTGAGTTGGAGCTCATCCTGTTCTACAAAGAGAGTTCCAGGACACAGAGAAATCTGATTTTGAAAAAACAAAGAACAAACAAATAGAAAGGGAAGGAGAGGGAGAGGGAGAGGGAGAGAGAGAGAAATCAAAAGTAAGCAAGCATCATTAGATAGGCACTCAAACTAGTCACCAAAACTTGACTGGGCAAGGGCAAAGTAGAGTGTCCTCTTGTGTTAGGTTTTCAAGTACATGAGCAAATAACAGCAGGAAGGTTATCAAATTAGGGGCTTGCAAATGTCCAGCAGACACTGACTGGGGAAGCCTCTTTCAGGCTGTTGTTCCCTGTTGAGCTTTCTCTCCCACTTGCGGGCTTCCCATGGCTCAACTTCAGCTCCTGGTTCCCACTGCCAGGAAAGCTGACACTTTTCTGCCTTGGGGTAAACAGTGGTAGCCTCTGGATTCAGCTCTAGCAGTTATTAAGGACACAGCGTTGTTACTCGGGCTGTTTGGCTGTTCTCTCCCTGCCTTGGAGTAGTGGGTGCTCCAGTTCTTGCTTAGGTGGTAGTATTATAGGCATGTGCTGTCTCACCTGGCTTTTCTTCTTCTTCTTCTTCTTTTTTTTTTCTTCTTCTTCTTTTGCAGAGATAGACAACACTTTAGGCAAGCTCCCTCCCACTGCTACTTGAACACAGTGCTTGGCACGGCTTTCCTTCCATCTCCTTTACACAGAAGTGGCTTGTGGTTATTGTCTGGTATCAGTAATAAAAGTCTACTTCTAGTGACCCAGCGCCTGGCTCTGAGCACAGGCTGACCTTGAACCCTTCATGCTCATGCCTCTGTCTGCCAATGCTGGGATTTCAAGTTTGTAGCTATAGGATTTTTAATTTTATGATTGTATGTATCATCCTTTACTGAAGGATATTTCTTTGGAAATAGTGTAATACGGAAAAAGCTACTGGCAAGCCTTTCAGGTTTGTATTTGTGTGTTCTTAGGTAGTGAAAATAAAAGCCAGAATGTGACACTGTTGATCCAGAGAGAGGGCGTGCATTTAAAATATTTCAGTTGCCCATCAGGATTGTACCAGCCACATTTCCCCAGTACTGTGCTAGGTGGCTCATTTGACTGCCTTAGGTATTAGTAACTAAACCTTCCCTCCCCATCACTTCATATACTCACTAGAGATCTGCCTCTTTTTCTTTTTCTTTTTCTTCTTCTCTTCTCTTCTCTTCTCTTCTCTTCTCTTCTCTTCTCTTCTCTTCTCTTCTCTTCTCTTCTCTTCTCTCTCTCTCTCTCTCTCTTTCTTTTCTTTCTTTTCTTTTCTTTTTTTTTTTTTTTCCGAGACAAGGTTTCTCTGTATAGCCCTGGCTGTCCTGAAACTCACTCTGTAGACCAGGCTGGCCTCGAACTCAGAGATCTGCCTGCCTCTGCCTCCCGAGTGCTGGGATTAAAGGCATGCACCACCACTGCCCGGCACTACTGTACCTTGATTTATCTATTGTTTTATAGCTTCTATCTCATATTTTGGTAAACCTTTTTCAGTTCATTCAACACTTATTAATCAGTTTTTGTGTGTTTGATAATTTTATGTCCCTCCCTGCAGAGAACTCAAATTCTAATCAGGAGCCTGATATCTGAATGGCTTAGACAGTATGACTGACACTGCTCACATTATCTGTAGAAAGGACTGTCTGAGTAAATACTCTGAGAGGGAATTAAGGCAGTCAGATGCCTAGACAATTGAGGGGAGGCTTCATTGAGTTGTGACTGGATTGGGGCTGGAGAGATGGCTCAGCGGTTAAGAGCACTAATTGCTCTTCCAGAGGTCCTGAGTTCAATTCCCAGCAACCACATGGTGGCTCACAACCATCTGTAATGGGGATCTGATGCCCTCTTCTGGTGTGTCTGAAGACAGCTACAGTGTATTCATATACATAAAATAGATAAATCTTAAAAAAAAATAAAGAGAATTGTATGGGAAGGGTGTGTGGCTTTCACATGCCCTTTTAGGTACTTGGAAGGCCACAATCTCAACAACCAAGCCCTCTCTCCAGCTCCAAAGAATACTATTCTTTCTTTTTTGTTTTTTGTTTTTTCGAGACAGGGTTTCTCTGTGTAGCCCTGGCTGTCCTGGAACTCACTTTGTAAACCAGGCTGGCCTCCAACTCAGAAATCCACCTGACTCTGCCTCCTGAGTGCTGGGATTAAAGGCGTGCGCCACCACGCCCGGCTAAGAATACTATTCTTGAGGGAGAAAATGCTTCAATAACCATTTTCTTTCTTTTTGTTTCTTATCCTTAGGCTGCTGCTGATGAATATAATAGACTAAAGCAAGTTAAGGGAGTAAGTATCCAGTTTTTTGTTTTTTCTTTTGGTGTCTCTGAGACAAGGTTTCTCGATATAGCCCTGGCTGTCCTGGAACTCACTCTGTAGACCAGGCTGGCCTTGAACTCAGAGATCCATCCGCCTGCCTCTGCCTCCCAAGTGCTGGGATTAAAGGTGTGTGCCACCATGGCCCGGCATAAGTATTCAATTTTGAGACTCTTTTATTTAATGTTTATAGTGACTATTCCTTTCTTATGTATGTACACTGATTATAGACAGAGTCCCTGTCTTTTACCTATGAGCATTATAACTGAGAAGTTAGGACTTTAGTTTTATTTGTTTATACCGATTTTCTAAATACTTTTTTTGAGACAGGGTTTCACTGGATATCCCTGGCTAGTCTACAGTTCAGCTTTGTAGATCAAGCTTGCCTTTGTCTCCCAAGTGCTGGGGTCAGATGCAATGCTTTACCATACGCAGCCCTAAAATCTTTCTTTAAAGTTGAAGTATATCTGTAAATACTGTGTAAGTCCTAGTGGGAGGGTTGGTAAGTTTTGACCTTAAACCTGTATTCTTGGCACCCAGAAAAAGAAATACATTTTTTTAGTAACCTTAATAGCTCCTCATTCTTATTCCTCTCCTGTGTTATGGGAAATATTAAAAAATGAACCTTCCAACTCTCCAAGGGCAGGACTACGCTCCCGCACTCCTGCCGGCCCTCCAGCTCTCTTCCAGCCATGCTGCACCACAAGGCTTCCCCCCGCCCCTTAGGTCCTCTCACTACCACGCAATGCCTCACCATGGTCAGCCATTTCAACACCTAATTACCTGGTAGAATCAAGACTCTTAGAGCTTAATTAACCCATCAGATTTATGTATCACTATAATTGCTATTTATAAGATGCCAGTACAAGGGGCTGGAGAGATGGCTCAGCGGGTAAGAGCACTGACTGCTCTTCCAAAGGTCATGAGTTCAAATCCCAGCAACCACATGGTGGTTCACAACCATCCTTAATAAGATCTGACGCCCTCTTCTGCTGTGTCTGAAGACAGCTACAGTGTACTTAGATATAATAATAAATAAATAAATAAAAGAAAGAAAAAAAGATGCCAATACAATAATTTCAGAGCCAATTCATAATGATAAAAGCTTGATCCCAAAATTTCTAACCTTGTGAAATCATAGCGACTTGTAGCTGGTAAGTAGACATGGGTTCATGTTCCCAGCCATCTTCCTCCTCTCCTCTCATCCCCTGAGATGCTGTCTGTGCAACTCTTAGCTCTGCCTCCCTTTTCACTGTCCAACCACAGGTCTCCTCTGCACTAATAATTGAACAGGGAAAATCCTGCAACATTCCTGTTCTTATACCATCCCCCAAAATTATACATTAGTCTTGACTATTTAAAATTACTTGAATAAAAAGAAATGATGGGCCTGGAGAAAGAAAGAAAAACAAAGATTTATTTGTGCTTTTGTGTGTTGTTATTCATTTATTTTTATCATTATGTAGTGTTATGTTGTACAAAAATAGAACTTAATCATCTATTTTATTTTATTTTTTGGCTTTTCGAGACAGGGTTTCCTCTGTGTAGCCCTAGCTGTCCTGAAACTCTTTTGTAGACCAGGCTGGTCTCAACTCAGAGATCTGTCTGCCTCTGCCTCCCAAGTGCTGGGATTAAAGGAATGTGTTGCTGCTATGTCTGCCTATTTATTTTATTGTTAACGATTATTTGATTCCTTAGTTTTAAGAGTTCACAAATAATACAGCATCAGTGTGCACACATCTGAGAGGTTTACAGTTTGTAAACTGTAGAATCATTAGGCTCATGCCTGTGTGTGTGTGTGTGTGTGTGTGTGTATGTGTGTATGTGTGTGTGTGGTGTAGGTGTCTGTGGGTGTGTTTGGGTGTGGGTTTCTGTGTGTGTGTGTCTGTGTGTGGGTGTGTCTCTGTGTGTGTATGTCAGTGTGGGTATGGGTGTGTGTCGGTGTGGGTGTATCTGTGTGTGTCTGTCTCTGTGTATGTGTGGCTTCAGTAGATTCTGTCATACAGCCTTCCCAGGAGCTTACACTAGTTCACACCTTCACTGAGAATCTTACTTTGTCCTTGCTAACACTTGATATTACAGGCACTGTTGTCTTGTAACACTTTTTGTTTTCAAAATACTTAATGCTAAAAGTTTTTATTGTAATTACAGAGCATAATGATTTTAACTAAGGTGTGTGTGTGTGTATGTGTGTGTGTTTCCTACTTTATTTTTTGAGATAGGCTCTTCTGTTGAATCTGGAGCTTGCTTTACTATTTTTGCTAGATTGAGTGGCCCAAGATCCTCCTATCTCCTCCCCCCAGTGCTCCTTACCCGACAGTGCTCCTCCCTCCAGGGCTGGAATTACAGGTACAGGCATCACACCTGGCTTCTTATGTGTGTGCTGGATATCGAACCCAGTCCTCCTGCTTTCAGTAATAGGCCCTTTGCATCAAAGCCCCTCCCTAACCCTTTAAATGAGTTTAAAGGAGTATATGGGGCAGAGGACCTGAGTTTGTTGCCCAGGGGAGCCAGCACCCTCTACTTACTTACTGTGTGTATGTATGAAGTTTGCATTTATGTATGTATGTACTTACTGTGTGTATGTATGAAGTTTGCATGTATGTATGTACTTACTGTGTGCATGTATGAAGTCTTCTTACTTACTGTGTGTATGTATGAAGTTTGCATGTATGTATGGATGCGTGGAGGAGCATGTGTACCATGGCACAGGGGTGGACTTCAAAGGACACTTGCAGGAGTCCATTCTCTTTCCACCGTGTGGATTCTGGGGATGGAACCCAGATCTCAGAGCTCTGCAGCTGGCGCATTTATCTCCTGAGCCATCTTACTAGTAGCCCCTGAAATTTTTTTTTTTAAAAGATAATTTATAAACACAAAGGTCAGTGAATTCTCATAGTGACTTAACATATTTTTTAGAAATAAACATATCCTTTGTAAAAAATCAGTTTAAAAGATATTATTGAGGAAAAAGGGCCATCTGCCTATGTGGTCAGTGATAGTGCTCAGTACCTTAAACCATCTGCCTGTGTGGTCAGTGATAGTGCTCAGTACCTTAAACCATCTGCCTGTGTGGTCAGTGATAGTGCTCAGTACCTTAAACCATCTGCCTGTGTGGTCAGTGATAGTGCTCAGTACCTTAAACCATCTGCCTGTGTGGTCAGTGATAGTGCTCAGTACCTTAAAGATACTCATTTAGTACTCATTACTTCTTTATGACTAGTCTTTCCTTTTTTTGTTTTGTTTTGTTTATCCTTGCTTTCTCAGGAGGCCCATTTTTTTAATTTAAATTTTTTTCATATAATTTTGATGTTTTCCCCTCTCTCCAACTCCTCCCAGATCCTCCCTACCTCTGTATTCACTCACCCAACTTGGTGTGTTCTCTTTCTCTAAAACACACTTTAGAAAAAAGGAAGAGGCTGGGGAGATGGCTCAGAGGTTAAGAACACTGGCTGCTCTTCCAGTAAGTCTGGAGTTCAATTCCCAGCAACCACATGATGGCTCAAAAACATCTGTAATAGAAACCGATGCCCTCTTCTGGTGTGTCTGAAGAGAGCTACCGTGTACTTATATACATAAAATAAATAAATCATTCCTTTTTTTTTTTTAAAGGAAAATCAGAAACAAAAACCCAGTATGTTAAAACAAAACAAAACAAAACAAAACACCCAAACAAAAAGCCCACAAACAATACAAAACAAAAAACCATGGAGTTTTGCATTGGGTTCTGCCATGAGTGTAGTTAATATATCCAGTGACACTTCTAGAGTTTTATTTCATTTTTAAATTTTTTTGTTTTTTCGAGACAGGGTTTCTCTGTAAAGACCTGGTTGTCCTGGAACTCACTCTGTAGACCAGGCTGGCATCGAACTCAGAAATCCACCTGCCTCTGCCTCCCGAGTGCTGGGATTAAAGGCGTGTGCCACCACTGCCCAGCTAGAGTCTCATTCTTTAGTGTGTTGGCATTTATGTGATTTACTCTCTCTGTCTCAGTCTGCAGATTATAAAAGTAAGAGGAATTACTGCAAGCAGTTGAAGAGCAAATTATCGCACATCAAGAGGATGGTGGGAGATTATGACAGACGGAAACCTTAGAGAGATGCCAGTTGCGGGAGAAGGGAGAGGTGCATCTGCCTGCACGATGTCTCTGCAATTCTCTCCAGAGGCAAACTGACTTTGGACTCTAATCTGGGAAGTTAAAACTTTGTGATCATTACAAAGTTTCCGTGGCTTTAATTCCATCAGTTTCCTATCTCCAGTATTGAAGCATTTTATAAATGGCTTTTGATAATTGACTGGGCTGAACACTCCAATTAAGGATTTTACAGTTTCAACATTGATTCTTGTATTAAGAATTAAAATGTTGCTTGATATTTTAAATGTCAAGAAAGGTCCTGGTGTGAGCTGTGATGTGTGTTGAGCTTTGATGTGAAGGTTCACACGCCAGGCAGTGTGTTCCTCCAGGTAGACCGTCTAATCAATCTTTGCAGCAGCCCTCAGGTGACTGTTATTTAGAATCAGGTTGTTTTTGGTTTTCCAGACAGGGTTTCTCTGTGTAGCCCTGGCTGACCTAGAACTTACGCTGTAGACCAGGCTGGCCTTGAACTCACACAGCTTCTCTGAGTGCTGGTTCAGGAGTTAACGTCGTGGACCGGTATCATCACTTTTCCTGCGGTGACTTCTCCAAACTGAAACTGCTAAGGCAGTTTTGGCTAAGTCTGTTTTATGACTGCAAATGACAGCATTCCTGCCTTTGTATTTCAGGGGAAATACGATACATTATATCGGCCACGTTCCCCACCACTGTTTTTCTTATATTGACTTTTAACAAATGAATAGGATTATTTTTGGCTTTACATTTTTTCCTAACACTTAAGATCATATAAAATTAACAAGTATGTGAAATTTAAGAATTGTAAATATATATTTACGTTTGAAAGATGATTTTAAATCCAGGGTTAAAGTGCTTTTTATCTTGTATAGTTTACATGCTTTTTTTTTTTTTTTTTGATAACCCACTAGACCTTTCCATTGTATCAGAGTATCCAATTACATTTACAATTATGACTTGAATTGTATTTCACAGGAATGCTCAAGTTTTGTACATATTTTATAAGGTATTAAACCTGATGTTCTCTTTCTATAATGTGCTCATTTGATGTCATTAGTACTGTTCTATTCAGTTGTGCAAAGCTATACTAAAGTTTCAGTGTGTGAACTACCTTGGGTGCTGTGCTAGCAGGTGATTGCCCAGTCCTTGGGCAGTGAACAAAACTCTGACTAGAAATGGGATAATGTTCATAGAACAGCATGATACTTAAACAGTGTCTGTAAATCCCAGGATGTTCTTTATAAATTAAAATTTTTGTTAATAGTATAAAATTAGCTGATAGTGCTTCATAGACCACATTGACATCCAGCCCAATTTGGTCTGTTTTAGCTGAAAATGTTTTATATACCTTTCAGACATGGCAGTACATATTCTTGTTTATACAATTTTTGAATTATTTTCCAATGATAAAAATTTAAATAATGTTTTTGTATAATACTGGGTCAATTTTTTTTTCAAATTAAAGAAAAATTTTATTTTCTACATGCTGAACATAGTACAAAAAAGTATTTTCGTCCCTTTTGGATTGACATCGAGTAGGAAAGACTGTTTGGAGCTCCTTAACTGGTCATTATGTTAATTAACGTCTCCCTCTTGGAAATCATTGTTCTTTTCTGTTGTTTTGTTTTGATTTAGACAGGGTTTCACTAGGTAGCTCAAGATGGCAGACTTCAAATTTGCAGTCCTCCTGCCTCCCACTCCCCGGGTGGCAGGTAGATTAGAGGTTCTCCTCCAGGCCTGGCTCCTCCGTAGTTTATGAAGCCAATTTGCTAGTGTCCTCACAAAGCAGGTCTGTTCTGTTAGATGAAGAAAATGAAGTGGCAGGAATTATAAAACTGTGCCATAAAATTAGATGTTGGAAGAGTAAAAGAAATAATTCTTTTCCAACGTGGTGCTACCACTGCAGGCCTGAAGCCAGTACCAGGGTGTGTCCATCGGTCTGTTCAGGCAGTTTCTTAATGTAAAATAGGGGCTAGATTAAACCTTAGAGGCGTTTTACATTCTGACCTATGGTTTTTGGTTTTCATACCTACGTTCTGTTAGTAAAACTATTCTTTACATGCTTTTTTTTTCAATAGTTATGTGAAAACATAACCCTTCTTATGAAGTTCCCTGCATTAAATGATGCGCACGTGTGTGTGTTATTGTAAGTTGGTAAGATCAAGGTTTCCATTTTGAAAAGCTGAAAACATTAGAATAAACATACATGAACTAACCCCTCCCCCAGGAAAGGCAATGATGTTTTGTTGTGTGTGCTTTATATTTTTGAAATAAAGTCTAGTATTTACAGTAAATACTAGTCCACTGTTTGCAGTTAACATTGTATATACAGATATACAGGATACCTCGTTCAGTTCTCATAACAGCCTCTTAGCATGGGACTGTTGCTTGTTCTCATTTTATGGATAAGGAAAGTAGTGCTCTGGTATGTTATCTGCCTCAGCCACATACTAGTGAGTTTAGATGGAGGTGCGATCTTGATCCTTTGGACGAGGAAATCTTTATTTTTCCATCCTAGACTGACTGCTAAGTGAAACATTGTGTAGTGTAGGGCACTGACTGCTAAGTGATGCACTGTGTCATGTAGGGTACTGAGTGCTAAGTGATACACTGTGTGATGTAGGGCACTGACTGCTAAGTGATGCACTGTGTCATGTAGGGTACTGAGTGCTAAGTGATACACTGTGTGATGTAGGGCACTGACTGCTAAGTGATGCACTGTGTCATGTAGGGTACTGAGTGCTAAGTTACACCCTGTGTGATGTAGGGCACTGACTGCTAAGTGATGCACTGGGTGATGTAGAGTACTGAGTGCTAAGTGATACACTGTGTCATGTAGGGTACTGACTGCTAAGTGATATACTGTGTCATGTAGGGTTGCTCTGTCTAGTCTAAGTATCTTGTTTTAGTTTTGAATGTATTTGAAGTACTTTATATTAATATGAAAAGCTTCATCTGAAATCTGAAGAATCTGTAAAGACCTGAAAGAGTCAAGAATGACCAGAGCAGAAGGCTGATTCCCCTTGGTGTATGGGAATTCTTCACTTGCCAACACTTCTTGGGTATACCAGCAGTTCAGTACAGTAGTGTTGGGATAGCAGCAGCAGTGGCATGACCTAGCAGGGATGGCCAGGCCTGAGATGAATTGGTACAAGTCAGCAGGAGGGACCAGGAAGGACATTCAGAAGAAGTTCTGGGCTGTGCCTCTCTCGGGAAGTGTGGAGATAAACAAGCATCGCACAGCGGGCTGTACCAGCAAGCCAAGCCCCACCTCTGTCATTGTCTGTTGAGTCCTATTTATACTCCCTGCAAACATCACATGTTCTCCATGGGTCTGGCCTCAGCACATGAGTCTGACTTAGCGAAACTTCACATGAGTCTTGTCTCAGCTGCCATCACTCTGCCAATTGGCCTGGGTCAGCAGAAGCAACAAGCCACAGAACACCACCAGAAGTCTCTTCGTGCGTTTCTCTCTATGGAGTCCCAACAAAAGGAGCTCAACTACGCAGTGTAAAGGCAGACCAATACATGCGTGTCGTTAGCAAAGACTCCTTTACCATGTGTCCTTTCATGCGCTTGCTTTAGCAGAGCATCTTCTCTCTCGTGTCTGCTTCAGTGAAAGGTTCCTTTACCTGTCTGCTTTAGGAAAACACTCCATCATGTGTTTGCCCCAGCAAAATGCCATCCAACATAACTGACTTTCCAAAGAACCCTTAAGTTTCCACTTCATATGTGTGTGTGGTGCTGGGGACGAAACCCAGGTCTCACACTTGTCTACACCCTAGTCATAGAAATTTAAAACGAGTATTTTGCTCTATTATTTGGTTTCAACTTAGAGGCATTTGGATGAGGGCGGAAGAGGTGACTCAGTGGTTAAGAACTCTGGCTGCTCTTCCAGAAGTCCTGAGTTTAATTCCCAGCAACCACATGGTGGATCCATAATGGGATCTAATGCTCTCTTCTGGCATGCAGGTGTACATGCAGATAGAGTATGCATAACTAATTTTTTTTTTTTCGAGACAGGGTTTCTCTGTGTAGCCCTGGCTGTCCTGGAACTCACTTTGTAGACCAGGCTGGCCTCGAACTCAGAAACCCGCCTGCCTCTGCCTCCCGAGTGGTGGGATTAAAGGCACACGCCACCACACCACCTGCTTAACTAGGTCTTTTTTAAAATTTTTATTTAATGTCTGTGTGCTCTGCTGCATATACATCCGCCTGCCTGAAGAGGGCGTCCGATCCCACTACAGATGGTTGTGAGCCACCATGTGGTTGCTGGGAATTGAACTCAGGATCTCTGGAAGAGCAGCCAGTGCTTTTAATCACGGAGCTATCTCACCAGCCCTAATTAAATCTTTTTTAACCCTAACAGAGGCTAAGGTTGGCAAATCTCTGTGAGTTCAAGGCCAGTCTAATTTACAGAGCTAGTTCTAGGATTGCCAGGACTACACAAAGAAACCCCGTGTACACCAAACAAAAAACAAAACAAAAAAGTATTGGGTTGTTAAGGCTCACTTTCTTGCAGCCTTTCAAATTAAACGCTTTTTGTATTTCAGTTACACTACCCAAGCTGTTCCCAGATTTTCTAACTTCATTGTGCCAGCCAGCTATGGACACACACACACCACACTCAGGGAGGGAGAGGGAAAGAGAGAGGAATAGAGAGGGACTTACACGAGGTCTTATAATACAGCCCAGGCCAGTCTTGGGCTTGTAATCCTGCTTCAATCTCCCTAGTTCTGGTATAATCGGTATGTACCACCACACCCAGGTTTTATTCAATTCTTTCTTTACGGTTGTTCTTAGTTTCACAGCTTGAAAAGGTATTTCACTAGGTAAGATAATTTTATTGTTACTTTATATGTGATTGGAATATTAGTCATAGTTATACTGAGACTACCATGATTTCTGTGCACATTTTGTTTTGCTTTGGTACCCTGTTAACAAAGTTTTAATAAAAACCCCCTGTTCCAGCAGTCCTAGCAGACTTGTCTGGCCACGCGTCTCAGTTTGCCAAAGAGACACGTAATGATGAATGACAGAGAAAAGGGTTTTATTAAGGTGGCCATGATGAGAAAAACAGATAAAGGGGTTTGCATATACCAAGTCTGTCTTCGAGGGGCTGAGATGAACTTTGACATTTTATAGAAAAGGGAAATGGGAGGGGCTTGTGGTGTGCATAGATGACAGAGCCTGTGGTCTGGTCAGGTGATCTGGTCAAGGCATGGGTCTGATCACTTATGCCAACAAAGGCCTTGTTTCGCAAGGGTTTCTGGAGACCTTGCTAGTGATGTCATTACTCCGAGGCAGACTGTTTATGGCGAGGTAGTTACCCCAGCGCCAGCTTTCAGCCTCCCCACCATACGTAGTTGCCCTCATGTGGGAGGTGATCTGTCCTGCCAGGCTTGCTCTTTGCTTGGGAGTAGTCTCGGTTCCACGTCATAAGGATGTTTACAGATCAGTCTTGCCATTCCTTGTGTTCAAGAGAACTACAGAAGAGAGTGAGTGACTTAGCAGGAAAATTGTTTTTTAAAAAAAAAAGTCAGAGAATGGTGCCCTTCGTCTTCCTAGCTCAGTCTTAGTTTCTAAGACTATTTTACAGAGCCAAAGTTATGAGTGGGAAAAGTTCGAATGTGTCTTACTTCTATTCACAAATATGCTTAGATGTATTTTTATTTTATTGGGGGAATCCTCTTATTTTTGGGTTAAAGAGCATGCTTGGCGCTCGTGGGGGTGGGGCGGCAGGTGGGGCTATGGCTATGCAGTTAAGAGCACTTGTTGCTATTCCAGAGGGTCCGGATTTGATTTCCATCATCCACATGGCAGATAGCAAACATCTGTAACTTCAGTTCCAGGGGATCAGATGCCATCTTCCGTCCCCTGCCCCAACTAGGCACGAACATGGTGCACAGACATGCACGCAGGCAAAAACATCCAGATACTAAACAAAACCCAACAAAACAAAACCCACGGACAAAAAAAAACCTCCCTAAACGCATGTATAACGTATCCAGAACTTGTAGTTTTAGCTGTTTGGTCTATAGAAATGCACCCCACAGCAGAAATATTGGTGAACTGGAAGGCAGTTACGCTCTTGGGCACCACTTGCTCCCTAGCTCCCTCTTCTGGCAGCAGCTGCCCTCTGCCGCCGGAACATTTTTTTTTTCCCGTGGCTCCAGCGCGCTGCGGAAGAATTTTGGCGGCGCACTCAGACTGCCGGTACTTCCGGTGAGGGTCGTCTCGTCGAGGCTGGTGGGTCTACGCGAGGAGACCTGCGGGGTCCTGAGGCTGTGGAGGGCTGGAGTGAGGCGGACAGGAGAAGAAGCCTGGAGCTGAGGACCGAGGTGCAAAGCCCGGGTTGGCCTCGGGGGGGACCTGGAGGGCGGAGGGGGTGGGGGCGTGTGCAGGGAGCGCGGCAGCTTCCGCCTGAGGAAAGTTCTCGCTGCAGGGCTGCCGTTTGCCGTGAGTCTGTGTGGCCCGAAGCGAGTTTGCAGCCCCGAGCTGTCCCTCTCTGAACACGGGGGACAGTAAATCACCCTTGACCTCGGGCCAGGCAGGGTAAGGCGAGGCAGAGCCTCCGCAGTGGCCATGCGCGCTGCGGCTCGCGGGTGCACGCGAGGAGCTCACCGTGAGCATCTCCCGGGGCGGCTGGGTGTGATGACGGAAAGTCTAAGAAACGGGTGATCTGGCTGCGGCGTGGGGACTTCTAACTTCTCCCCGGTTGGATTCTCCATCATAAAGAGGCCCCGTATACCCAGCCAAAAAGTGTGCGGCGTTTACTCGTTGCTTCTCATTTTCTCTGAATTTAAGAGAGTAATAGAAGAGTAAAATATAAAGCAAATGTTGATGCGGTGGAGCAACATTTAAAAAGCTTAAAAGTAATATTATGCGAACTGTGTGTGCACACGCACACACGTGTGCTGGGATCACAGGTGTATTCCACTCTGCTCATCCTGAACAGAAATTTTATTTATTTTTAATTAATTAATTAATTAATTTGGAGATGGTTTCTCTGTGTAGTGTTGGCAGTCCTGGAACTCACTTTGTAGACTAGGGTGGCCTTGAACTTTAGAGATCTGCCTGCTTCTGCCTTCCGAGTGCTGGGACTAAAGGTGTGCTCCACCACAGCCAGGCTCATAGTTTTGTTATTTTTTAAAATTATTATTTTTTTTTTATTTACAGTTCCAATGTTATCCCCTTTCCTGGTTTCCCCTCCGAAAACCCCCTATTTCCTACCCCTTCCCCTGTTCACCAACCCACCCACTCCTGCTTCCTGGCCCTGACATTCCCCTATACTGGGGCTTAGAGTCTTCACACGACCAAGGGCCTCTCCTCCCATTGATGACAAACTAGGCCATCCTATGCAGCTAGAGCCATGAGTCCCACCATGTGTACTCTTTGGTTGGTGGTTTAGTCCCTGGGAGCTCTGGGGGTACTGGTTAGTTCATATTGTTGTTCCTCCTAGGGGGCTTGCACACCCCTTCAGCTCCTTGGGTACTTTCTCTAGCTCCTTCATTGAGGACCCTGTGCTCTGTCCAATGGATGGCTGTGAGCATCCACTTCTGTATTTGGCAGGCACTGGCAGAGCCTCTCAGGAGGCAGCTATATCAGGCTCCTGTCAGCAAGCTCTTGTTGGCATCTGCAATAGTATCTTGGTTTGGTGACTGTATATGGGATGGATCCCCAGGTGGGGCAGTTTCTGGATGGTCATTCCTTCAGTCTCTGCTCCGAACTTTGTCTCTTTAACTCCTCCCATGGGTATTTTGTTCCCTCTTCTAAGGGCTCATCCTTTTAATTTTTTTACTTTTTTGGTTTTCGAGACAGAGTTTCTCTGTGTAACAGAGCCCTGGTTGTCCTAGACTCTGTTAGTAGACCAGACTGGGCTCGAGATCCACCTGCCTCTGCCCTCCTGTTTCTGAGTAAAAAAGCCAGTCCTGCTTCTACAGATACCTGTCTTTTATCTTTTATTTCCGAGTCACCTCCCATCAGTTCCACCATGTCCAGGCAGAACTTTACTTTTATGTTCACAGTGGTGTTTGAGGGGCTTGAGTCTCATTGTGTAGCCCAGTCTGGGCTTGAAGAGGGAAGGGTGCATCAGCATGAGAGGCTCAGGGAATAACGTTCTGGCTTTAGTTCCCTGTCTGCGGTTTCAGATAGGAACTGTCTGGGCTGACAGCTATTCTTGCACATGGAGGATAGGATGCTGAGTAAGCATTTGCCAGTCTGAGGTATTTTTACCTTTTAAAGACAAACGATCAAGTTTTCTGAGGCAAATGATGACTCCGTGGGAAATATACAGAATTTAATTAATAACGTTATATTGTAGCAGGTTTCATAAAAAGCCCCTTAGGACTAGTCTCTAATCTTCTGACTTTTTTTTTTTCTTTGAGAGAGGGTTACTTTGTGTGTAGCCTTGGCTGTCCCGGAACTTGCTCTGGAGCTCACTCTAGAGCTCGCTCTGTAGACCATGCTGGCTTGTGCCACCACTGCCCAACTGAGAATTTTGTATTTTCATAGAATAGTTACTGAATACACTGCAAGAATAAAATGACCTTGCATTCTGATATTTTAAACTTTGTCCCTAACTGTTAAGTAATTAGGTTAATTGGTGATCTATTTTTTTTTTTTTTTTACAGAGTTGAATAAGCATATATATCATTATAAGCACCATGGATGAAGAACCTGAGAGAACCAAGCGGTGGGAAGGAGGCTATGAGAGAACCTGGTAAGTTAGATGTAATTGGCCGTGCTGTAGATACTGTCTCTTTCTCTTTAACTTCAGTTTTATTAAAGTGTGTTTCATGTGTATTAAAATTCAATATATCTCAGTTGACAACCCAGTGAAATTCTTTTGAAAAATATTTACTGTTTTGTATAACTCTTGCCATAAACTACTTTTAGAACAGTAAATGAGGGCAGTAAGTGCCTTTATACTCATTCCGTCCCCACCACCTGTACACACTGTCATGACCTACAGATCACCTTTCCTGCCCATTTGATGTAAATTTCACAGCTCCTTCATGTTGAATGTGCTCCTTTGTAATTGCTGGAGAATATCTCTATACTCTTATGCTACATTTTGTGCATTCATTCAGCATTTGAGATGTTTTCATCAACTTCCAGTTTTTTGTTATTATGGATTGTGCTGCTGCGAACATACATATACAGATCTTTGTATGTTTTACTTTTTATTGGATTAGTATTTTTAGCTTATTTCAAACTAATAAATATTGCTTTCAGGGAAATTCTTAAAGAAGATGAAACTGGATCACTTAAAGCTACAATAGAAGATATTCTCTTCAAGGCAAAGAGGAAAAGGTATGAGCTGCTTTTGAGAAAGAGTTACAAAAGGAAAAGAGGTTCTCGAAGCCTTTCTGTCCCTCTGTGACCGTCCTTCATATTTCTTTTTAACTGTGTGCTTAGGGAAGCTTACCACAATTGTCTGACTAGGGGTAAAGAGCTAGCAAGTAGCCCTTGCCCCCAAGAAAAGTGGTCTCCAGAGACTACCCATGATGCCTTTAGTTTTATGTATTTCAAAAGTTAATAATTAATGAAAAAGACACAGATTGTTTTATTGAGTTTTGGTAGCTGTGATGTTCAATTAACTGTTTTTTTATAATTTTAACAGAGTGTTTGAGCACCATGGACAAGTCCGACTTGGAATGGTATGTTAGGAATTTTTCTGTTAGTTTGTGCAGAACTAGTTTGGATCAGAGAAATATTCTGACTTGACAGAATAAACAGTGAAACAACAACCTTTTAAACGAATAGATTTAAAACTTATGCCTAGAATATTTGAATAGTAAGTAATAATTTTGCTTCTTCCTCAAAAATGTACTTGGACATTTCTCCTTGTTTTTGGTAGATGCGCCACCTGTATGTGGTGGTGGATGGATCGAGAACAATGGAAGATCAGGATTTAAAGCCCAATAGACTGACTTGCACTTTAAAGGTATAGTAGACTCCCTAAGTTTGTGCTAAATGTAGGGAAAGGGTATATACATATGTATAAGTAAAAATATATATTATATAACAGTTTAAGAGTACAGGAAATTTTGTTTTGCTTTTTTTTCCAATTAGTAACAAATGTTAACTGAGTAGAAATGTTGGTCCCGTGTTCTGCCTCTCTGCTGGTTGTATCTGGACACAGCTGATACACAGATAAATCAGCTCAAGGAGGGTTGGGCAAAGTCTGGGGCGGGGAGTCCGGAATCTGGGTCTCCCTTTGGGGCATCAGAGCAAGGCTAGGAGGGGAAATCAGGGCCTGGGACAAGCAAGATTCCAGGCTGGTTGGGAGTGAGTGCAGAGTGCAGAGTGCTGAGTGCTGAGTGCAGAGGGGTGGGAGTCTTAGTGTGGGCGACGTTCTTCCCTGTGGTGCAGCTGCTCCGTGAAACGGCTTGCTTGTTCATGGTGTTTCATTGGGGGTGGATTGGCTGCATAGGCTTTGTTCTGGGTGATCCAGGGATTGTATAATTTTGGGGATGGTGGTGAGAGTCTCCAGGAAGGGGCATCTCATTGGCTGAAGGCAAAGGATGCTGAGGTGCCTCTAGCATGGAGAGGTGTTCTAGGTGCCGTGCTGTGTGACTGGGTGCCTGTGGTCACCTCAGCTAGGGGTCGTGGTTACGTGTTCCAGAGCAGGCATTAGAGGCCCCGGGGCGGGGTGGGGGAGCAGCCCCAGTCCTGCTCTGAGATTCCAGGGGTTTGAGCACGCCTCACTTTTTCTTATGCTGGGCTGGAGGCACTGTCCACAGACTTTACACCAGATCATTTCTAAAGTGACTTTTTATTCCAAGAACTAGTCTATAAATATGTGTTGAATTAATCCTCCAATAATTCAAACAAACAAACAAACAAACAAACAAGCAAATGGGCTGACAGGATGGCTCTGTGCTTTAAGGTTTGCTGTGCAAGACTGACAACCTGGCTTTCACTAGTTTTTCTTCCAGGCAACCCTGGCTCAATTTCCAGCACCCATATGGAACTTCCTAATTGTCAGGAACTCCTGTTCTAGAAAGTCCAACACCTAAGCATCAGGCACGTATATGCACAGATATACATGCAGGCAAGATACCCATATACATGAAATAAAATAAATAGGTCTAAAAAGAAAAAATGGTGAAAGGAGAAAACCCATTACCTCTAGAAAGTGGTCCTCTGACCTCAAGTGTGCCTGGTCTACAAAATGAGGTCTAAAATGAGCCTGAGCTACAACAAAACAAAGAACTTGAAAAAGTGGTTGTCTTGGTTTATTATTTCTCTAAATCAGTGGTTCTCAACCTTCCTAATGCTGTGAACTTTTATTACAGTTCCTCATGTTGTGGTGACCCCAACCATAACATTACTTCATTGTCACTTCATAACTGTCATTTTGCTCTAATGGTCTTAGGCGACCCCTGTGAGAAGATCATTCAGGCCCCCAAAAAGTTGTGTCCCACAGGTTGAGAACTGCTGTTCTGAGGCTAGTTACTCACCTCTCCCCAACTGACTGTTCATTCTCCTTTGACTTTGAATTTGTTTTTTCACCTTAACAACATACTAATAATATTCCAACTTATTTATTTATTTAGTTATTTAGTTTTTTCAAGACAAAGTTTCTGTTTAGTCCTTGCTGTCTCAGAACTAGCTCTGCAGACCAGAGACTCAAGAGATCATCTGCCTCAGTGCCTTGTTTGTTTGATGCCTGTTTTTGATTCTGCTGTCACCTCTCTCCTCACTGGATATTTTTCTTATTTATGTTGTTTTAGACAACTCCAAATGGATCCATTAATTTTTTTGGTTTTGAATTTCACGATGAGATCTTGCTGTGTTTCCTCAGCTGACTTTAGACTCCTTGCCTCAGGAGACTCTCCTGTTTCAGATTCCCCTGTAGCCAGGGTAGCAGGTGCCTGCTGTGTTTGATGCGGCTCATCTTTAAACGGGGCTGTGTCTGTCTTATCACCCACTCCACATGCTTTTACAATTGAACATTTTCACAACGTGTTTACAGTTATGACAATCTGAGAGAGCTGGAGTTACATACATACCTACAATCCAGTGCCCAGGAGGCAGCGAGAGGAACATCTCGCCAAGTTCAGTGTCGGTCTGCTCTAGGAGTGAGGTGAAGCTAGCCAGGGATGCATAGTGAGACACTGTCTCAGCTCACACCCTTGTGTCCCCCAAAGTCATGAGAAGCCCTGCTCCATAAATAGGTTCTACAGGGCACTGGCGTGGCGTCTGCTACTGCTGTTTTGCCTTTTAATTTTATTATTATGCTGCCTTTTAATTTTATTTCAACAGTTGCTGGAATACTTTGTAGAAGAATATTTTGATCAAAACCCTATCAGTCAGGTATGTAGACAAATGAATTCAGAACTAGATTCCTATTTTGCTGTCAAATATAGTTTATTTTTCTTTTAAAATGGGACATATATTCTTTGAAGTATTAAGGGAACCAGATTATGTACCTATTTTTGGTATACTTAATATTGAAGAGCAAAATAACTCTAAATGTTAAACATGTAGTATGTCTTATTAACGTATAGACAGTTTATAGCTAGATTTTTCAAAAACACTATGAGAAAAGTTTCATGTATGTTCATTATTTTGTTTTGCAGTTACTAATTGATATTCCGTGTATTTTTATCAAGAGGAAATAATTTGTTATATTAAAATAATCATTTTTGTTTTTACTTTGAGATTGGAATAATTGTAACTAAGAGTAAAAGAGCTGAAAAACTGACTGAACTCTCAGGTATGCATAAAATGTCTTTACAAGACTCAAGGACTTTGCTTATCTAACTCTGTAAAACCTTCCTATGTGCATTTTAGGTGAAACAACATAATCTCTTCCTATTGAACTCTTGGAATCTACTACTAATTGTTTCAAATTGAGGTCTGAAGTAGTAGATGTACTGGAAGTAAATATGCTTATTTAAGTACACATTCTTCATCCTGAAAATATTAAGCTAGCCCAATTGGTAACTAACTACAAAATTTAATTTTCAAATTAAAAAGTGTCTAATTTAAAAAGCAGAAAGTATAAAAGTTGAATTGGGCTATTTATGAATGAGTCAGAGCATTTGTTCTTGCAGAAGACATGAGTTTGGTTCTCAGCACTCACATAGGGGCTCCTGACTGTTACTCCAGGTCCAGGGCATCTAACACCATTCTGTGACTGCATACATGCAGGGAAAACAGTCAGTAGGCATAAAGTCAATACATAAAGTAAACAACATTAATCTCAGTTTCTTTTGTCTTTGTTATGTATGCTGTTTCAAATTGCATCACACTTTCTTTTTGTAAAATAGTCTATTCCTTAAATGAGGTTCTCAATCTTGTTAATACACATAAGGGAGATGACTTTGTTCACTAATAGTTCTTGACTCTGGCCATAAGGAATCAAATATAAATTTGCCAAAAGTATGCCAAGAAATTAGTTAACAGTAGTTGGGGTTTTCTTGCTGTGAAGAGACATTGTGACCACAATAACTCTTCTAAAGAACAACATTTATTGGTGCTGGCTTAGTTTCTGTATCTTCATGGTAGGAAGCATGGCAGCTCACAGGCTGAGGTGGTGCTAGAGATGGAGCCAACAGTTCTACATCTTGAACTGCAGGCAGCAGGAGACTGTCCCACTGAGTATGGCTTGAGCATAGAGAAGACCTCAAAACCCACTGCCACAGTGACACACTTCCTCCAACAAGGCCACACCTACTCCAACAAGGCCACTCCTCTTAACAGTGCCACTCCCTGTGGGCCTGTGGGGGCCAATTGCATTCAAACTATCACAACCCCCAAGAAGTCTTAGGAAAGGTTAGAGATATAGCTTAATAAAGCCCTGGGTTTGATCACCAATACTAAAACTCTGCAGGGGCTGGAGAGATGGCTTAGTAGTTAAGAGCACTGGTTCTGAGTGCAATTGCTATCACCCATATTGCCAGCCTATAACCATCTTCAACCCCATTTCCAGCAGATATGATAGTGCCTTCTGGTCTGTAGGGACACCAGGCAAACACATGGTGCATAGTTAAACATGCAGCCAAAACAGCCATATATGTGAAAAAAACCAAAAGACATAAATATAAAACATCTTGAAATAATTTCACTGCAAAAAAGGAATTGGCATATATTTAGAGGTAGGCTGATTTCTTAGGTAGCTGTTTCTAGGGATCTTGGTTTTATCCAACTTCCTTCTCAAGAAAAATGATGTTTTCAATAGCCTCAAGTTTTTATGGCCAGCATAGTCCATAGCTTCATTATAAATTCACTAGAATTCCTCTTGACCTTACTCAAGGTCTGTGAGGCCAGGGAGCTGAACTTGCTGTGCCCATAGCAGACCAATAGAATGGAGGAAAGTCAGTGCCACAAACTGACTAGGATTATCATGAGATTGAGGAAGGTGAGTTCCTCCAAAAAAGAAGAGAAGATCAACTCTCTTCTCTTTCCCTCTTGTCATCAAATTTTTTGTCGAGATGTCAGTGAATTCATATGTTGAAAAGATGAACTGTCCTTTAGGGATTCTGCAATCCTCTTGGACAGCTTCTGTCCTTACAGTCAGACCATTGTGTAAGCCACCCTGACACTGAGGTAGTGTGCATTTCCCCGGTGCCCAGCACACAGTGGATTTTAAGTACTTTGTGTGGGATGCTAGTGGAGAAAGTGGACAGAGAACCAGGAGACTGACATTTGGGTGTTGGTACTCCCACCAGAGGTCAGAGGTCTGTGTCTTTCACTTGTTTGGATTTGTTAGAAAATGGAAGTAGACAGTTCATGCCAGAAAAGACCAGAAACTATTTAACAAATAAACCAGGTGCAATGCAAACCTGTATTCCCAGCAGTATTGAGGCAGGAGAATTAAAAGTTCCCGGCCACCCTGGTCTAGTGAGTTTGAGGTGTTCTGAGCTATGTAGGGATATCCAGTCTATCAGCAAAGCAAAACAGAAGGTGGGAAAGCCGAGAAGTTACTCATGACTTGTTTATAGCAGTGTTACGATGATGTCTGCCAGCTGTTCTAGGAGCATCGGCAGGCATAGGCCGTCCCTTCAGATAGTCTTCCAGTCTTCTCAGATGTTGATGAGGTAGCAGCTGCACTTTGCTGAACCCTCCCTCCTGTTTAGATCTTTGTGAGTTCTTGTTTGCTTCCCCCAAGAAAAATACGGGATTGTGTCATTTTTATGAATATTTATTAATAAAATATATACCTCGCTGCTTTTATCTTTGCTCAGTTACATAAAAATTAATTTTTTATATCAGTAATCTTTCTGGGAACTTTTTGTACTGTTAATTTTGGTTTTTGACACTATGTAGCTCGGGTTGGCCTAGAACTTGTAATCTTCCTGTTTCAGAGAAGCTAAAATATGAGAATACTGATCTTGATAAGTGTAAAGATTGCTCACTCTAGAATAATATTCATTTTAAGTGTATATTAATGGATATGGATTTTATATCTATCAAAAAATTGTAATTTCCAGTACGAAATGAGACTTGAGCCTCAGTAGTGTTGCACATCTTTAATCTCTGAGATCAGGAGGCAGAGGCAGGCAGATCTCTGAGTTTTGAGTTCCAGGACAGCCAGAGCTATATAAGGAGATTCTGTATCAACAAGACAAATGAGCCAAACAAAAGAAAAGGAGACTTCTTATTAAACATGCAAACTGATAAAAGCAGAAATTGAAGGCATTCTGTTCTTTAAAATCATAGATTTGTACAGTTTGGAAACAATATGCTTTTCCATATTTTTATATAGTGTTTTACTAAAAGATATTTCACTTTACTTTAGGAAACCCAAGGAAACATATAACATCTTTGAAGAAAGCTGTAGATATGACCTGCCATGGAGAACCATCGCTCTATAATTCCTTAAGCATGGCTATGCAGACCCTAAAGTTAGTAATTTTCTTTTAAAGATTTATTTATTTTTTATGTGTAAGTACACTGTAGCTGTCTTCAGACACCCCAGAAGAGGGCATCAGATCTCATTACGGATGGTTGTGAGCCACCATGTGGTTGCTGGGAATTGAACTCAGGACCTCCAGAAGAAAAGTCAGTGCTCTTAACTGCTGAGCCATCTCTCCAGCTCCCAGTAATTTAAAATGTATTTATTTTTAATTATGTGTCTCTGTGTGTGTATATACATGTAAGTATACGTGAATACATCAGGCCAGAGTCTCTGATCCCTTGGAGCTATACAGGCAGTTAGGAACTGCCCAACAACGGGTGCTGAGACTTGAACTCAGGGCCTCTGCAAGAACAGTGTGGGCCCTTAGCTGCTGAGCCATTGCTCCAGGCCCCATTTCCTTCCTCCCTCCCTTCTTCCCTCCTTCCCTCCCTTTCTCCCTTCCTCCCTTCTTTCCTTCTGTCCTTTTTTCTTTCCATCTTTTCTTCCTTCCTTCCTTCCTTCCTTCCTTCCTTCCTTCCTTCCTTCCTTCCTTCCTTCCTTCCTTCCGTCCTTCTCTCTCTCTCTCTCTCTCCCTCCCCCCTCATTCCCCCATCTTCCCTTTCTCCTTCCTTCTTTTCTTCATGTCACTATTTTCCCATGTTGCCCAGGCTGCCCTCCAATGTAGCCAATGATGACTTGACTCCTGACTCTTCTAGCTCTACTTCCCAAATGTTGAGATTACAGGCATGCGCAACCATAACCATTTATATTATTATTTTTTCAGATTTTTTTCTGTAAATTGTATTGAAAGTATGTCAACATGGGTCTCTATGAAGCCTGTTATAACAAAAGAGTTAAATAGAAAAAAACCCTAAAATGTTATTTATGATGCTTATTTTGGTGTTTTTTGTTTGTTCGTTTGTTTTGTTTTGGCTTTTTGAAACAATGTTTCTGCCTGTAATCCTTGTCTGTCCTAGAACTTACTCTGTAGATGAGGCTGGCCTTGAACTTGAGATCTGTCTGCCTCTGATTCCCAAGTTCTGGGAAGCATACTCTACCACTGCCCCGTGGTGTTGGTTATCTTTAATTTATATTTTATCAGTTAAAGTATAGTTTAGAAAGATAAAAGAAAATCCACAGCAGTACGTAGAACTAAGAAAAAAAATTTAATTGAGAATTAATTGAATGTCAAGGCATATATTGCATGTTAGTAATTCTAGTACTGCAGAGACTAAGGCAGGAGGCTCATGAGTTTGAGGTCAACCTGGGCTAAAAATCTATCTATCTATCTACCCATTCATCCACCCACCTTTTTGAGAGAGATTGAAATTTAGAATTTAATCATCATGAGTTGGATGTAACTTTTATTTATTACCTCTCTTTGTAGCTTAACTGAATAAACCATGTTTACTCTCCATTTGGATAAATTCTTAGCTAGTGTAATTTATTTGACCTATTGGAATGTATCTTTTTTTTTCTTTCTGTTTTTCCTTTTTATTAGATATTTTCTTCATTTACATTTCAAATGCTATTCTGAAAGTTCCCTATACCCTCCCCCTGCCCTGCTCCACTACCCACTCACTCCCACTTCTTGGCCCTGGCGTTCGTTCCCCTGTGCTGGGATGTATCTTTACCTTTGCAGACACATGCCTGGACATACAAGTAGAGAAGTGCTCATCATCTTCAGCAGCCTCACCACCTGTGATCCATCTAATATTTACGATCTCATCAAGGTAGGATCAAGACTCAGGCTAGACTCTATAGCACTAGCTTTCAGAACAGTAATTTTCAAGGTTATTCATTAATTTTTTTTTTCCTCCTGAAATCTTTCATGTTTTTTGGATCTTATGAAGACCCTGAAGACAGCTAAAATTAGAGTGTCTGTTATTGGATTATCTGCGGAGGTTCGAGTTTGTACTGTACTTGCTCGTGAAACTGGTGGTATATATCTGCTATCTTCAATAATTATAATTACTGTGTAAGAAATATAGCTATATTCTTAAACATATCATTGAGTGTTCTAAGCAACCATTTAAAATGCAAGGAGTTCTCAATAGGTCAGTGTTTTAGAGTTAAAACTTTCAAAAAGGTAGCAATCTCACTCTATGTAATACTTTGTAAAGATTGGCTTTAATTTTTTAGTTACTATTATGTCTAGAGACATTGAGAGATTTAAATTATTTTAAGTGATAATTAAAATGGTTATGAAATTATATATTTTCATCTCTAGAAACTTTGGTAGGTTTTACACAGAAGCGCTTGTCTTTAACCTGCTGTGCTTTGCCTTTGCCTGTTAGGCACATACCATGTTATCTTAGATGAAACCCATTACAAGGAGTTGTTGGCACATCATGTGAGCCCCCCTCCTGCCAGCTCAAGCTCCGAGTGCTCACTCATTCGCATGGGTATGTGTCTCTCCCGTGTTGCTTTACTGTGCACCTTTGCTTCAAGTCAGGCGTTCTGCTTTCATTTGTGCAAGTTACCATTTTCACATTTAAGAATTGTTTTCCTACTTGAATTTATTATAATAAAAATACATATTGAAACATGTTTATAAAAAGAAATTAAAGCCACCTATCCTGTTTGTTGATAACACTTCTGGTCTTGTTAAATTAGAAAGATAAAAAGATACTTTATATAATTAAAAATACTTGTGGTAAGAAATTTCTTTTTAAGATTTATTTATCAATTTATTTTTATGTATATGAGTACACTGTAGCTGTACAGATAGTTGTAAGGCTTCATGTGGTTGTTGGGAATTGAATTTTTAGGACCTCTGCTCACTCCAGTCAACCCTGCCCGCTCTGGTCAACCTGCTTGCTCAGTCCCTGCTTGCCCAAAGATTTACTTATTATTATATATAAGTACACTGTAGCCGTCTTCAGACGCACCAGAAGAGAGTGTCAGATTTCATTACAGGTGGTTGTGAGCCACCATGGGATGATTGCTGGGATTTGAACTAAGGACCTTCAGAAGAGCAGTCAGTGCTCTTACCAGTTGAGCCATCTTGTCAGCCCAAGAAATTTCTTAAATAAGCCACAAAATCTTTATTGTTCAATCAAAGTATGTCATACAAACTGCAAAAACAGAAAGTTTCAGCAAAGTTTGCCAAATTACTCTGATTTTTTTTTCAAGGAGTAGAAAATTATTGGTCATAAAAATGATTATTTTAAATAATCTTCTTTTTTTGAGACAAGGTCTCACTTTGTAGACCAGGCTGGCCTCGAACTCACTGAGATCCGCCTGCCTCTGCCTCCCAAGTGTTGCAATTGAAGGTGTGAGTCACCATGCCTAGCACTTAAAGGGATTTTGGTTTTCTTTTATATGTGCTTAAAGAGATACTGTATCATTTAATACATATTTGGTTGTATTAGGAGCTATATAAAACGTGAACTATTTTTTTAAAATGTGGTTTATTAAATTAAAGATATAAATTTCGGAGTGTGAGGTTGTATATAGAAAGATCATCCCTCCTTTTCCTCTGCTTTTTCTTATACCTTGGCATTAGAGTTTCATTATACTATGTTTCATTATACTATGATAGGCACATATCGACCTCAAAGGCAGGAAAGAGCTTTTATACAACTTTGTTGACTTTCTGATAAGAATATCTTAAGATTCTTATTCATAAAATTCTGGTTTTTGCTTATAAAAGAAATTAATGCTGTAATTTTTTTTTAACCTATTAAGGATTCCCTCAGCATACCATTGCTTCTTTGTCTGATCAGGATGCAAAACCATCCTTCAGCATGGCGTAAGTAAAGAGCAATTGTCAGTGATAACTTTTTTTTTAAATGTTATGTACATTGGTGATTTGATTATGTCTGTATGAGGGTGTCAGATACCCTGGAGCAGGAGTTATAGACACTTGTGAGCTGTCATGTAGATGCTGGGAATTGAACCCAGATCCTCTGTAAGAGCAGCCAGTGTTGTTAACTACTGAGCCATCTCTCCAGCTCCCAGTAATAACATTTTAACACTTAAAATTTATTCCTCTAAGTTAGAAGGTCTTAATTTATAATGATTTTTATAAACTAGTACCATCTGCATAGCCATGAAAAGAAATGGCCCTCTTTATGTATGCATATGCTGTGATCATCAAGATATATTACTAAATAAAATAGCAAGGTACATGTGCGTAGTGTTACCCATCATCTAAATTAAAGGCGGGGGCAGGCATGCTGGCTCACATCTGCATTTCTAGGATTCTGGAGGCTAAGGCAAGGTGATAGCTTTGAGTTTGAGGTCACTCTGAGCTATAGAATATATTTGTAAAAGCCATAAATAAATGAAATGAAAATAGAGACATGAGTAGATGTATATACTTAGATCTGCATTTAAAATGTAGATATGTGTAGATGTATATGTATAAGATACATATGTATATAATACACATTATGTATACATGTTTACATATTATTCATATAATACATATATATTCTAATGATTAAAAAAATGGAATAGAAAGTTCAAACATGAAGAAAGTTTACCTTGGTGGGTGCTTGAGTAACATAGTAAGACTCCTCTCAGAATAAAAGGGAAAGGAGGGCTGTGGTCAGAGCTAAGTGGCAAAGCACTTAACATAAAGCTGAGGTTCAATTCTCAGTTGCACAAAAGACATTTTAGAGAGCCCACAATAATGAGACTTGGTTAGATTAGTAGCTACTAGGCTAGGCTAATGATACTTAAACATTTTTTTGAATAGATCAGTAAGTACCTAAGTTACTTCATTCTAAAATAAAGCTCTAAATATTTATGGAGGAAAAAAAAATTAGTACCCAGAACAACACAGATTACAATCTCTCACAGGATGTAGAAGTATCTGGCTGCCAGCTGTGCTGCTGCTGTACATCACCACAGGCCAGCACTTGGGCACGAGAAAGGAGGGTCACGGCAAATTTAAGGCTGGCTTGAGTTATATAGAAACACTGGGAAGAGAGAGGAGGAAGAAGGAAGATGGGTGGTAGTGAGAAAATATGAGAGAGTGAGAATAACAGAAAAACTACAGAATGGAAACAGCCAGAAAACACTTGCTAGAATTAATAGACGACAGTATTAAAATAGCCAATGTAAATACACTCTCTAGTCTCTTAAGTGAAGGAGAAGTTGAAACTGTATAAAAAGAACTCAAATGAAGCTTCTAGAAATGAAGAATATAACGTCAGAGATGAAAAGTGCACTGGAGGGCTGAAGGGATAGTTCAGTGGTTAAGCTCATATAATGTCCTCCTCAGAACCAGAGTCTGGCTCTTAGCACCTACCCCGGGCAGCTCACAACTGCCTGTGACTCCGCCTTCAGGGGATCTGACACCTCTGCTCTCTGAGCACACCTGTACTCATGTACACATACCCAGTCATACACACACACACATACACAGAATTAAAACGAAACTAAATCTTAGAAAAGAAAAGAAAAAACAGACTGGATGGAACTAACAGATTAGTCATCAAGAAAGAAAAAAATAACTCTAAGAGAAACTTTAAAAGTGAAGACAGAAAAAAGAACAGCATTAGTGAGCGAAAAGACATACATGTTTTCCAATAAAATTTTATCTATTTTATCTTTTGAGACAGGGTACTACAGTGTAGTCCTGGCTGGCCTTGAACTCACTATTAGACCAGGCTGGGCTTGAACTCACAGACATCCACCTGCCTCTGCCTCCTGACTGCTGGGTTTGAATAACATACTTGCTTT
Organism: Mus musculus; assembly: GCF_000001635.26. NCBI lineage: Eukaryota > Metazoa > Chordata > Mammalia > Rodentia > Muridae > Mus > Mus musculus. The sequence continues at coordinate 100,477,250 of NC_000079.6, read as the reverse complement.
AGCTCTTTTCATCTTTTAAAAATAACTTTTCCACCCATAGGCATTTGGATAACAACAGCACTGAGCCAGGGCTTACACTGGGAGGCTACTTCTGCCCACAGTGCCGAGCAAAGTACTGCGAGCTTCCTGTTGAATGTAAAATATGTGGTAAGAACCCTATTAGTCCTTACTAAGTAAATTAGCATTAAATAAATTCGTAATTATGTAGCTGCCGAATTAAACATAAGTGTTGGATCTTGCTTATTATATATTTAATTTGTATAAAGAAAAAGATTGCTTTTTTCATTCAAGCCCTAGTAATTAATTTCTAAAAATAAGCATAGCATCACAGAACTTTCCTGATTCTCTCTTTGGTAAATGTTTTCTTTAAAAACACTATGATAATTTTAATAGGCACTTTTTGGGTCATGTATTTAGTGACAGATTGAATTCTATCCTGAAATATCTTTTCATGGCTACAGCTAAAAAGTACTCAGGGTCCTAAAAATCCTTGAGTGCTGGCTATGTAGTATAGTGGCAGCTTTTCTAGTGTGTGTGAGGCCCTAGATTGGATCCCCATCACTGGAAAAAGAGAAATGAAAACACTTGAAAGCATTTTTTTCTAAGTATATCTCTTGACTTTTTAGCCTTTGTCTTTATGAGGTCAGGCTTGTTAATGTCTCTGTCTTTCTGCATTAGGTCTTACTTTGGTGTCTGCACCTCATTTGGCAAGATCTTACCATCATTTATTTCCTTTGGATGCTTTTCAAGAAATTTCCCTAGAAGAATATAAAGGAGAAAGGTATATGAATTTTGATTAATTTATATGTCACAATGGTAAGCTAATGATTGAAACAACTCCTTAATATAGAAAATGAGATGTAGAACACTGTGTCTAGCAATCTGTTTATTTCCCTAAACTCACATATTTATAGTTAAGAGAAATATATAATAAAGAATAATAGTAATAAAGAGTAAGTTAAGAGTAATATTATATTGGTTTGGTGGGGAATGGAAGCTGGGGTGGGGGCTAGAAAGGTGGCTCAATGGTTAGGAGTGTGCACTGCTCTTAGAACCCAGGTTGGCTTCCTAGCACCTATGCAGCTGCCTGCACTTCCAGCCCTAGGAGATTCTATGCCTACATTTTCTGAGTCCTTTAATAAAATGGCCCTGCCAATGGCCAGTTTTCAGCAGTCAGTAGTTTAACAACCACCCCCAAAATTTATGAATACCTAACGCTGGCCTTCTTGAATATTACTGGAGAGAAGAGGCTAGCTGAACATAATCAAGAACCTGTGGTTATTTTCTTACTGACATTTCCAGTAGTAAAAGCTGAAGTGGAAGTGGTCTCGGTTGGTTTTTTTAGGAAATGACTTTTTATTCAAAAAGTATCAGCATTTTAGAACTTTTGATCACAAAATAATTATATTTTTCATATATAATAATGCATCACTTTTCACACTTAAAGATAGTGTAGAACAAATTTAATATACAGATGAAGAGATGGCTCAGTGGGTAAGGATACTTATTATGCAAGAGTGAAGACTTGAGTTTGGATACCCAGCGCCCACATAAAGAATGCTGGATGTGGCCTCATATTTTTGTAATTTCAGTGTTGTGAGGTAGAGACAGGAGAATTCCAGGGATTCAGTAGGCCAGCTAGCCTAGTCATTCAGTGAGCTCCAGGTTCAGTGAAAGACCTTGGCTCTTAAAACAAGGTAGAGGATTGAGGAAGGCACCCTGTACCAACCTCTGGCTTATACATGTATGCGACACCTACACTACATATGCAAAAGAAGTAATTTCAAATAAGCATGTCTAGATCAGTCTTGCTTCTCAAATTACATCATTTTTCTTGGATTATATTCTATGACTTACATAACCAATTGCCTTGTATTAACTATTTAAGATTGTCTCTTTGCTGTTAACAAGTAATGCCCATGTCTGTATCTCCAAATAGTTGTACAAGAGTATGCAGGACAAATTCTCAGGTAGAATTGTTGAGTCAGAAGTTATATGAGTTTTGGTAGATGTTGTAAATTTGTCCTTTAAAGAGGCTTTATATATTATTTGCCCAAACTTTACTGATACTAGATGGTATGAACTTTTTTTTATAGTTGGTTCAAACTGGCAAATCAAAACTAAAGTTGCATTGTTTCAGGTTTCATGTAAGTGTGAACTTAATGAAAAGTCTAGTAGATGGATTTGAAGGATTTGGAGTTGAAGAAAGATGGCAGGATTAAAAGGTGTTAATGAGGTGTAAATAGGAGAGTTAAAGGTGAAACATGAGTTTATATAAAAGGCCCACTGTTAGGATAATGTGAAAAGAAAGATACATTGTAGGGTAGGAAATCATTGAGTAGTTCAAGGAAGTATTTTCCTTTTAAAAAACATAATTTTCTACACAATTGTGAAAGTTCAAAATATGCAGCAAAACATTTACACTACTAGCCACACCAGGTGCTAATGAGAGCATTCACCCTCAAATCTTTTAGGGAAAAGTATAACTGACTTAAATTATATCCCCAGGTAGGCAAGTTCTTTGTGTTTATAAAAACATAAAGATGTTTTGAGACTTGTGAGGTCTCAAAAAGACTCTTCCGGGGGAGGCCTGGCCTAGTACATAAAGGCACCTGCCACCAAGCCCGATGAACTGAGTTGAATCCCAAGGACCCCCATGATAGAAGGAGGGAATTGACTCCACAAGATGTCCTGTGTTCTAAATGCACACCACAGCACACAAATGCTCACACACATACACGCACAGATAGATAAATGAAATGTTATAAAAATTGCTTAGCAAAATAGAGATGCTTTAGGGGAAGTTCTAGAGGAAGTAGGACTGAGAAGGAGAAGGACATGGAATCGGAGGATCTGCCTCTAACTGCGAACAAGCCAAAGGAAGCTTAGGACAAGGGTGAGTGGAGATGATGATGATGTCTGTTTCAGGGAGAGTAGTCAATCTTGTTTTGGAAAGTTAGAATTCTCTAAGAAAGATGTCTTGAGGGGATGAAAAGAATACATTTCCTGAGAGTTAAATGTATTTAGAGGCTGTCTAGGCTATTCATGGAAAGATTAGAGCTAAATTGTGCTAGTTATGTAGGAAAGTACGCTTGGAATTAATTATCACCAAAGGAAAATTAGAGGCTGAGGAGATGGGTGTTGGATATTGCTGTGTGTGTGGACAGTAGGTCTGCAGTTTAGATCCCCAGCACTCAGGTAAAAGGCTGGGCCTATCAGTGTGTACCCTGGGGGTGGGCACACTGGGGGGTGGGCACCCTGGGGGTGGGCACACGGGGGGGGGGGGCACCCTGGGGGTGGGCACCCTGGGCTTGTTGGCCAACTAGAATAGCTAGTTAATGAGCTCCAGGTTCAGTAAGAAACATTATCTTAAAAATAACCTTGAATTGGGTAAAACAAAACAAAAATAAAATGGAGTAATTAAAAAAGACATCAGGGTAATGGCCATGGCCTCCACACGTACCTGCACATGCACCATCACACACTCATACCACACACATGCACATACTTGTCAGAGCTGAAACATTTTATGTGGAACAAACTAAATAGTGAATGCTGTTTTGTCCAAGTTGATGATTTAATTATATAGAAATACCACATGTGGTGCCACATGGCAGGCTGCTGTCTGTGAGTTCAAGTCCACCCTGGTCTATCAAGTAAGTTCCAGGATAGCCAAGGCTACACAGAGAATCTCTGTCTCAAAAAAAAAAAAGCAAGAAAAAAAAAGGAACTATATACAGATACATATTATTGGATCTAGAGGGTTAAAAGACAATTTCTTGCATAGTTGAAGGTTCATGGCTAGTACTTATGAATAAAACTGCACGCTCACAAGAGTGTCAGCTACATTTTTAAAGATGATTTTGTTATTTTCCCCTATGTGTTGACATGAATGTGAGTATAGATGCTGGTAGAGGCTAGAGGCTTTGGACCTGGAGGTTGTGACCCATGTGATGGGAATAACAGCATGTGCTTTTAACTGCTGAGCTATCTTTTTAAAAAAATGTTAAAGATACTTCAGGGGAGGTAGAAATGAGGTGAAGAGAATAAAAAGATTGCTGGGGAATTTTTGTTTTTTTGTTTGTGTGTTTTTCTGAGACAGGGTTTTTCTGTGTAGCCCCAGCTGTCCTAGAGCATGCTCTATAGATCAGACTGGCCTTAAGCTTAGAGATCTGCCTGCCTCTGCCAGGAATAGAGGTATGTGTTACCACCACCCAGCTAAGATTGCTATTTTGTAATAAATTCTAAGGACCCATGGACAGGGATGATGTTATTGCTTTTAGGGCTTTATACATGCTAAGCTTGTATTGTACTACTAAGGTATATACCAGCCCGTCCTGAAAAAACAAAGCCACAGGCATCCCTTATATGTAACAAATTCCTTGGTGTACTCATTTAGGGTACATACCGTATTTGGGATAACTGAAAGATAGTTTTCAGATAGTTTTCTTTTTTTTTTTTTTTCCGAGACAGGGTTTCTCTGTGTAGCCCTGGCTGTCCTGGAACTCACTTTGTAGACCAGGCTGGCCTCAAACTTAGAAATCCGCCTGCCTCTGCCTCCCGAGTGCTGGGATTAAAGGCATGCGCCACCACCGCCCAGCTCTGATAGTTTTCTGTAGGCATCAAATTCTCATAGAGTTCTAGTTCAGAAAGCACGTGTATAATGAAAATAAGAACTAAATTTTGGGCTATGTGATGACCTGGGACATATTGTATAATTTTTCTTGTTCTTAGGAATTATAAACAGGGTTATTGTGTATACTGCAAAGGACAACAGACTAGGCAATAATAATAATAATAATAATAATAATAATAATAATACTGTAATCAGATAGGGGACTAATATCCAATATATATAAAGAACTCAAGAAGGTGGACTCCAGAAAATAACTTCATTAAAAAATGGGGCACAGAGCTAAACAAAGAATTCTCAACTGATGAATATCGAATGGCTGAGAAGCACCTGAAAAAATGTTCAACATCCTTAATCATCAGGGAACTGCAAATCAAAACAACTCTGAGATTCCATCTCACACCAGTCAGAATGGCTAAGATCAAAAATTCAGGTGACAGCAGATGCTGGTGAGGATGTGGAGAAAGAGGAACACTCTTCCATTGTTGGTGGGATTGCAAGCTTGTACAACCACTCTGGAAATCAGTCTGGCGGTTACTCAGAAAATTGGACATAGTACAACTGGAGGATCCAGCAATACTCTCCTGCGCATATATCCAGAAGATGTCCCAACCGGTAAGAAGGACACATGCTCCACTATGTTCATAGCAGCCTTATTTAAAATAGCCAGAAGCTGGAAAGAACCCAGATGTTCCTCAACAAAGAAATGGATACAGAAAATGTGGTACATCTACACAATGGAGTACTACTCAGTTATTAAAAACAATGAATTTATGAAATTCCTAAGCAAATGGATGTATCTGGAGGGCATCATCCTGAGTGAGGTAACCCAATCACAAAAGAACTCATATGATATGTACTCACTGATAAGTGGATATTAGCCCAGAAACTTAGAATACCCAAGATACAATTTGCAAAACACATGAAACTCAAGAAGAACAAAGACCGAAGTGTGGACACTATGCCCCTTCTTAGAATTGGGAACAAAACACCCATGGAAGAAGTTACAGAGACAAAGTTTGGAGCTGAGGCGAAAGGATGGACCATCCAGAGACTGCCATATCCAGGGATCCATCCCATAATCAGCTTCCAAACGCTGACACTATTGCATATGCCAGCAAGATTTTGCTGAAAGGACCTTGATATAGCTGTCTCTAGTGAGGCTATGCTGGGGCCTAGCAAACACAGAAGTGGATGCTCACAGTCAGCTATTGGATGGATCACAGGGCCCCCAATGGAGGAGCTAGAGAAAGCACCCAAGGAGCTGAAGGATCTGCAACCCTATAGGTGGAACAACAATATGAACTAACCAGTACCCCAGAGCTCGTGTCTCTAGCTGCATATGTAGCAGAAGATGGTCTAGTCGGCCATCATTGGGAAGAGAGGCCCCTTGGTCTTGCAAACTTTATATGCCCCAGTACAGGGGGACACCAGGGCCAAGAAGTGGAAGTGGGTGGGTAAGTGAGCAGGGGGCGGAGAGGGTATAGGGGACTTTCAGGTTAGCATTTGAAATGTAAATGAAGAAAATACCTAATAAAAAATTGGAAAAAGAAAAAAAAGAATATTTTAACTCATATTGAAAGATGAAAAAAGACCCCAAAAATCCAAAACTAAGACTCTCCCTAAAAGTCACATATAATTATTAAATTATTTTAATGAGTGAAAACTAGAAAAATGATTCTCAAACTTTCTTTTTCAGGTTTTGTTATGGATGTCAGGGGGAATTGAAAGACCAACATGTAAGTTTATTGGCTTTTTCAACATTAATACACAAGAAATACTGAAATAGTGACACCATAAGAAGTTTGTTCCCTATAAAGACAGTAAGGTAGAGGTAAAATGGGAACAAAATAATTTAAATAGTTTTGTCATTCTCATTCTTATTTTACTACTGAGAGATTTTAAATACTTTTCGGATTTTCAAGCAACATTGCATTTAGTTTAGAAGTATTAAAAATATAGTATTAGTTGGGTGTGGTGGTGCACGCCTTTAATCCCAGCACTCGGGAGGCAGAGGCAGGTGGATCTCTGAGTTCGAGGCCAGCCAGGTCTACAGAGTGAGTTCCGGGATAGCCAGGGCTACACAGAAAAACCCTATCTCAAAAAGAAAAAAAAAAAACCAAAAAACAAAATTTCATGTTTGCACGGTAAAGTGCTTTATCCTTTGAGCTCGTTATTCACCCAACCACCCGTCTGTCCATCTGTACCTAAATACACAAGCAAAGCCTGCTCTGTGCATTGCTATGTATTTTCAGGTTTGACCATTGATATTGGGTAACCTGTTGGGAAGGCTATTTCTCCCACTGTCAGTGTGGCTGAGGCCCTGTGGGCTTCCCCAAAACCATGTTAGCATGTTTGTTGTCCTTGTTCATGTTTAGGCAGTCAGAAAATCAGGCTCGATGGTTGTCTTTAACATTCTTGGGAGACACGATCTCACGACACACTCCTAATTTCTCTGGCTTTTACAATCTATGATCCCTGAGCCTCAGGTGCAGGAGTTGTATTGTAAATGTGTCAGCTGGGACCAGGACTCTGCATTTTGATTGGTTGTCGTTTTCTATAATGGTCTCCATCTTTTGAAAAGAGAAGTTTCCTTGATTAGAGATGACGACTACTTTTTGTGAGTATAAGGACCAATATTTAGAATGAAGTTAGTGGTTTTTCTGGTTTAGTGAAGTGCTGGAGATAGTTTCTACTCCAAGATACAGGACTTTATAAGCTTTAGTAAACTAGTTGGCTAGGTTTCTAGTATTTTGATTTCCTTCCTGTTGACTGGACTTTAAATCCAATTAGAGAGCTGTTGATTACCACTAAAATATGTGAGCCACTATTATGCCCTTAGGGTGTCCTGCCATGCTGGTCATTGTGGTGTTATAGCTGGGTAGGACTGTTGGTTGCTTCCTCCTTGGAAGCCTGAATGGATCCTTCTGGTTCCGTCAGAGCTAGTCTTCAGGGAGGAAGCTTCCAGCTAGTTTCCTGAGTACTAGCTTTCGTGTTACCAGCAGGCTCCATTTGTCAGTTTTAAAGAATACATTTTTACACATTTGAAATATAGTCACTTTAAAATCTGTATATTATTGCTCTAGAATATTAACCCATATATGTAATACTGATTAAATAATGTATTTTTTTTAATTCTTATATTCTTTATGTGTATCATTTGACATACTCTTGTATTTGGGTTTTTGCTCCCCTCCACTCCTCCCATAGTCTTGTAGCCCAGGCTGGTCTGGAACTTGATATATGGCCTAGGATGACTTTGAATTTGTGATCCTCCTGCCTCCACTTTCCAAGTGCTAGAATTATAAGTGCGTACTTACCCTCCCAGCTCTGTTTGCCATATACTGCAATTGAAAGGCCGTTCTCTAAGAGGCATTCCTTATTCCACAGGGCTGGCTGAAGAGGGAAAAAATGTGTGAGGTTTGAGGAAATTGTGTTAGATTTAACACATTGGGATTAATAAGGTGTGTAGGAGGGTAGGGAAACATTGAAGAATATAGGGAGCAAGGCAACTGAATTGTCTTTTGGCTATGCAGTTCTTAACTTTTGGAAACTAATTTTGTTTATCTGCCTTTCTCCTTTCCATTGCAGGTCTATGTTTGCACAGTGTGCCAAAATGTTTTTTGTGTGGACTGTGATGTCTTTGTTCATGACTCTCTCCATTGTTGTCCTGGCTGTATTCATAAGATCCCAACTCCTTCAGGTATTTAATACCAATATGAAGAACACACACATCGAGTGGGTTTAAAAACAAAACAAAAGTTGTAACTGTAAATAAAATGATTCTTTGAATAAAGTGATTCTCTAATTAAAACATGAAAGCACTTTGAAAGAAGATCTGATTTAAGAAACTTTTAACTATGAAAATAGAGTATTTTTATTTGGATTCTATCACCAATATGCATTAAAATTTAATTAACTTTGTTTTCTGTTATTTTGAGCCATTTTTATTCTAACTCATTAGTGTGTGTGTGTATACACACACACACACACACACATATATAGATATTACTTGTAATGATTAAATTGATGTCATAATCTCAGTTTTTTTTCATTTTAGATTTTTATTTACATGCATGTGTGAGTGTCTACATGAGTTTGTTTACCCTAAGTATAGCTACCCACAGGGGTCAAGAGAGGGCATCAGATTTCCTGGAAGTGGAATTAAAAGGCAGTTGTAAACTGCCAGTATGGGTGCTGGGAACTGAACCCAGGACCTATGCAAGAGCAGCAAATACTCTTAATCACTGAGCCATTTGTCCAGCTCCAAAATATGCTTTTTTTTTTTTTTTAAAAACTGAAAACTGTATTCTATCATACAAAAAACAAGACTTTATTTTGGGAAATCAATTTCTAATTACAGCAAGTTTTACTTTCAGAAATAAATCCACAGAACAGCACATTCTAGTCCACCCTTACATTACCTGGTATGTTGAACAAGGGATATTCTGTTCTCTGTAGGAGTTCCTCCTTTACACTGTCAGGTACCAGGGCTCTGCCTTTTGGAGTGATTTCAGCTACCAAGTCATCCACAGGACCGTGTTCCAGGCCTTTTCCTTTAATTACCTCTGTATAGTGCACCTTCATCTCATCCTTCCAGCCACACTCAAGTAATTTAGATTTCTATTAACTTTTGGTTAGTCAGTGCTTTCACCTGCACATCTTTGTTCATTTTGCTAACTGACATCATCCCAAAAAATGCTCTTTAAAAAAACAAACAAACATGCATTCACACGAAAGAATACAACACACACACACACACACACACACACACACACACACACACACGGAGTTAAGTGACCAGAGCCCAGTCTACTGGATGTTTTTCTTAGGATTCACATACACTGAGTCTAGACTCAGTGGTTCTTTTTTTAAATTGCTTTTAAATTAAAAACAATTTTTTTTATTATAAAAGAGCATTGCAAATAAATACCCCCTCTAAAAACAAAACAAAACAAAACAGACCCAAAGACTGTACAAGTCAGTGAACTTCTTTACAATTTGAATAGCTAGTTGGAACAGAAGCTATAGAGCCTCACACTGGATTTATATTTAACTCTTGAAATCATTTTTATGCACATATCCACTACTCAAACTTAAAAAAAAAAATCCCTGTCAGTTGGAACTAGAGACAGTTAGCTTTCAATTCATTTCCTACTTGCAGTCCTTCCGCATCCTCTAAGACTTAGGCTTTCTTCTTTCCTGTATGTTGTACTGCCTCCACTTATACATTTGTTTATACACATATATTATTGACTGTATTCTGCATATGAAGAGCATGCACCTTTTTCTGCGGTCATGTGGCCTCACTTAATATTATACATTCTGGATTGATCTATTTTTCTGCAAATGTTGCAATCACTTTGCTTTTGCTTTTTTTTTTTTTTTTTTTTTTTTTTTTTTTGGCTGTTTGTGTTGGGGTAGTAGGGGTGGCGGGTTTGCTGTCCTGGAATTCACATAGACTAAGCTGGCCTTGAACTTAGAGATCTGCCTGCTTCTGCCTCCTGAGTGCTAGGGTTAAATTGTGCACCATCATTGCCTGGCGTAATCATATTTTCATTTAGAGCTGAATAGTAGTCCATTTTTATTTGTGTATCACATTGTCATTATCCATTCATATGTTGATGGGCAGGAAAGTTGATTCTAATTCTTTGCTCTAGCGAATAAAGCAATAGTAAACGTGGGAAATGTCTCTCTGGTAAGGTCCAGAGTTCTCTGGCTATAGTGAGGAGTAAAATAATGGAATCATACAGTAGGCCTATTTTTATTTTTTTTAAGACAGGGTCTCTCTGGCTCTTTTGGAACCTGTTCAGCTTTATAGACCAGGCTGGCCTTCAACTCAGAGAGATCTACCTACTGAGTGCTCAGATTAAAGGCGTGTACCACCACGTCAGGCTTCTTTTTGTAACTTTTTGAGGACTATCCAAACTCAATCCCACAGTGTCTGTATTAGTTTGCACCATTACCAACAGTGAGTATGGGTTTCTTTCTGTCTATATCATTTTCAGCATTTGTTAGATTTACTGATGGTAGCCCTCCTGGGGTTAGATGGTATCTCAGCATTTGCCTGATGGCTAGGGATATTGAACACTTTTTAATAAAAAATATTTATGGCTCTGTGGGATATTCACCAGAGGAGACTGCTCAGACGTGGGTTTAAGTTTTTATTACCCGGCTGGGTACACAAATGGGTGCTCAGGATCCCAGTGTAGCACTGAGCCTTTTTCAGGATGATCTTTTAAGCACAAAAACCATGTTGTGGATTGACATACTTCAGTTAACGAGACCCAGAAGCAGAACTGGAGAAACGAAATAGTGTATTTTGAGACTTTCCCAGGACTAAATGGAGTTTGATGGATGAGGCCTTTGTTTCAGTTTTGGCAGATGGTGCTGTCTTAAGTGCTGAGGGTATGACCCGAATGGCACTTCTATCATGGAGTCAGTTGTGCTGAGGTCTCAGGGCCTACTAAGGTCTGAGCCCTTGTTTCAATGGCCACTTTTTTTGTTTTTGTTTTTATATTTCAGACTGTCCTTTCTGTTTATTTGCCAGTTTGTTGACTGGCAGTTTTTATTCCCTTAGTATTTTCTGCAATTCTTTGTAAATTCCAGAAATTTGCCCCTTGTATGAAGTGTAGCTGGTAAAAGTTTCTCCTGTTACAGGTAACTGCTGTCTTTTTTCCTTGTAAGATATGTTTCTAGCACAGTCAGAATAGTCTTTATCTCCTACTCCTACCATGCTTAGAAGAAAGACTTTGAATGTCTCCTCTTGAAAAGTTACCAGAGCCAGTCTGCGATGACACACACCTTTAATCCTAACACTTGGGAGGCAGAGGCAAGTGGATCTCTGTGAGTTCAAGGACAGCCTGGTCTACAGAGTATAAGTTCCAGGACAGCCAGGCCTATACAGAGAAATGTCTCAAAAAAGTAAAACCAAACAAACAAACAAAAAAAGGAAGAAGAAATAAAAGTCACCAGGATGTATTAGAGACTGTGGTAGCTAGTTTTTAAAATTTTTTCTTATTCTCTTTTATATCTCTGACCCAAGTTTTTCCTCCCTTCTCTCCTCCCAGCCCCACCCCCGAATTCTCTCCTCGAGTCCCCCCCCACCCACCCCCAATTCACATCTACTCCATTTATATTCAGAAAGGGCAGGACTCCTATGTATATCAACTAAACTTAGCATTTCAAGACTAGGCACCCCCAATTGTCACCTTGTTGAAATACAGAATCACCTCAGGAGAGAGCCTCATTTGGGGAGTTATCTAGATCAGCTTGCCCTGTAGTCATGTATAGATGTAGAATTATCTTGCTAATTGATGCAGGAAGACCCATTCTCTGGCATGGAGTTCTGAATTAGCTTGATGAGCAAGCTAGCAGGAGCATGGGTGCATTTATTTCTGTCTGATTTTGACCATGGGTATGGTGTGACTGGCTGGCTCAAGCTTCCCAACTGGTGACCTCCTTGCTGTTAAGGACTGGAATTTTAGCCAAACCCTTCCCCCCTTTGTTTTGCTTTCTGTTGGAACATCTTATCACCTCAACAGAAGTGAAATCAGAACAAAGACCTAAACTCATTGTCAGAGGGGATAGTCCCAGTTTTAGATTTCATTTCCATGCTTGATAAGGTTACGATGAATATTGTCGCAATGCTTCAAAGGGAATTTACTTTTTCATAATCATTGAGAGAAGTCTTGTTTAAAGATTACAGAAGTAGAAGCTGGGTGTGTTTCTCAGCATAAGAGCACATGTTTAGTGTGTGTAAGGGCCTAGTGTCCATCCCTAGCACAGAGAGAGACAGAGACAGAGAGAGACAGAGACAGATAGAGACATAGACAGAGACACACACAAAGAGAGACACAGAGAGAGAGAGAATGGTAATCAAACTTGGGTCTTTAATTTCCTATTTCCTTCTTGTAACTTCATAATATATTATTTTGGTGTTCTTTCACTAAGTGTGTACTTTCTTGGGGAAGGGGTCATGTATTAGGGACTCATGTCAAATGTGCACATTTTCCTTTCTTTTCCTTGAGTGCTGTAGTTTAAACAGTCTCCTGTATGCTAGATAAGCATTCTATCCTGAATTAGTCCTAAACCCTTCATATTCTTGTCATTTAGTCTGACAATTTTTATCTTTTAATTAAAGCACTTAGTCCATTTACACTTAGTATATAAATTAAATTAATATGTAGTACATATTAATATTAAATATACTTAGTACCCTTATATTCAAGTGTACATGTAACCACTGATTCTTTGGGGAGTCAAACTATACATTGTGGTATTGGTTTAAACCATTGCATCTTCTGAATTGTATTTTTAAACGTTCTAAATTTTTCCTAATTAGTTAGAAACTTGTATGTTGTTTTTATTCTTTAGTGGAATTTCTAAACTTGAGTTCCCTAGAAAATAACATAAGGCAAAGATAAAGTATTGTTACTTCATTTGAGAGGTGCCACCTGGGGATTGGTGTTGAGGAAGAACAGGGAAAATGCAAGGGGAAATACTGTGTGGTCCAGTGTGTTAGCATGGTGGCCTCAAGCTGTGAGTAGATGCAGGCACTTCCTGGCAAATGTGCCTTCTTGGAATGTGCAGTTATAAAGAGGGCCACAAGGAAACATCTCTGAGCAGCCTAGAGAAGGGAGAGAAAAATAGTCAGTCTATCTGTCTGTCTGTCTGTCTGTCTGTCTGTCTGTCTGTCGTGTGTGGAGGTGGAGGTGGTGCATGCTTGCCTTCCCTTGCATGTTGGAGGTCAGAAGACAACTTAGAGCTAACAGTTTCAGCCTCCACCATGTAGGTCCAGGCATGGAACTCAGGGTGTCAGGTTTGGCAGCAAACTCCTTTATCTGCTGAGCCATCTTGCTGGTGTGAGCCACCACACCTAGTTTTATGTGATGCTGGGAATGAAACCCGAGGGTGTATACTTGTGAGTCATGCACTCTCCCATCTGAACTACATGCCTGGTTCTCATTTTAATAGTGTGGTATTGTATACAGCTCTGAAAGGTACAGTGACAAATCAGGACAGGTAGGCTTGGTGACTTCAGGTTGGACTCCTGTCAGCAAAGGAAGCTGAGCCAGGGCAGCAGTGCTGGAGTAGAGAAGGTAAGCCTCAGCTCTGAGAAGACAGGGCTCAAGGGGATCGAGAAGGCGGCGTCAGGAGCTTCCCTCTGATCATCATACAGCACGACAACCAAAGTTAATATGTCCCTTCCTCCCCCACAGACAGTAAAAGGATCAAAAGAACCTTCATTCATTTGACTCCTTCCTCAAATATAATTATTATATATCTCATTCTTTTTCTGTTACACAAGACATTAATATGCTTTAATCAGTTACTGTTTGTTAAGATGTAATGTATTTACCACTTTCTTGGCTCTTCATTCCTTTAAGGTCCATTTAAGATTTCTCTTTTTTTAAATTTTAATCATAGTAACATTCAAAATGTAGTATATGCTATATATTTAAGTGAGTAAAAATAATATAATCAAAAGAAATACTGGGAACTAGTACAAATCATTAAGTCTAAATAAAAGATCAACAGAATTTATAAATCTTGAAGTAGATTGATCAATAAAATAGAAGACCAAATTACTAACATCCAGAAAAGGATAATGGCTGACGAAAGGGCTCAGAGGCAAATGCCACTAGGCCCAGTGACCTGAGTTCAGTTTCTGGGGCTCACAAGGTAGGAGGAAAGTGATTGCTGCAAGTTGCCCTCTGGCATCCACACATGTGCTGTAGGGAAAAGATAAATAAAAGATGATCTAGGTAAGATGGTGAACTCCTGCAATTACAGCATTTGGAAAGCTGAGACAAGGCAGTTGCCTCCAGTTCAGGGTCATCTTGAGTTAAGGTAAGATCTTGTGCCAAAAAAACCAAAACAAAACAAGAAATGAAAGATACAATTCTAAAATGTCAAAATTTACATATTTATTCCCCAAAGACATATTTTGTCCTATGACAGTGTAGTGACACATGTCTTTAATCCTAACACTTGGGAAACAAAGGCAGGCCTGGTCTACATAGTTCCAGCACAGCCAGCGTCTATCTAGAGAGACTGTCTCAAAAAAAAAGAAAACAGACAAAAAAGCATCTCTTCTTTTTACTAGTTCTCAGGTTCTGTTGTAATCCTTTTTAGTTGTGTAAGTTGTTTGACCTCAGCATCCCTTTCCCTTTAAAGAGACACAGTATGAGCTGGGTATGGTGGCATACTCCTTCAATCCCAACATTGGAGAGGCAGAGACAGAGACAGTGACAGTTCGATATCTTAGTTTGAGGCTAGCCTGTCTATATAGCAAGTCTCAAGACAACTAGAGCTACTGTATACGAGATCTGTTTCAAGAAAGGAAACATGAAGGGGAGAGTCAGTTTCCCTTAAGCGTATGGAGTATGTCCACTGTTAGGCGGACCACATTCCATTGGGTGTTACCAGGAGTATATGGTAGTACAAATTAGACTTGAATTATTTTTAAAAAAGACACAAAGTTGAGGGTTAAGGATGGATCTGGGAGGAGTATGTGGTGAATATGCCCAAATTGCATTTTTTCAGAGACAAAACATTTGTTGAAAAAAGCAGAGCTTCAGCTATTCACTAAAAAGAGCAGTAAGCATTTTTGCAAGATTATGACACAGCTTCCTCCTTATACCCATGTCCAGGTCCATCTCTGTAATGGTTAGAAAATTTACACCATGAAGCAGCATCCTGAATGTGGAGAAAGAAGGGCACTACCAGCCGTTTGGGAAATATGTTAGTGGAATCTCCAGACCTTCAGTAAGTTACAGGGTTTAGGAGAAAGTCAGGGAGTTTTGGGTTCCTAGGCTATATGAAGAAACAAAGGACCACAGGGCTAGTTAGCCTGCTGGGGAGTACTCTTAGTGCCTTAACCGTTCTTGTGGGTTCAGATTTACAAGACAGAGGACTCATTTGTTTAACTCTTCTCTGGGGAGAGGTTATTACAAGATGGACTGTGGGCTCTGTTGACCTGTGTGAATTGCTGCTTGAGTCACACCTCACAGCAGGATCCTAGAAACAATGCACTTCCTTTGTTATTTATTAATTACTCACCAGACCTTAGACATTGTACATCAAGAGTTAAAGCAGTAGGGATACACATAATGAAGACAGTGTCAGTGCCAGTGGAAGACCCATAAAGGAGTTCATGTGAAAGTGCTAACAGTGTGCCAAGTGTTAATGGCGATGGCATTTATCCAAGGGAGGAGCTGTGCTGGGTCCGACTCAGGTTATGGCAGTGGGAAATTGTTGAAGATATGGGTCACCACTTAAGGAGACTGTTTCTGAGAAGCTGAGCATGATAGGAGGGAAGCTGCCATTTTTGCTTCACACTTGCTTGTGTCTTTTGAATTTTATCATAGACATTTGCTCAAAAGTTAGAATAAAGTATTTAAAATAAGGAAAATTATGGGTTGGCTTTAGGCTGTTCCTTTCCACAACTCCCTGCCATATTCTGGGAATGTTGTTCCTGTTGCTATATATTTTAAAAACAAATTTACTTGATTTATGAGTCGGGGTCTCCCTATATTGCCCAGATTGCTCTCAAACTCCTGGATACAAGTCATCTCCTTGTCTTGTTCTGAGTAGCTGGGTCTCTATATATTTATCATTAGCTTGATTTCAAAACCTGGTAATTTTTGTTTCTTTAAGTGTGCACATGTGCGTGTGAGTGTGTGTGTGTGTGTGTGTGTGTGTATAGTGTGGGTGTGGTTATGTGTCTGTGTAGGCCAGAGGACAATAATAATTTTTTTGGAAGTTATTCTTTGAAACAGGGTCTTTTATTGGCTTGGAAATCATTAATGAGGTTAAAATGGTTGAACAGTTATCCTAGGAATCCCCAGCCTTCCCCAAACTAGAGTTTTGGCTGTGTGCACCACACCCAGTGTTTTTATGTGGGTTTTAGGACATGAACACACACACACACACACACAGAGACACGATGTTAAAATTAAGTCACACTAAATATGTATTGTAAATATCTGACAAAGTACTGACATATTTAAAATATAAGAAAATTATTGTAACTCAATAATAAAACTAATTTTAAAGCGAGTAAGCTGGGTCTGGTAGTCCTGGCTGTGGCACATTTCTGGCAGTCGGATGGCTGTGTAGGTGTGTCAGCTACAGCAATGGAGGGACCCCTTCCCTAATGCAGGAGCTCTTACCCCTTCTCTGCTTCCCTTTAGCGCATCATGACTGATCAGCTAGCTGAAAACAAACTGCTGAACTAAAGAAGTTTTCTCCTTAGTGGATGAAGATGGAGATGGCAATGGGAACATGAACTTGGCCCTCCCATATGGTCACTGAAAAACCCCAACAAGCCAATTCAGGATATCCCAGAATCTTTACTCTGATGGAAAAAAAGAAGAAAGAAGAAAGAAAAAAAGAAGGATGCAAATCCTGTACCTCGCTTGGCCTGTGCTTCATTCAGTTCTTGCCTCCAGGCACCTGCTTTGAGTCCTTGCCTTGGCGCCCCCAGCGATGGACTGTTAGCTGTGAACCAAAAGAGCTCTTCCTTTTCTGAGCTGGCTATGGTTAAGTTTTATCACAGGAACAGAAAACAAACTAGGGCAGTGTGCATTTGAAAATGATCTTTTTCATGTGTACACATCTTGCTTAGGAAAGTGGTGTTAAAAAACATTACTTCAGGGCTGGAGAGATGGCTCATTGGTTAAGAGCACTGACTGCTCTTCCCAAGGTCCTGAGTTCAATTCCCAGCAACCACATGGTGGCTCACAACCATCCGTAATGAGATCTGGCGTCCTCTTCTGGGGTGTCTGAAGACAGCTACAGTGTACTCACATATAATAAATAAATAAATCTTTAAAAAAAAAAAAACAACTGTCTTCTTAAAACAAAACAAAACAAAACAAAAAAAACAAAACAAAAAAAACATTACTTCAAAACTCGAGGCGGGACAGGGTCTCTGGCTGTAGAAATCATACAATTCAGGATGGAACTAGGGCCTTCGCTCCATTGGCTTATTTAAGGACTTAGTCTTTGACTTTAGTGATCCCAGAGTTTACCTCAGACCCTCGTCTGTGGCTCCAGTGGTCCCAGAGATCACCTTGGGACCTGGCCTTTGATCTGAGCCATCTGAGAGTTCACCTCAGGACTCAAGTTTTGTCTGTAGTGGTCTCAGAGTTTATCTTGGAAAAGTACCTTAACTCCAGGGGTCCCAGATGTCAGTACAGCAAGGGTTTTGGTTTTAGCAGTCCCTGAGTTTATCTTCAAGCCAGAAATTTGGTTTTAGCACCTCTAGGGTTCACCATGGGCTAGGGCTTTTGTCTCTAGAGGTCCCAGCACTGACCATTGTGCAAAGGCTTTGGCTCCAAAGCTCTGAGAGATCACTGTAAGACTGAAGTTCTGACTCTTCTTCTAGGTCAGGACTTAATGTGAAACTGGCCTTTTGACTCCAGCCCTAGCAGATTCGGAGTTCAGCATTCCACTGGGGTTTTACTCCATGTGGCCACTCTGGTGGTCAGTGTGTGGTGGTCCTGTCGTTACGCTGTCACTTCTAGGGCACCTCAGTAAACCCACTTTGGAGTCAACACCAAGCTTCACAGTCTTCATAGCTGACATTCAAAAAGACAACTAGAGAGTTGGAAGAGAACTGAAAAATTTAAGATAAATCCAATCAACACACACAAAAAACAAAAGAAAATTAAATGACAAAACAATTCATCACAACACTCATTCCAAACCTCATAACTCCCTTATAATGGAAGCCAAAGTCGGTGAGGTAGGTGACATGTCTGAGAAAGAATTCAGTCTTGCTTTTTATAAGAAAGAATGACCATAAAGAAGTCTCAAGAAGATGGATGAGTTAAGTACATCTATCCAAAATTTACACAAGAGAGAGAGTGAAAATTTAATAAACTGGAGGAGAAAGTCCAGTATATGAAGGGAAAACTCAGGAAGGGAATTGAAACATTAAAAACCAAATAGAAATACTGGAAGTGAAGGAAATGGTCAATTAAATAAAAACACTTCCACGTCGGGAAGTATCGACAACAGACAAGAGAACACAGAAGAACAAACATAAGGGATGAGAATACCAAGAAGAGACAGCTATACAGAGAGACATAAGGAGAAAATTAAGCATGAACAGATACTTCCATGAAGTCTGAGATGCATTTAGGAGGGCATATTGTACAAGGAGCAGAGATAATAGATTAATGAAATTATACTAGGAATGTCTGAAACCTAGAGAATGAAGTAGACATCCAAAAACAACAGGCATTCAGAATACTGAATCAATATGGACAATGAAGAAATTCACCATACTTCATAGTCAAGATGTCAGAAATACAAAGTAAAGAGACACTATTTGCATGGTATGAGAAATATCAGTTCATCTTACCAAAGCAGGAATATATAGACCATTTGTACCCAAAAAAGAATGAACTGATAGATTTGAAGTTCTGAAAGTAAGCTACTCTAAACCAAGAGTGATATATCCAGAAAAGTTAACTTTCACAATTGGTGAAGAATAAGGATTTTTTCAAGACAAACACAAATGGATGCTATTTATTGCTATTTATAGCAGTCAAACCAACATTGCAGGATGTTAAAGGAATACTATAAAGTACTAGTTCTCAGCCTTCCTGAAGCTGTGACCTTTTAATATAATTCCTCATGTGGTCACCAAAAACCATAAAATTATTTCATTGCTACTTCATGACTGTAACTTTCCTACTGTTATGAATCGTAATGTAAATATGTGATATGCAAGATATCAGATATGTGACCTCTATGAAAGGGTCATTCAGCCACCATAGGGGTTATGAGCCACTGGTTGAGAACCACTGCTATAGAGGGAAGAAGAGGAAAGACAGTCTTCTGTGACAGCACATGAAAGAAACAGAATAACAGCAACAAATTAGGAAAGGATCAAACATGTCCAACATAGCAAAACAATTCCCAAACTATTGGGGGGGGGGGAAGAGACAGCAGTAATCCAGCAAACTAAAACAACAAATTAAGAGGAAATAGCAAACTCTTCAATAATAGCCTTACATGAATTTGGACTATCAGTATTGGCACATTCATTTAATCCTAGTATTCAAAAGAGGCAGAGCAGGTGGGTTTCTTTTTTTTTTTTTTTTTTGGATTTTTCGAGACAGGGTTTCTCTGTATAGCCCTGGCTGTCCTGGAACTCACTCTGTAGACCAGGCTGGCCTCAAACTCAGAAATCCACCTGCCTCTGCCTCCCGAGTGGTGGGATTAAAGGCGTGCACCACCACGCCTGGCTAGCAGGTGGGTTTCTGTATGGTCTTGTATACAGAGTGAGTTCTAGGACTGCCAGGGCTACACAGAAAAACTCTGTCTTGAAAAATAAAACAAAAAAATAAATAGAACACAAATATAAACTTTAAAAAAGGAAGATACAGGCCAGAAACTCTGTCTGAAAAACCAGAAAAAAAAATATACAGAAAAGAAAACCATGGGCAATTATAATTGCTGAAATTTAAAAATACTATCACAAGGAGTTTCTGAGTTCAAGGCCAGCCTGGTCTCCAGAGTGAGTTCCAGGACAGCCAGGTCTACACAGAGAAGCCCTGTCTTGGGGAAAAAAAAAATCACAAGCCAGAACTGGTGATGCATGCTTGACCAAATGCCATCACTTGGGTGGTGGAGGCAGGAGGATCAGAAATTCAAGAAAAGAGCTGAGCTCAAGACCATGTCTCAAAAACTAATTATATATTATGTGATAATATATCAGAAACTGGATGTGATGGTGCACGCTATAATGTCAGCTACTCAAGAATCTGAGGAGGATGGCCATTTTGTGGCCTGTTTGGGTACATAGCAAATGCAAAGCCAGTGTGAGAAATAGGGGGAGGGAGAGAGAATATAATATAGTGGGGATGTGACTCACTGGTGGAACACTTACCTGGCACACATAGGGTTTGGGTTCAATCCCAGCAGCAAACCTACCCACCTCCACACAAAATCAAGATAAAGAAACTCAGAAATTAGCACAATATGGAGAATATATGAGGAGAAAAAAGATAAAGTATCAATTTTCTTCCCCTAAAATGGGGATACTAGGAAGAGAAGAGTAACAAAGGAATGATATGAGAAATAATCAAATAAATTATAGAAAATGTTTTCCCAGGGTTGATGTATGACTTGAAAAGGCCCAATGAGTACCCAATACAATGGCTATCGAAAGAGCTATATGTAGACACAGTTGGAAATTTTTATATTAAGAATGAAAGGGGGGCTGGCGAGATGGCTCAGCAGGTAAGAGCACTGACTGCTCTTCTGAAGGTCCTGAGTTCAAATCCCAGCAACCACATGGTGGCTCACAACCACCCGTGATGAGATCTGACGCCCTCTTCTGGTGTGTTTGAAGACAGCTACAGTGTACTTATGTATAATAATAAATAAATCTAAAAAAAAAGAATGAAAGGAAGATTTTTAATTGGATATTTTCTTTATTTACATTTCAAATGTTTCCCCCTTTCAGAAGGTCTCCCCTTCAGGAACTCCCTATCCCATCCCCCTCCCCCCTGCCTTTATGAGGGGGCTCTCCCACTCACCCACCCACTCCTGTCTTCCCGTCCTGGCATTTCCCTACACTGGGGCATCAAACACCCGCAAGGTCCAAGGGCCACTCCTCCCATTGATGTTCAACTAGGCCATCCTCTGCCACATATGCAGCCTGAGCCATGGGTCCCTCCATGTGTACTCTTTGGTTGGTCCAGTCCCTGGGAGCTCCAGGGTGTCTGGCAGGTTGACACTGGGGCTGCAAACCCCCTCAGCTCCTTCAGTCCAAAAGGACGATTCTTAAAAAGCACCATAAAGATACAGGAGTGGTGGCCAGTACCTGTAATTCTTTAACTTAAGAGACTTGATCAGAGTTGTGAGTAGGGACCAACCTGGGGTATATCATTTTAAGGCCAGACTAGCTGATAATGTGAGACTATGTAAAAACAAAACAAAACAAAACAAAAAAAAAAACCAATGAACAACACTCACCTTCAAACCCTAATAAAACAAACAAACAAACAAACAAACAAACAAAAACCCCAGAAGGTATCACTATCAAAGACAATCTTCTAGTAGCAAATAATTATTAACTATATCCTTGTATTTTTTGTTTTGTTTTGTTTTGTTTTGTTTTGCTTTTTGGTCAGGTTGACACAAGGTAGAGTTATCTAGAAGAGAGAAACTCAACTGAGAAAATGCTTCCATCAGATTAGCCTCTTAGATAAGTCTGTGGGATATTTCTGAGATTAATGATTGATACGGGAGGACCTAGTAATTCCACCCTTCGGCAGGTTGTCTTGGGTTGAGTAACAAAAGCAGGCCTAGCAAGCCATGAGAGCAAGCCTGTAAGCAGCACTCTTCTTCCATGGTCTTTGCTTCAATTTCTGCCTCCAGTTTCCAGCCTTGACTTCTTGCACTTGCTTCCATTGACAATGGATTGTTACTTGAAAATTGAAATAAAACCCCTTCACTCCACACCATGCTTTGGGTCATGGTGTTTATCAGAGGAACACAGAGTAAGCTAGGTTTTGCATAGCATTTTCCTCCAACATTAAAACTAACGTGGACTAGTGGGTCTTTCTTCAGCGACAGAGTCCTAAGAAGAATGACCAGGTGATGAGAAAAGAAAGATAATAAAGAAAGATTAAGATCAGGAGGTCTTGCACAAGCTGAGGCTCATGGAACCTTATTAAGAAGTACAGTATCAGGCCAGATGTTGTGGCATACCCTTTAATACCAGCACTTGAGAGGCAGAGGCAGTTGGATCTTCGAGTTTAAGGACGGACAGTCTGTTCTACTTGAGTTTCAGGAAAGTCAGGGCTATACAGAGATCCTGTCTCAAGACAAATAAAAACAAACAAAAGAAGCACAGCATCTTACATATAGTTTATAGGTGAAATGGGACAAAATCAGCAGAAAATAATTATACAGTTGGGATGAAGTCAGCAGGAAGGTAATGAAGAAATGTTTCACAAAGGGAACACAGGATATATATATATTTAAAGATATAATTATTTATTATGCCTCAGTACAATGTAGCTGTCTTCAGACGCACCAGAAGGGGGCATCAGATCTCATTTCTGATGGTTGTGAGCCACCATGTGGTTGCTGGGATTTGAACTCATGACCTTTGGAAGAGCAGTTAGTGCTCTTAACTGCTGAACCATCTCTCCAGCCCACAGGATATTTTAAGTGCAACACAGACCCTACCACAAAGCAGCCTTGGCACTGAAATACCAGTCTCATCAAGGCTGAAATGCCAAGTTCCCATGAACTGAAATCTTAAAAATTTCAAGGTTGTGGCTCTGCTCCCAGTCAGAATCTTGTCTAATCTGCAAAGATATAGAAGCCAATTCCCTTTGTCCTTTCATAAGGGCTTCTGAGAGCCTTAGATCAGCCAGCTTCTCAACAAAAGTCTTTCATCTTGGAGAGAAGCTCCTTAAGATACAGGGTGTTTGAAAGGAGGCAAAACATCCATCCTGCAGGAAGAACTGTTAAATTCAAAAAGTAAATAACTCAAAAGCTTCAGGAAGTTCCTGAAACTGACTAGATTCTCTATGCCTCTCCCTCCCTATGCATGTAAAAGTGGTGAGAACTACCTAGATGCAATCTCAAACCATCTGAGATGAGCTAAACTGATTGGAAGTGGCTCAGAACAATAGAACTACCTGGAAGGTACACTTTTCAGCCTGAGCTGCCTATGGGTAGTATGGTATGCTCTGGGTTTCTAGCTGTGGTGAGCTGTCTCTTGTGCTGGGATGATACAACTTTTGAGTCATTTCTGCTTCCATAAATAACTCTTCACCCAACTTCCTGTAAAGTAACCTTAGTAAAACTCACTGGATCAAATCAAGTTAGATTTATTTAGCGATATATATATATGTATGTATGTATGTATGTATATTTCAGGTAATTGTGAGCTGCCTGGTATGGAAGCTGGGAATTGAATTTCTATCAGAGCAGTTAGTAATCACTCTTAACCACTGAACCATCTCACCAGCCCCAGATCTTTTTTTTTTTAATATAGGATTTCTCTGTATAACTCTGGCTAGCTGGGATTAAAGGTATATACCACCACACCTGGCCTCAAGTAGGACTTTGGTGGTATTCTTTGGTTGGTTCCCTATTAGGGCTGAGTAGATGTCTCCCCAAGAATAGTGTCACAAAAACTAAAATCCTAAATTGTTCAAAATGAAATACATCTTCTAGGACTTATTATCTTCTTGGGTCCTGACTAACCATGTTAATACAATATAGAGCCTTAACTAGTAGCTTCCTCAACTGTGAAATTTGAGTCTTAGTTCCTCAAATACTTGGTTTTTCCTTAAAGGGCTTCTGTGAGATCCTATGCAAAACAGTCAGTTGGGGAGATGGCCATCCCAAGGATTTACCTAGTTGGAGGGGAGTTCTGATCTACACCACATGATTCTACCATGTGTAAACCTCACCACAAGCATACACATACTAAAACATTTTATTTAATAAAAGAAAGATGAGCATAACGATGAGGTGGGATATACATAGAAAGTTCCTGGAGAATACTGGTTCTTGATTATTGTCAAATGATTGTACAGTAGCTCTTGTGTTTGGATATTTTTGTCCAGCTACTAGTGCTGTTTGAACAGTTTGTGGAACCTTTAAGAGGCGGAGCCTCATCAGAGGGAGTGAGTAGTTGGATACAGCCTTATGCGTTTATAGCCTGGCCCAATTCTTTCTTTCTCTGCTTCTTCACTGAGAATGTAACGTGACCGGTAGACTCTGATCCTTCTACCAAACCTTCCGTGCCATGGTGGAATTTATCCCTTCAAATTGTAAGTCTGAACAAACCTTTTTTTCTATTAAGTTACTTTTGTCAGGGTATCTTAGCCCAGCAAAAGGAATACTGCAGCTTGTGTTGAAGAACATGAAGTAACTAATCAAAGCTGCCAAGCCATGGCCAGTTCCTTGTGTAAAGGGGTGGAACAGGAAGCTACAGTTGGGTAATTGTGTGTTTTGATTAAGAACATGACCTTTGTCTCGTCATCTTTAAGGCGACTTTAAGGGGAAGACATCACAAGACCACTAAAGATAACTAGTGAAAGATTTAAGCAGCCCTGTTCCTGTTGGGCTTCAGAGGCCTGATTTCTGGGGACTTTATACACAAGTGATAAAGAGTTGTCTTGAAAATATTATTAGGTTTTGTTAAATGTGATCAATCACTTCTTCCCCCTGCCCATCCTGCACTTCCCTTCTCCTTCTTGCTTTGGCCCCGCTTGCTCCAGCCCATAGAGTTTTTAAAATTTGTTTCTCATTATTGGTGTTTGTGAGCCAACATGTGGTTGCTGGGATTTGAACTCATGACCTCCGGAGGAGCAGTCAGTGCTCTTAACCGCTGAGCCATCTCACCAGCCCAAATGTGATCATTCCTACTTGACTGCCAGATGTGTCTTTAAATCAAAAGGTGTACTTTACCTTAAATGTCTTCAGTTTGCACAGAATCCCCACACTCAGGAGACTGGGCAGGATGGTGTCAACTTTGAGGTCAACTTGGGTTTATAGCATGACCCTGTCCCTAAAGCAAAATAAAAATGAATGGAACAAATGAAAGCCTTCAGTACGCTGCAGTTTTTGTAGAGAGATGGGTAGAAGACAAATTTCATTCTGGATGAAAAGATCAAGGTAGAGTGTGTAAGATGTTATAATGAGGATCTGGTCCACTCTAGCTATAGGTATGCATCGAATACTCCTGTGGGGTAACTGAGATGCTGAAAATGCAGACAAGGACCTGAGGATTGGTCATAGCAGACAGTGAGGTGTTTGTAAGGTTCCCTTTGGTCTAAGTAATGATTTACTTTTCAGAAATTCTCTAAGTGGATGACCTCTAGCCTGAGTCAGATGTTGGAATAGAAAGAGGTTGTTTTAGACTAACTTGATCTTTTGTATTGGATGATGACCCGAAGAACAATGTCATTCATTAGGACGGAACAATGAGACTGAAAAGATCTCAGGCCTAGTAAACTAGATGGTAATTTTGATTAGAAATGGCCTCCAAAAAGGAGGAAATTAAAGGAATTACCTCTGAAATGTCAAATGATTTGGTAACTAAAGCCAGTAACTGGTTATAGGGTCTGTCTCACCAACTCCTCAGTCTGTGAAAGCAACAGAGCAAATTTCTAATTTCTTACAGCCTTGCCTTCTGCTGACACAAAGGCAGAACTTACGGTGTCTATAAAGCAGTTCTTATGGTTGCACATGGTGGAAAACACCCATTATCCCAGCAACCAGGAAGTGGAGACAGAACTATTGAGAACTACATGGTCAGTTCCTGACTCAAATGTCCATATCAAAGAAAGAATCAAAAAACCCAAGTAGGCAGGTCTTCTGTTAGTGCCATGCCTGGTGCTGTTTTTGAAGTGTACTAAGAAACTTCTTTTCTTTCTAAATGAAATAAATCAGCAAAGAATGTGATGTGATGAAGGCCTTGGGCGTTCAGTGTGGACTACAAATCTCAGGGCATTTGTAGTGGTCTGAATAAAATAGCCTGAAGGTAGTGAGGAAACTTTAATGGTGTGACTATTCCATGGTACATAATGTATTGACATAACTAATCTTGCCAATTAGAAGCAAAGGCAGTTAATTTGTGTGTGTGAAAATCACTTAGAGATTTTAGAGGAAAAAATTCCTACACTTGAACATTAATATGTGCACTTTTATTATTTATAAACTCTACAATATTATAATCAAATCATATGCCTGATAAATATGATCAGATAAACTATGATATACATATACAAAATTATAAATTTAACAAGGCAGTGTCAAGTATGGACACAAGCTATCTTATGTGTTTGTATCATGAAAGTATTATGTTAAGTGAATGTCACTAATTAGGAGGACTATATATTACTGTCCAGTTTTGTGAAATGTCCAGAATATGTAAATTTAACAAGGCAGAGTAAACTAGGTACCCACCAACTGCTCTCTACTCCCTGACTGAAGACACAATTTGATCAGCTGTCTCAAAATCCTGGCACCATGATTTCTATGTCATGTCGAATATGCCCTAAGACTGTAGTCTCCAGCCTGGAGAGTTTATATTCTGGGATGTGGGAGAGTAAAAGTCAAGCCAATCTGGCCAGTTCAGGCTTCTCTGATATAATGTGGAAGAAATCTTTTTCTTTTCTTTCCTTTTTAAAGAAAAGATTCATTTATTTTATGTATGTGAGTACATTGTAGCTGTCTTCAGACACACCAAAAGCAGGCATCGGAACCCATGCAGCATCATACAGGTGGTTGTGAGGCTGGGAATTGAACTCAGGACCTCTGGATGGGCAGTCAGTGCTAATTGCTGACCCATCTTTCCAGCCCCCAGAAATCTTTTTCTCTAGATAGTTCTTTTTAAAAATATTGTTTTCCTTATTATTTGATAGTCTCAAGTATCTTTTTTTATTAAAAAGACATATATCTTTTTATGATATATATGGTATATCTTTTAAAATTTTTCCAAAAATTTATTGACTGCATATATTCTGTTAGTTTGTGTGTTAAAATCCTTTAGGTACTTTATTTACAAAGCTTCATACATCCATATGATGTATCTGGGTCATACCCCACCCCCCTTATTCCTACTCACACACCCCATACAGGTCCTTTCCCATCTTCATGTCCTTTCTTTTTTCATCAACAACTGAGTTCAACTAGTACTGTCTGTATGGGTATGGGGTCATGCTCTGTGTCATAGTGGATCTACAACTGGCCACACCCTTGGCAGAAAACACCTGACTCTGTTCCATAGCATCTGTAAACTGCCAATAAATTATTCAGTTAGGACTGGACCTTATGAGCCCCTCCCTGTCTATGCTAGAATACTGACTGCCTTAAGGTTATGAGGTCTTGTGCAACTAACCACAGCTGCTCTTGAGTTCATGAGTTCAATGTCCATGTCATATCTAGAAAAACCACATTTTACGGCTTTCTTCCTCATTCTCTAGCTCTTATTTTCCTCCTGACCTCTCATGCATGATGTTTCCTAAGCCTCATGGGGGTGAGGTTGATATAGATGTCTCTTTTATGGCTGATCATTCAAGAGTTACTTATTCTGAACACTTTGGTCAAGTAGGAATTCATACATTGACTTCTCCCCACTGCAGAAAGAACTTCTTTTTTTTTTTCCCATTTTTTATTAGGTATTTAGCTCATTTACATTTCCAATGCTATACCAAAAGTCCCCCATACCCACCCACCCCCAATCCCCTACCCACCCACTCCCCCTTTTTGGCCCTGGCGTTCCCCTGTACTGGGGCATATAAAGTTTGCGTGTCCAATGGGCCTCTCTTTCCAGTGATGGCTGACTAGGCCATCTTTTGATACATATGCAGCTAGAGTCAAGAGCTCCGGGGTACTGGTTAGTTCATAATGTTGTTCCGCCTATAGGGTTGCAGATCCCTTTAGCTCCTTGGGTACTTTCTCTAGCTCCTCCATTGGGGGCCCTGTGATCCATTCATTAGCTGACTGTGAGCATCCACTTCTGTGTTTGCTAGGCCCCGGCATAGTCTCACAAGAGACAGCTACATCTGGGTCCAGAAAGAACTTCTTTGACCAAGACAGAGCTACAGTAATCAGTAGGAATAAGCATTCAGGAAGCTGTTTGACGACATGACCATAGAGTACAACATTAGTAATAGGTTGCTGCCCTGGTTGGCTTTGGAAGTCAGGTTGACACAGATTATAATCATCTAAAAGGAGAATCTCAGTTGAGGAAATTCAAGGATCTTATTGCTCTGTAGAGATACTCGCTTGATTGTTAATCAGTGTAGGAGGCCCCAGCCCACTGAAGGCAGTTCCATCCCTAAGTAGGTGATCATTAATTATATAAAAAGGCTAGCTGATTATAAGCTGGTCTGTGAACCAGCTGACAAGCAACAGTCTACATAAGGTAATGCTTTCTTCTTTGACTGTGAAGTGAGTTGCTTAGTTGGAGGTAATGCTGTGTGGAATAGCAGGCAGACCTGTCTTCAGGCTCCTGCCTTGACTTCCTTTAGTGGTGGACTGTGACTTGGACTTGTGAGCTGAAAGAAATCGTTCCTTTCCTAAGTTGCTTTTGGTCTTAGTATTTATCACAATATCATAAAAGAAAAGTAATTAGAGTAGTTGCCCCATAGGGTCTATGACCTTCCAGCTACAGGCACTTTAAAAAAATATCAGTCTGCAGCCTTGGCTGGCTTAGAACTTGCTATGTAGACTAGACTTATCTCAAACTCACAGAAATCTTCCTACCTCTGCCTTCTGTGTGCTGGAATTAAAACCATGTGCCACCATACCCAGTCTAACCAAAGGCTTTCAGCCTGGTTTACAGTGGCAGGCATGGATTTCTCCTATGTGAAGCAGCCCTGAGATCTAATCAGAAAGCCATTTCTGTCACGCCTCTGTGCTACAAGTGTGCATCTCTCACTTCAAACATTTAGAATTACTTAGGCCTATTTAAGTATTTAATTTGAAACACTGTATTACAGTGATTGACAACTTTCTTAGTTATATGAACTTTTAATATAGTTCCTCATGTTGTGGTGACTTCCAACCATAAAATTACTTTTGTTATGACTTCACAACTTGTAACTTTGCTACTATATGAATCTTAATGTAAACATCAGTGTTTTCTGATGGTCTTACTCGACTCCTGTGAAAGGGTCCTTTGACCCTACAGATTGTGAACCACAGATCTATAGGCTATAAGGTAATGTTGATCGATTCAGCCTTCATTGAAGACACAAGTATATTGTATAACTGCAACGCATTATTCAGAAATTTCTTATGGTCTGTGGTCTTGCACGCGCTCTGCACACGCTCAACTGGCCAGGAAGAACGACGCTGCAACAGGATCCTTCTGCACACGTTTATTGGGAGAGCATTGATTGCATAGGCAAAAGAAGAACAACAACGAACAAGGAAAATGCTGCTGCTTATATACCCCTCCATGTGACGTGTCAGCTCCTGTTTAGCTGCTCACTCATTACCCCACTACTACGCCCCGGGATGGGCAGTGACTTGGCACGAATTTACTCTTGCACCTGTGCACATTACTTGTTTACCAGTTAGGCACAGCGGAGGCTTGTGATGGCAATTGCTCACGGCTCTCCACACTGTGGTAAAAAGATGATGATACAGGAAGTTAATTGCAGATGATAGTGGATGTAATGAATTGTAACCTTCTAATTGTTTTGTCCTCAACTGATAGAATTTTAAGAATGCATTAAGTGGGTTGGCTAGATAACTCACCAAGTAAAGTCTGTAGACCTGATAACCTGAGTTTGATCCCTGGGATAAACTTTGTAGAAAGAGACCTGACTCATACAAGTTGTCTTCTGACTTCAACACAGGTGTCATGCATGTATGTTTATACACAAACACACACACTTTTAAAATGTAATAAAAGTGCACTAAATTATCTAGCATTTGGGAGACGAGGTAGAAGGATTACCACAAGTTCAAGACTAACCAAGAATATATAGCTGTCCTGGAACTTGATTTGTAGACCAGGATGGTCTTGAACTCACCTTGAAGTCCACCTGCCTCTGCTCAGGAGTGATGGGTCTAAATGTGAGTGCCTATTCCAGAGGATATTTCAATCCCCTTGCTTACTGTTACAAACTATTGATGGAAAGTTTCAATTTGATTCACCTGAGAAGTACTGCTCCATTACATGAACAAATCTGAGTGAGGTAACTGAAAGTTCCAATGAATCAGGTGACCACTAGGATGGGTTGGTTAGCTAAGGAAAACAAGACCTAGCAAATGGTAAAAACTTGGGTTACTCTCCAAACCCCCAACTTATATAATTAATTTACTAGATGCCAGATGAAGATAAAATGGATAAAAAAAACTAGCTATTTTCTGGATTCCTGGAGCAATCACATATTATGTTTGAAAGTTTTTGCAAACCTAATTTTCAAAATTACTGGGTTTTGTTGGCTGGGTGTTTGGAGAGGAGTTAGATATATGTGTGGCTTTGAATGATAGGACACTCTTTGAAAACTTCAAGTAGCCATTGTCTAATGGGTCCTGATGGAGCCACAAAACCTGTTTCAAGGAAGTACCAGCTACTTGTGGCCACTACTGGAGCCTCTCCTCACAGCTCGTGCCTGTCACCCTGGATGTCACTGGGATGCTGGGCGAGGAAGCCATGGAGACTCCTTCTCCCTTGGGACATCAGGTCTCGGTTTGTAAGCAGACTTTAGTTCCTGTTAGAGAGACACAAAGTTCTGATATGGGAAATCTCATTGCAGGAAACCACCTGAGGAAGAAGCAGGAGCCTGACTGAACTGAAGGTAAAAGGACCTCAGGGGACCGTTAACTAGAGACAGTGCCTGACAGAATCCAGAATATCAATGGTGGATGTATGATTGACTCAGCAATAACTCTTCTTCTTCTTCTTCTTCTTCTTCTTCTTCTTCTTCTTCTTCTTCTTCTTCTTCTTCTTCTTCTTCTTCTTCTTCTTTTTCTTCTTCTTCTTCTTCTTCTAGATTTATTTATTTATTTTATGTGAATAAACCATAGCTGTACAAATGATTGTGAGCCATCATGTGGTTGCTGGGAATTGAACTCAGAACCTCTGCTTACTCTGGCCCAAAGATTTTATTATTTGTACACAGGAGCTATCTTTAGACAAACCAGAAGAGGTTGTCAGATCTCATTACAAATGGTTGTGAGCCATCATGTATTTGCTGGGATTTGAACTCAGAACCTTCGGAAGAGCAATCAGTGCTCTTAACCACTGAGTCATCTCTCTGGCCCCCAGGTCAGCAATTCTTATTTCAAAAATTTACTCTGAAGAAATGTTAAAACTTGGGGAAAGGTTTTGCTTTTAGCATATTGATCTCATCTTTGAACCTGGTATTGGTGGCTGCCCCTTGTCCACCACACGCCGTGTTGGGTCAGTGGCTTTACACAGCCAGATGCCCACCCGGGGCCAAGTGGAAAGCGTCTGCCTGTCCAGAGCACAGGAACTCTGGCTGGATGCAGGCTCTCTCCCTTCCCCCTCTTTCCCATACACCTGACAGCCCACAGTCAATAAGCAGCTTTCCATAATTGTTTACTTGAAGACACAGTTTGACTTCCCTGCATATGTGCCCCAAACCAGTTCAGGCTAGATCAGCCTGTCCATTCTTCCTTCCTAATACATTGATGCTATGCATTGTCTAAACTTAAATGTTGGCAGGAGTGGTTCAGAGATGAAAGGAACCCAGTGCAGGGTGGATCTGAAGGAGGAGTGTGTGCTGTTAATGTAGGTTAGTGTAAGAGAGACAAATGCACAACCCAAACCAAATAGGATCTCAGGCCAAACAAACAGTCTCCTATGCTCCTTGACCACAAGTTCTAGGCTAGCATGGGACACATCGCATGACTCTATCGCAGAATAACAAATGAACAAACCAACCAACCAACCAACCAACCTTTATGGATTGACCCAGGCTTATTTGTCTTGTTCACTGTTTGTTCTTATGGGCTAGTCAGCTTGCTGGAATCACAAGTAGACACAGTGATTATTTCTCGAGTCAGAACATGAAACCCGATGTTTTGTATTTTCCCAAAACAATGTCCTTTTTGTCTTGACAATCCAGGTATTACTTTAATATCTCTGCCTTCATTAAAAGCTTAGAACATGATCTGTGTTTAAATCTTTTGTTACCTTTACTTGGTAGTGTGGGGTAGGGGCATGAGTGTGTCCATGTAGTAGTCAGGACAACTTGGAGTCAGTTCTCTTCTTTCAGCACATGGATCCAGGGGTTAGCTGCAAGTGTCTAGTCACTGAGCTGCACCATGGGCGCTGAACCCATGCTCTTTATAGTTAAAACATTCCTATCACCATTATCTGCTTTCCTTGGTCCTTTAGAAAATGGCTGAGCATGGGGAGTCCTCCGAGGATCGGATTTCTGAGATTGATTATGAATTTCTCCCTGAGCTCTCTGCTCTTCTCGGGGTGGATGCAGTTCAGCTGGCAAAGAGCCAAGAAGAAGAAGAGCATAAAGAACGGATGAAAATGAAGAAAGGTTTTAACTCACAGATGCGCAGTGAAGCCAAACGACTAAAGACCTTTGAGACCTATGACACGTTCAGATCATGGACGCCACAGGAGATGGCAGCTGCTGGGTTTTACCACACAGGGGTGAAACTTGGGGTTCAGTGCTTTTGCTGTAGCTTGATCCTCTTTGGCAATAGCCTCAGGAAGCTTCCCATAGAGAGACACAAGAAATTACGTCCAGAATGTGAGTTCCTTCAGGGAAAAGATGTTGGTAACATTGGCAAGTATGACATCCGGGTGAAGAGTCCAGAGAAGATGCTGAGAGGTGGCAAAGCCAGGTACCATGAAGAGGAGGCCAGACTGGAGTCCTTTGAGGACTGGCCATTTTATGCCCATGGGACATCACCACGTGTACTCTCAGCAGCTGGCTTTGTCTTTACAGGTAAGTGGATTCCACTTTGTGAGGCATTTCTGAGGTATTTAAAGTTTAGGTTCCATTTTGTGAGCAATATTTTGTAAATGAGCATTCACTGATGAAGAGTGTTATATTAGACATAAGATGTAGTTCATTAAATTTTAAGTGTAACAATTTTGCTTCTGCTTTAATATGTATTTAGTGTAGCATTATTGGTTTGCTATATATCTATACACACACACACACACATGCAGCCATGTATTTGCCTGTGTATTTAAGTAAAATGTAACTTTTCTTCAAATATAGACCTTAAATGTACCAGCAGTGGGCTGTGGGTATGGCTGAGTGCTAGAGCACTTCTGTAGCCCCTACATAGAACAGGCATGCTGGAGTCTGTCTTGTTCTGGTGCAGTATAGCCAGCTCCAAGACACAGCTGGTGTCATTGCCGGTCAGTCACACCCTTTCCTGCATCTGTAGGTAAAAGGGACACTGTGCAGTGTTTTTCCTGTGGCGGAAGCTTGGGCAACTGGGAAGAAGGAGATGACCCCTGGAAGGAGCATGCCAAGTGGTTCCCCAAGTAAGTGGATAAGTATTTTATTTTTTACAAAGCAAAATAAAACAGGATGCAAAAGTGCCACATTGTTGGAATATTCCCTTGAGTTCTGATCTTTCTCCTATGTGGATCACCCCTGAACTTTTCTTTTCTTTTTTTATTGAATATTTTATTTACTTATATTTCAAATGTTATCCCCTTTCCTGGTTTCCCCACTGGAAACACCCTATCCCATCCTCCCTCCCCTTACTTCTATGAGGGTGCTTCCCCCACTCACCCAACCACCCCTGCCCTGGCATTTCCCTATACTGGGACATCGAGCCTTCACAGGACCAAGGGCTTCTCCTCCCATTGATGTCCGACAAGGCCATCCTCTGTTACCTATGTGGCTGGAGCCATGGGTCCTTCCATGTGCACTCTTTGGTTGGTGGTTTAGTTTCTGGGAGCTCTGGGGGGGGGCGGGCGTTGGTTGGTTGATATTGTTGTTCTTCCTATGTGGTTGCAAATCCCTTCAGCCCCTTCAGTCCTTTCTCTAACTCCTCCATTGGGGACCTGGTGCTCAGTCCAATGTTTGGCTGTAAGCATCCGCCTCTGTATTTGTCAGGCTCTGGCAGAGCCTCCCAGGAGACAGCGATATCAGGCTCCTGTCAGTAAGCACTTCTTGGCATCCAGCAAAGGGCCTGAGTTTGGTGTCTGTATGTACCCCAGAACTTTCAAGTAATGTAAGTAACAAATTTGAATCATGGGCACTTTGTTTTTTTCTTCTATTTCGCTTTCATTTTAATATATTTGTGCATGTGTGTGTGTGTGTGTGTGCATACACATATATGTGGACTTCTTCAGGTTGACCGAGCATGGCTACCTCATCACTCTCAGGGATCACTGAACCAGAACTCATAGATTGGCTAGACTAGCTGGACAGTGAGCCCTAGGGCCGCCTGTCTCCGCTACCCCAGGACTAGGGTTAGAGAAGTGTGACCATGCCCCACCTTTAAGTAGACACTGGGACTCAAACTGCAGATCCTCATGCTTGTGCTGAGGCACTTTATCTACCAAGCCATCTACTTATCATTCCAAATACTAAGATGCGTTGTCAAGCTGCAGTTGTGTGACTTACCCTAACTAATAAATGCGTTAGTCTGCCCAGGGCTGCAGTGGTGTAGACATGACAGAAAGCAAGAATGTTTAAGGCATTAAGATAATATCACATCCTGCAACATATGCACCAAATGAAAATGCTTGCTGGGTGCAGGGGCACACACCCAGCATTAGGAAGGTGGACACTGGAGAATCAGGAGTTCAAAGCCACCCTCTGCTAAAGTGAGAGAGGACCAGGTAGGTCCTGAGTTGCCCACATCCTAGTGTCATAAGAGAACAGATGTTTTGTTCAGAGATTCAAGGTTTTTGTTATTGTACGTCTCTGCTTAGAAAAATTATATTGTAAATATTTTTAGTGTTTCGTACTGGTTTTGTAATTCCTTTGTTTTTGTTTCTGCCAAATAAAAATTTATTCCTTTCACTGGCTTTCAAGCTTTCATTATGGAATGATTGATAAAAATAAAAGGAGCAGTAATAAGCACTTGTCAGCACCCGGTCAGGAATTGTTCCATCTATCTCTTGCTAATGTTTTCCATGGAATAACAATAACAGGTGACTTCAAAGTGAATTCCAGGTGCTGCATAAAGAATTTGTTACTATTATAGCATAGAAGACTTTAATAACAAGTTGAGCCACACTGTCATTAAGTCTGCTAGGAAAAGATGGCATTGATGCCCAAGGTCAAGTATCTGAATCCGCATTCAAGTGCTCGTTCCCACCCATCCTTTAATGTTTCTAAACCAGATTTCAATATGTGTGGAAGGGTTGGGGATGTTGTTTATATGCCAGGATGCTAGGGCAGAAGATGGTCTGTGAGAATGAGTCCCATGTGTCAACCTCAGACCTTCAGTTTCAGTAGCAAGCCTACCACTCCCTTACCTGTCTTGCCAGCCCAGAATTATACATTTCATTTTCCTCACAATTTTCCTTGTCTGTTATTTTTTTTAAAGAAGTTACTTAACATGCCCTGTATAATTTTCTATACTTTACACTTAGCCAGATTTATTTATTTATTTGTTTGTTTGTTTGTTTGTTTTCAGTGCTTTTCTCTAATTTCAGTAAACTGGTATTTTGGTTGGAAGGGCTTTTATTTTATTTTAAAGACAAGGTCTCTTTATATAATCCCAGGGTGGCTTAAACTTGATTATCCTCCTGCATCAGCCTCTGATCTGCTAGGATTTGGATGTGCATCACTGTGCATAGGAGTTTTTTATTTATTTTTAAAAAAATATTTGTAGTTCACTACTGTGTATAGGAAGGTTCCTGAGTAGATGCAAGGTCACACTTAAACCAAATAGGCAAGTATTTACAAGACACCTTGCACATAGGCAGCATGCTCACAAAAATGAAAGGCTATCTAGAATT
The DNA here is from genome assembly GCF_000001635.26 of Mus musculus. Lineage (NCBI taxonomy): Eukaryota > Metazoa > Chordata > Mammalia > Rodentia > Muridae > Mus > Mus musculus. The sequence goes on along the minus strand of NC_000079.6, from coordinate 100,441,179 downwards.
ATATTTAAATGGAAACATAAATATGCACAGCCCATGTAGGGCGAGCAGCCTTAAATATTCTTAAACTATATGACAATCTGTTAGGAAATGTGCAGAAAAAGTTATGAGATGACATAAATTAAATAGATGATCTTGGGCTTGGGTTTGCTGAGCAGTGAGGTGGTGAGAAAATTTCACATCTTACTTTGTTGTGGTAAATCTCCAACCCACACAAGCTCTGGCAATGAAAACATGACTCAATTAATATGAATACATGCTGTGCATCTAGACTGGGCAGACCTACCTCTACACTACACTACCATCTTCCACATCTGTGAGACCTCTTAGAACCTGTGGCTTCTCCAGGCCATGTGCTTCTGCTCTTCTTTCCTTCTTCTTCCTACTCCTCTGCGTCCTCTCCCTCTTCCTTTGCTTTCTTCACTTAGATTATTTGGAAAAGAAGTCTAAAAGGAAGGAAGAGAAGAGGAGGTTGGAAGGGAAGAGGGAATAAAGAGGAAAGAGAAATAAGTGAAGACAGAGTAAGAGGGAGAAATGTTTCCTGAGAAGGGATGAGATGGTTGTAGGAACAGTGCGGCCGTGATTAGCAATTCATAGACTGCCACTACTGCTCTTTGGGAGTCACAGTGTACCCTGCAGATGTACCTGCTACACTTCAGTCTCAGACAGAGCCCATGCTGCTGTTCCAGGCTCCTAAACCAGCTCTGGCCCAGCTTGTATCAGTTGTCCTCAGGGCCCTGCATGTAGTGTTGTTGGCTGTACTCTGGACACTGTTGGCAGGGACTCTGTCATCAGCCCTAAGTAGAGCTGCACGTCTGCCTCCAGGGGTCCTTTGCTTCTTCTCTGACCCAGAGCAGATGGAACATGACTCACACAGGAAGAGGAGACAGTTCAGTGACAGGCCGAACAGCTGGAAGGAGCGAGGTCTGCTCACACAAGAGCAGGTGCATCAGTTTTAATTGCTGCCTGGTCACTTCTTTTATGAAATATTGAGAAAATATTGGATATTCTCAAACTTTTAAAAACTGAATAATCAGTGTAAGCTTGTTGTGATAAAATTTTCACTTTTGAAACATGGACTTGGGATTGCAGTTTGCGTCACCATCCCTAGCAATTGCAGTAGTTTTAAAAATACCGTTTTGTTGCCGTAGTTGATTAATCTAGTCTACTCACCCGGCAGCAGCAGTGTGAGTTCCTTGCTACTCACGGCCCCAATATTCTTGATTATCATTGTGGATTATCAAACGTAAGACATGCACACACACCACACCTATGGTGGGGCCACTTCCAAACCTCCACGTAGCTAACACACCCCTACAATATTCCTGAATTATTTCTTAATAAAACCTATATTCCATCTTGGCCGTCCCAGCCTTCAGCCCTCCTGGGCCGCGGTCCCTGACTCTTACATGTTGGCTGTCTCTCTGTCCTGCACTTCTCAGGCCTGATCCTTGTGTTTCTCTAGCATGGTGGCACTGCCTTTTCTCTGGTCCCCTTGCCTTTGAATCTTAAAGTCCGGCCTCTGTCTCCCTGCCCAGCCATTAGCCTCTGGCAACTTTATTCACCAATCAGAACCAGCTGGAGACAGTGTCTTACATGTAGGCTTCTCATGCAATTTGGGAACCCAAAAACATAATACAAGCATTAAACTAAATCCATACACGGCTTAAGAAAGTAATATTGAGGTGGGAATGATAGCATGTATCAGGTGCCTGTAATCCCAGGTCTGTTGAGGTGGAGCCAAGAGGATCAGAAATGGAAGGTTTTTAATTTTGATATTTAAAGAGCCTAAGGTGAGCCTGTGCCATCCAGAATCCTATCTCAACAGGAAACAAGTATTGAAATGTTTTTAAAACAAGTTGATTTATTACGGTATTTTAGAAAGGATTGATCACCCAATTCACTGTAGTCCACCCCATGTGATATGGCTTATACGGGTTACATTCAGGCATAGTGCAGTGCAAGGAAATATGTGAAAAATGTAGCCAGGACCCTGGATGCCACAGACACCGAGTGGACAGAAGCCCTTGAGAATATTTGAGTTATGTGATGGAGTTCATCTTCTCCTGAGAATGTAAGAGGAGAAGGCTGGTCTCACCCCCATTGACAAAAGAGTTTTCAGTCCCTTATCACACCATTAGAAAGAAACATTAGTGTCAGTTAGAGGAATATTATTTAATCTTAAAAGTAGCTTCATGGGATGGAGAAATGGCTCAGCAGTTAAGAGCACTGACTGTTCTTTCAGCAGTCAATTCCCAGCGACCACATGGTGACTCACAACCATCTGTAATGGGATCCAACATCCTGTTCTGGTGTGTCTGAAGATAGCTACAGTGTACTCTTATACATAAAATAAACATCTCCTGCATGTGATTGGCAGAGAGGAAAACAAAGATGTTTTCTTGTTAAGCTGAACCACTTAGACTTGGTTTTTCAGACTGGCTGTGGGTGGCTTCTGCCTCCTTGAGACAGGGTTTCTCTGTGTAGCCCTGGCTGTCCTGAAACTCACTCTGTAGACCAGGCTGGCCTCGAACTCAGAAATCTGCCTGCCTCTGCCTCCCAAGTGCTGGGATTAAAGGTGTGCGCCACCACTGCCTGGCTAAACAAATCTTTTTTAAAAAGTAGCTTTCCTTTTATGGAAAAGGAATATATTTCAAGATGATATTCAACATACTTTATAAAAATCAAAACCAATAGATTTAATATGTTACTTTAAAAATTATCATGATGTTTTTGTTTCATTATGCCACAACTAATTTTCACATTGATTCATTTTCTGTCCTTGATCTGATCATGGGTACTAGGCTTAGCCGCCCTCAGCTGTATCAAAAAGGCAAAGATTTCGCAGTCTCTCTAGTCTGTATCAATCTCTTCGATTGTTTGTTTTGCACTTCTGGTTTAAGGAAACTGACAGCAGAGATCCATAGAACAGGCTTATACTACTCCTGCGGCTGATTTAGGAAGATTGCTTTAGCCCAGGAGTTTACCGTCAACACAGGAACACCTCATTTTAAAATAAAAACAAAAGTAATCTGAAGATTCAATTTAAAAAGCTATATGTGCTGTCATTAATATAAAAAAATTATTCCATGAGAACACTTGTTTTTTTTAAAGTCTTTTTTGGTAGAATTTTAAAAAAAGATTTATTTATTTTATGTGTATAAGCACACTGTAGCTGTCTTCAGACACCAGAAGAGAGTATCTCTCCAGTCCTATCAGAACACTTGTAATTCTCATGAGTAAGATGAGTTTTTTAAAATTTTAATACAATAATTTTGATCACATTCTCCCCCCTCCGAACTCTGCTCAGATCCTTCCCACTTCCTACTCAGCCAAGGTCATGTTCTTTCTCCCTCTGTTTCAACACCCTCCCCAACAAACAGCCAAAAATCAAAACAATCAAAAGCAGTAAAAAAAAAATGTGTAGTTTGTTTTGTGTTGACCAACTATTCCTGGGCGTGGGGCCTGCTCTGGAGTGTTTTGTTATACCCTGTGACATGCCATTGGAGAAATCGATCGTCCCATTATCAGCAGGTATCAGTTGCAAATAGTTCCTGGTTAGGGGTGGGGCCTTGTGTCTACTTCCTCCTCTCACTTTCAGGGGTCCATCTGGTTTGAATCTGCTCAGGTCTTGTGCATACTACTGGGGCAAGTTTTTTTTTTTTTTTTTTTTTGTTTTGTTTTTTGACAGTTTTACTGATATTTAAAGCCCAATAGTTCAATAGGTTTTATCAAGTGCTCATTGGAATGTAGAACATCTCTATTTATAGGGGTATATTTTAATTGTATTTCTAATTACAGATGTGAATTTCTTCAAAGTAAGAAATCTTCAGAGGAAATTGCCCAGTATATCCAAGGCTATGAGGGATTTGTTCATGTAACGGTAATTTATACCAGCCAACTTTTTCCAATAGTACATGTTCTTTACCTAATCATATCTGAATTGTCAGGGTGAGGGCTTTTGTTTGTTTTGTTTTCTGACGGATTCTGTGTCTTTCGCCCTTTCTCATCTCTGGCTGACAGAGAGGAAAACAAAAATGTTCTCTTGTTAAGCTGGAACCATGTAGACTTGGTTTTCCATGCTGGCTGTGGGTGGCTTCTGCCTCCTTCATCTTCCCTCTGACTGAGGCCACTCCCCTAGCACCCTTCTGCTGTTTCCATTTGGATGTCAGACTCAGTTCTCTGTGGTACCTGACAGAGGCAGGGCACTCAAGATGCCTCCTGCAGCTGAGCATCTAGACTCAAACTAGTGAGGGCAGTGGGAAACACAACCGAAACTGAAGCCAAAGGAGATGCATTTGCTGACTGACTCAGAAGCAACATCTGCAGACAGCATGGGCTGAAAGTCTGGGTGCAGTTCTCTCAGAGGGAGAGTTGCTCAGTTGGAGAGGCCCTTCTGATGTGAGCCCTCTTCCCATGTCTCAGTTCCTCATGAGTCAAATACATCTGTGTGTGTAACTGCAGTTCTCTTGTTGAGCTGGGTGTCTGGTAAGAGTGACCCTGAGAAAGTTTCCATTTCACTGATGTTTGGAACTGCATAAAAATCCTCCAAATCAATAAAAATCAAACCAAAATTAAAGGACTGATTTGCCCAAATTCTGCTGCTCTAATGAAACTTGGCTTTAGTGGGGAAACGTCTTCAGTTGCAGCTCAGAGATGGATTATATTCTATAAGTTAATCAGTCAGTAACCAAATTTCTTTCCACAGGGAGAACATTTTGTGAATTCCTGGGTCAGAAGAGAATTACCTATGGTATCAGGTAAAACCTCAGACACATTCCAAACACTTTGATTCTCCCTCTCCCTCTCCCTCTCCCTCTCCCTCTCCCTCTCCCTCTCCCTCTCCCTCTCCCTCTCCCTCTCCCTCTCCCTCTCCCTCTCCCTCTCCCTCTCCCTCTCCCTCTCCCTCTCCCTCTCCCTCTCCCTCTCCCTCTGCCACATGAATACAGATGCTTTTGGAAGCCAGACAAGGACATCATATCCCTTGATGGTGGAGTTATAGGCACTTGTGAACTGTCTGATGTGGATGCTGGGAACTGAACTCAGGACCTCTGAAAGAGCAGTCAGTGCTCTTAATTATTGAGCCATCTCTCCAGCCCTTCTTTAAAACTTATCTTCACAAGTGATTTCTCTATTATGGAATGATTTTGGGTTTGTTTTTGTTGTTACTTTATGAGCAGGAGAGATGGTTCAGTGGTTAATGCACTTTGCTGCTCTTGGAAAGGACTCAGGTTCAGTTCCCAGCACCCTTTGGCAACTCACAACTCCACAAATCCAGTTCTAGAGGATCCAGTGTCTTCCTCTGACCTCTGTGGCCACTGTGCATGTGTGGTGCAGGCAACCATGCAGACAAAAATAAAGAAAAATTTAAAAGTAAATGTAAAAATTATAGACTCAATTATTTACTTACTATTGCATGTGGATGCCCATGGGTCCCATGTGTGGAGGTGCAGAAGTCAGAGGACAATTTATATGGACTTGGTTCTCTCCTTCTACCATGAGAGAATTAATTTAGAGGTTATTAGGTTTAGTGGCAAGCTTCTGTACCAAGGATCCATTCATTAAGTGACTTAGTTTTTAGTGTAGATATGCATAACTAAGTATGTAGTGTTGGTGCTGTAACAGATGCTTCCCTTCAAACAACTAAAATAGTGGATAAAATGTTTTGGAAGCAAGTTTTAGTGTTTCTTCTATCCCAGACTGGCCTCACACTCAAATGAGCCTTGAACTTGTGACCCTTTTGCTGAGTTCTGAGTCAGAGCTTCTCAGGTGCTGGGGATGGAACCTCAGCCTTCGTGGAGGCCAGGAGAGCGTGCTAGTGACTGAGCTACATCTACAGACATAAATGTAGTCTTAAATGGCTCCATGTGCTGTTAAGAAATTCAGGAATATTCACAATAAAATCATGTAACAGGTATGAGGATAGTACTTGCTTGGCCAGCATGGGCAAGGTCCTCTGGATCCATTCCAGCATCCATGGAAAATGAAACCTCGGTGTTAGTAATTTAGGTCAGCAGAGCATCTATATAGCAAATAGGACAGGCTCTGAGTTCAGGCCCAGCAGAGGTCAGGGACATGGGGACAAGGGAGAGTGCACATAAGAATTCTATGGTAGGATTTCTCACTCCTGCAATTGCTGCTCTTGGAAGGAGGCACTTATGGCCAGGTTGAACTATGACATTGGGTTAGAGGTGGGTACAGACTATATGAATTTAGTGCCAAGTACAGAGAGGTCTATGCCTGTAATCCCAGCACTAAGAAAGCTGAGGCAGAAATATCACATGTTGAAGCTTAGCTTAGTAAGTTTAGCTTACTACATAGCAAATCATTTGCCACCTCCCATCAACATGGGAAAGAAGGAACATCTCAGATGTTAAGAGTATTGTTCATACACAGGACTTGAGCTAATTCCAGTGTGTCTCCATAGTAGCAGCTTACATGAATGTTACCATAGCAATAGTGGCAGAGTCTACACTGTTACTGAGCATGCTCTTGTCATTATTAAACAATCAAGTTAGGGCAGTTCCTGGGCAGAGACTGAGTGCATTGAGCATATTAGGAACTCTAAGGGTCAGGGTTGGGCCATTGAGTGTAGAGTGCTTTCCTTGCAAAGACAAGACGTTGCATTCTGCCTCCAGGATCCATGTGACAAAAGCCAGGTGTCATTGTTGTGAATTTGTGATCCCTGTTGGGGAGGCAGAGGCATGGATCCCAGTGTTCCACAACCTGGCCTGGGAAGTGAGACAGCTTCCCTAACAACCAGGGAGAAACAGTGAAGTGTGTCCTGTGGCTTCCACAGGCATGGGTCCATACATGCACATGGACCTTCATAAACATGAACACACTCAAAATGTATGCTTTGAGAAGCTTCCTGAGATAGGTGAAGAGATCAGGTCAAGAAGGAAGCCAAAGAAAGACTGAAGTGCCAGGCTGCTCCAACCAGAGAACACCCTGTGGGCACCAAGGAAAACTGTAGAACATATTCCCTGTGACCTCATGGCTTAGTAGAAGGCAAACATAAAATAAAGGTTTCTTAACTGTAAAAATCTTTTTGTTGTTAATTAATTAAAGTGTAGTATTCATATGCCAAAGAAACACTAAAAGCAAAGGCAAACACTCCTGATCTAGGGTGAAGTGTGAATGCAAGCAAGATTTCAGCTTGAGAAACTTGTGAGACCAAGGTAAGGGCAATAGAATTTTCAAGTCCTCACAGCATGGGAAATGCAGGAACCAGTGTCCAGAGGCCAGGATGGGGTAGAAAGTCTGATGGAGACCCCACCCTCAATCTTTTTCATCTCACAGAGCAAGCCACCAAAATGATTGTTTTTAAGCCACAGGGGAAGCAGGAATCACCTCTCGATTTTGTTGTATCCTGATGGTACAAGGTTAAGGACAGTCTGAAGTGACATTTTAACACACTGTTCACACACAGAAATGAATAGAATGAATTCATGGAGTAACCCATTCTTTGCCACTCTCTTCCCATAGTTCTGACAGGGTCACTCTTGAATTTTACACCTTCCTGCTCTGCTAACCAAGCACAGGTCATCAGATCATTCCACCTACAGGAGCACATGCATGCATGTGCAAGCACACAGACACACACAGACCACACACACAGACCACACACACACACACACACACACACACACACACACACACACACACACACACATGCAAGCACACACACACACACACAGACCACACACACACACATGCAAGCACACAGACACACAGAGACCACACACACTCATGCAAGCACACAGACACACACAGATCACACACACTCATGCAAGAACACAGCTGACTTAAATTTTAACATCAAAGCCTACTGGTCTCACCTGCATCCTTTCCCCCAAGCTTACTGCAACGACAGCGTCTTCGCTAATGAAGAACTAAGGATGGACACGTTTAAGGACTGGCCCCACGAATCACCTGTGGCTGTTGATGCTTTGGTCAGAGCTGGCCTTTTCTACACAGGTGAGTCAGGTTATTTTCTTTATGTGTGTGTGCGTGCGTGTGTGTGTGTGTGTGTGTGTGTGTGTTGACCTGCATGTAAGTATGTGTGACATGTCTGCAATGCTGCCCTCAGAGGCCAGACAGGGTGTTTGATCCTGGGACTGGAGTTAGAAATGGCTGTGAGCCATCATGTGGGTGCTGGAACCAAACCTGACTCCTTTGCGAGAGCAGTCAGTGCTTTCAGGCTGAGCATCTCTTTAGCTGGCAGTGATGTGGGGAGAGACAAGTGATTCTTCATAATCTAGCTTGCATAGATACTGTTAAATTTGTACTTCTGCCCCACCCCAGCTATGAGTATATTCTTTCTGATTTACTCAGTAAGCAATTGCTTGTTGATTGCCTGTTTCTGTGAATATCCAGTATATCATTAGTGTCCAGAACAGACAGAATTTCTGCTCTCATGGAGCTCCTATTCCAGAACCTGATGGCAAATCATTTAGGATGATGGGTTTATCAAAGTATGTGCTGCATAGGAACATTCAGTGACTATGGCTGACCAGCCTACTGAAGGACCAAGAGTCCTGTGTGAACCGTTTCCTCCTGCATGACTTGGCCACAGAATCCAACTGGAGATGAAAGTAGGATTATACTGGATAATCTGGAGTTATGTTCTTCTGAGTTGGCAGCTGTAGGTGCTGTTGAACTGACCCTATTCCTTTTCTAGGCAAAAAGGGCATTGTCCAGTGTTTTTCCTGTGGAGGATGTATGGAGAAGTGCACAGAAGGTGACGACCCAATACAAGAGCACAACAAGTTTTTTCCCAAGTAAGCAAAATGACTTCTCTTGACTGTGAATGTGCTTCAACTATTATTCCCTCACTGTCCATGTCTTACCTGTGGATGGTCTCTGCCCACCCTCTGTTCCCTCTGTGAAGGACACATCCTATGTCTTCATCCCTTGCTCCCATGACACTCTCCCTTTCTAGATTTTTTTCTCTTCATTGTTTCATCTTGGTTTTAGTTGGCTCATTATACAGATTTTTAAAGACAGGGTCTCTCTATGTAGCCCAAACTATCATAGAAATGCTATCTAACCCAGGTAGACGCGAACCCATGATCCTCCTGCCTCAGCCACCCAAGTGCTGTTATTACTGAGGGATGCCACCATATCTGGAAATCCCATGCCTTTCTGATCATTCTCATTACAAACTAGTCTTCCTCTTCTCCTCTTTCTGGAATCCTTTAGTGTTTTCTCTTTCTGCTGTCTGAGATTTCCCAAGTGGTTTTCTTTTCCCAGTGCTGGGGACAGAAGCCCTGACTTGGGCACACTAGGCAATGCCTTACTATTGATTTACTCTTGCCCACTTTCCGCCCTTCTTCAAGGTCATTTTCATTTCTCTTCCACACACAAGACAACTCTAGAAATGTTCAGCCATAGAATGAAATTTGTTGTTTTACTTAGTAATTAGAATCTTCAAAGATAAATATTAGTATATGCACATTGTAAAGTGTGTATTTCTGAGCACAGTGGTCTAAATATGGAGTCCTAGTCTCTGAAACATGAAGGAAGAAATCCAGTTTTCTTTTATATTAAATGCTTTAATATGGATTATCCTAAAATCAATCTATTTTAAAATCCAGCACTTGTAACTAAGAAACAAGAGTCTTTTGCTCTGGTATCCCTTTGAAGGCATGAAAATCTGCAACAGTGTTGATGTCTGCAGTCTCTGTTTAGCTCTTCAGAAGCGTTATGTATGCATCCAATGCTTACGTAAAATTGATGTAAACTGATGTAAGTCTAATTACTGAACTTTAAAATTAATGTTTTAAATAATTATCTGGTTTTGATATAGAATGGTAATAATATTAGAAATGATGAAAAATGTCCTTTTAAAATGTTTTTATTAGTGTACATTAATTATATACAGTAATGACATGTTCATATATGTACATTATGACCTTTACATATATGTATGCCTTACTTAGGATTGTCCTGCTGTGTACAGATACCATGACCAAGGCAACTCTTATAAGATAAGGACAGCATTTAATTGGAACTGGCTTACAGGTCCAGAAGTGAGCAGGTCCAGTATCATCAAGATGGGAGCATGGCAGTGTTCAGGCAGGCATGGGGCTGGAGGAGCTGATAATTTCATCTCTTGTTCTGAAGGCAGCTAGAAGACTGTCTTCCAGGCAGTTATGGTGAGGATCTTAAAGTCCACACCCACAGTGACACACCTACTCCAACAAGGCCATACCACTGGACCAAGCATATATAAACCATCACAATGTATATATAATATGATGCGCGCACACACGCGCACACACGCGCACACACACACAGACACACACACACACACACACACACACACACACATTACAGCCTGTTACAATCATGTTCACCACCATCCTCCCATTACCCTATCTTATCTGCCTCTAGATTCCTTTGGCCCATTTTCTTCTAAATCACATGTTTCAGACTAGCCTCGGTTACATAGCAAGACTTATCCACAACATACATGCATACATACGTACATACATACATACATAACTAAATAAATAATGAAATATTTCCATCTAATCTTGGAGTTAGAAGATGATTTTCAGCAGTGGGTATCATTTCTTTTTCTTTTTTCTTTTTCGAGACAGGGTTTCTTTATGTAGCCCTGGCTGTCCTGGAACTCACTTTGTAGACCAGGCTGGCCTTGAACTCAGAAATCTGCCTGCCTCTGCCTCCCAAGTGCTGGGATTAAAAGCGTGTGCCACCACTTCCCAGCACTCACTGTTTCTCAAATAAGTCATCATCTTATTTAAAAAATATTTCTTAAGTATTAGATTTTATGTGCATGGGTGCTTTTTCTGCATGCGTATCTGTGCACTACTTGCATGCCTTGTGTCCACAGAGGTCAGAAAGGGCCTCAGATCCTCTAGGACTAGAGTTGCAGGAGGTTGTGAGTTGTCTGATAAGGGTGTTGGGAACCAAGCCTGATTCCTCTGCAGGAGCACTAAGTCTTCTTCCGAGGAGCCACTTTTCCAGCCCCCCTTTCTTTTTATTTGGAAATAGTATGTAGGAAATTATTGAGAATGCAGGGAACTTCTTATCAATCCCTGGGATGGTAAGTTGGGAGGCAATGTAGCTGTATTTAAAGCTTGGTCTAGAATCTATCAATGGACATTTGTTTTAATTACAAACCAGCGTGCTGTTATGAGTACCTAGTGTATTTATACATTTGGTTTAAAGGACAATAACAATAAAGGGCCTGCGAGGCCAGGCTATGGAAGTGTCAAGCTACTGCAGGAATCTCACAAGCAGTTCTTTGGCGAGTTTCTTTTTGGCATCACCAGTAGTGGAACTCAACAAAGTTATGTAAGGCAAACCAATACATGCCAGTTGTTAGCAAAGAATAGGTGAGACAGACGGAGCGAACCAAACCAATGTTCATTGCTCCTGTCCCACAGTCTGTGGGGTCATATTTATGTTAGTTCATCACGGGTCTTTTCACATGTTTGCAATGTCCAAACATCCTTTTACCTGTGTCTGCCACAGGAAACCATTCTTTCAACTGAATGCTTTAGCAAGACATCCTTTCACCTATGTGCCCCAGCAAAACATCATTTGACATTAACTGACTTTCCAAACAAACCAGAATTTCCCACTTCACCCTAGTGATCTCCTTGTGTCTGCTCCCACAGTGTTGATTACCATTTTTATTCGTTAAGCTCATCTTAGCTGGATTCATGGACAGACAATAACTCTGTACTCATCCCAACATATTCCCTGAATATCCTTTCCAATAGTTTACAAACCACATTTATTATGTTATTGAAAGCCACTGGCTGAATGTTTATATAGTGCAGCACTGACAGAATCACTGAAAATGTTAGCTTTCTACTTCATTCTTGGCCCTGAATCTTCATGTTTTATAAAAGCCAATGGAAACACTTAACAGAACGATTTTCTCTCCTCTGCATAGCTGTGTATTTCTCCAAACCCCGAAGTCCTCTGCAGAAGTGATTCCAGCCCTTCAGAGCCACTGTGCACTTCCAGAAGCCATGGTAATGAACACTGCCCTCTTCTGATTCAGCAGCACATGGTTGTGTGGTGGAACACTTTTGTGAACAGCACTTGCCATTTGTAAATGTATCAGACTTAGGGAAATTCTACAAGTATCTAGAAAGTACTCTCAAGTGATAAGTATAGACAGGAACTTCTCAGTGAATGAGGGTGACCCAATATCTAGCTCCATGAAACACACAGTCCACCCCTTTCCCTGTAAGAAGTCTATTGGTGAAATTCTTTCAGCCTTATTCCTGATAATCATCCAAGCTGCCTGGACCCCATCTTCAATCTCTGGAGGGCAGTGGGCTTGACTTCTTACTTCTTTTGAGATGTGCAAGGCAGGTTTCATTTTGTTTGGTTGAAATTTTGTTTGGGACAGGTTCTCACTGTACAGCTCAGGCTGACTTTGAACTTGCTATTTTCAAATTGCAGACTGTCTGGGAATCTGTAATCCTCCTGCTACCAAATGACAGAATTATGAGTATGTTCCTATTAGATTTTTGTTCTTTACTGTAATCGAGGAGATCAAACCCAAGGTCTTGTGTATGATGTAAGTGGAAGGATTGAGGTTCAGCTACTAGACATCCCCCTAATAGACACAAAGAGGTCTTCAGCTCTGAACAAACTATGTGTGGAAAGACTTTTAGAGTCCCAGAATAGAAAAAAAGGATGATTTTGAAGTCAGGGGTGTGTGGAGGCTCCTTTCACTTGGGAAGTGGAGAAAGGAGGACGAAGTGTTATCCTTCGATACACAGGAATTCCAGACCAGCCTACACTACATGAAACTCTCTTACTCAAAATGTGTGTGCGCAATAATCCTTCTGCATCCATCCCAGGGTCTGACTAAAATATGTAAGGAGACTTAACTAATGACTAAGGACAGAGGCTGTGCTTAATGCTCTTTGAGGACCATTCTTGTTGTACATGGTACAATGTGAGTACTCACACAGTGCTCCCCATAGCGAGGATGCACATACTGTGCATATACTACCTAGGTATACACTCTTTATGTGTGAAGTTAACTCTTTAATGTGTAGAGTACTCTTCCTTCAATCAGCATTGAGAGGATTTTTGGACCTCAATGATAATAAAGTGGCAAATCTTGATTCAAGAACCAGTTTTGATATAATAAATGACTTATCTTTCAAAGGAAACCACAAGTGAAAGCAACCACGATGATCCAGCAGCAGTTCATTCTACAGTGGTGGGTAAGCACTGAAAAGCAGCATGGGATTCTGGGTATTCGACCATAGGATTTGAAAGGAAAGTGTATTTATAATTATCCAGGGAGCTGCTAGAGAGGAAAGCACTGAGGTGAAGGGAAGTGTGGATGAGAGAGTGAGCATTCCTGTGGCTTCCTGAGAGTGAATGCAGGACTAAGAACAGAGTCCTTGTGTCAGACCCAGACCAGCCAGCATTAAAGGCACCATGCAGCAAGCTGGTCTCCTGAGAGCTCAGAAGGAAACTAGGGTGACATAGTATTCTTCAGAATCCTGCCTAATCCCCCAGGTCAAGTGGGAGGCTTGGACAGCATTCTGATGCTATGAAAAGGTCTGGGAGGACCTCAGGTGTATGGAGGTGTTATGTGAAGTGGAGGAGAGTCCTAAATACCCTTAGCAGACAAGCAAAGCTATCAGAGAGATTTGAAGTGTATCTTCCTTCTCTGCACAGGCTTGGGTAGGAGTGAAGCCCAGTGGTTTCAAGAGGCCAGGAGTCTGAGTGAGCAGCTAAGAGACAACTACACTAAAGCCACTTTTCGCCACATGAACTTGCCAGAAGTGTGCTCCAGCCTTGGCACTGACCACTTGATCGGCTGCGATGTGTCCATCATTTCAAAGCACATCAGCCAGCCTGTGCAAGGGGCCCTGACGATCCCTGAGGTCTTCTCCAATCTCAGCTCTGTCATGTGTGTGGAGGGGGAAACTGGCAGTGGAAAGACAACCTTCCTGAAGAGGATAGCTTTTCTCTGGGCATCAGGATGCTGCCCCTTGTTGTACAGGTTCCAGCTGGTCTTCTACCTCTCCCTTAGTTCCATCACACCAGACCAGGGACTGGCCAACATCATCTGTGCCCAACTCCTAGGGGCAGGAGGCTGCATTAGTGAAGTGTGTCTGAGCAGCATCATCCAGCAGTTACAACACCAGGTGCTGTTCCTGTTGGATGACTACAGTGGGCTGGCCTCACTCCCCCAAGCCCTACATACACTGATTACAAAAAACTACTTGTCACGGACCTGCTTATTGATCGCTGTGCATACAAACAGGGTCAGGGGCATCCGCTCATACCTAGATACGAGTCTAGAGATCAAAGAGTTTCCCTTGTCCAATACTGTCTATATATTAAAGAAGTTCTTCTCCCATAATATAAAACGTCTACTAGAGTTTATGGTTTATTTTGGACAGAATGAAGATTTACAGGGAATTCACAAGACCCCCCTCTTCGTGGCAGCAGTATGTACTGACTGGTTTGAAAATCCATCTGACCAGCCCTTTCAGGATATGGCACTTTTCAAGTCCTACATGCAATACCTGTCCTTAAAGCACAAAGGTGCAGCTAAGCCTCTCCAAGCCACCGTGTCCTCATGTGGGCAGCTGGCCTTGACAGGGCTTTTCTCATCATGCTTTGAGTTCAATAGTGATGACCTGGCAGAGGCAGGAGTTGATGAAGATGAAGAGCTCACCACCTGCTTGATGAGCAAATTCACCGCCCAGAGACTGAGGCCAGTCTACCGGTTTTTAGGTCCGCTGTTCCAGGAGTTTCTTGCTGCCATGAGACTGACTGAACTTCTGAGTTCAGATAGGCAGGAAGACCAAGATCTGGGACTTTATTATTTGAGACAAATTAACTCACCCTTGAAGGCTTTGACCACCTACAACAATTTTTTGAAGTATGTCTTTAGCCATCCGTCATCAAAGGCAGGGCCAACAGTTGTATCTCATTTGCTTCACTTGGTGGATGAGACAGAGTTGCTGGAGAATACCTATAAAAATGAGGATTATGTAAATCACCCTCCAGGAACTTCCCGAATAATGAAGGGACTTAAGGAACTGTGGCTGTTATCTCCTGAATATTACTCTTCATTTGTTTCAGAACATTTATTGCGCATTGCTCTAAACTTTGCTTATGAAAGCAACACTGTTGCTGAATGTTCTCCATTTATTTTGCAGTTCCTTAGAGGGAGAACACTGGCTTTGAAAGTACTGAATTTACAATACTTTAGGGACCACCCAGAAAGCCTGTTACTGGTGAAGAGTTTAGAAGTCTCGATAAATGGAAATAAAGTGCCAAAAGTTGTAGATTATTCAGTCATGGAAAAAAGTTTTGAAACATTACAGCCACCAACTATAGATCAGGACTATGCATCCGCCTTTGAACAAATGAAGGAACATGAAAAAAATTTATCTGAAAATGAAGAGACCATAAAGAGTATTAAGAACATCTTCCCCTTACAGCCACCTAAAATAAGCTCTGGCTATTGGAAACTGTCCCCCAAGCCATGCAAGATCCCTAGGCTGGAAGTTGGAGTGACCAACATGGGTCCAGCAGATCAAGCACTGCTCCAGGTCCTCATGGAAGTCTTCTCAGCTTCACAGAGTATTGAGTTCCGTTTATCCGACAGCAGTGGCTTCCTTGAAAGCATCCGCCCAGCTCTGGAGCTGAGTAAGGCCTCTGTCACCAAGTGTTCCATGTCCAGGCTGGAGCTCAGCAGAGCAGAACAGGAGCTGCTTCTCACCCTGCCTGCCCTGCAGTCTCTCGAGGTCTCAGAGACAAACCAGTTACCAGGTATCCCCGAGTGTATTCCCATAGCCACTCTGCTTGACACTGCGTCTCATTCATGGCTTAGATGAGTGAAACTCCTTGATAGGATCTAAACACTTTCACTCTTTAGGGTAGCAGAATGCCCTGAGTCATAGAATCAGGTCCCAATTACTCTACAACAATATTCCACCAGAAGTTCATCTTTCAAGGTCCTTATAAGGGCATTTCAATTGTTTCTTATTGCTAAATGCTGGACTTTGGGTAAGATGATGCTGGAGAATCATGTATTTGGCTTCTCCAGAGAAGATACTTAATATAGGCAAATAATTGTTATGTCTTCTAAGCAATCTTTCGTAGTTTCTAGGATAGACTTCATTTTTATAATGATTTCTTTGAAAAAGTATTCATTTCAGTGTATGTGTGTGTGTGCGTGCACGCGCGTGTGCGCTCATGTGCGTGTGTGTGCAGTTGTCCTCAGAGGTGTGAGAACAGTGTCAGAGTTTTGGGGTTGTGGCTATCGGTTGTTGTGAAGTGCCTAGTTTGGGTGCTGGGAACCTTATTGGGTCCTCTGCCAGACAACAGAAGCCCTTAGTTGTGGAGGTGTCTTTTTTTTTTTTGCTCTCAGTCTTTTCTATCTTTCATTCAATTTATTTCTAAGTTCTTATACCATTGCAAATAATTGATTTAAAATTTTGTAGTTGTTAGTAGCAGAGCTTTGGTATTTCAGCCTGCTATATGCTGAAGCATGTCTTGTTCTGTCTGTACCACCCTTTTTCTTTTAAAAAATAATTTGTGTGTTGAGAGTATAAATATTTCAGCCTTTCTTTTCTTCTCTGTAAACCTTTCCACATACCCCTCCTTGCTCTTTCAAACTTATGGCAGCTTTTAAAAGTTAATTGTACATATATATATATATATATATATACATATATATATGTATGTATGTATATATATATATATGAATAGATATAGTCTTACTATTGATAGTACCTCCCTACATATGTATGCATACACATGCTGAATATGTGTATATGTTCCTAGCTACTCTAGTGCCTGCATAGTCTGTATATTGCTACTTGTATGTATGATTTCAGGGCTCACCATTTGGTCACAATTAGCTAACCAATTGGTGTGCTCTTCATTGGGGAAGACTGTTTCTCCTTTTATCACCTTCTCCTAGTTTCCTGTATGTCCCCAACTCCACTTCTTTGCTTCTTTCATCTAGATCCTCAACTTTATTTTCAATCCTGTGTTCTGTCTTCTGCTTGATTCATTTTGCTTGTATGTCTTTCCTTTGAGTTTTCTAGTAGGGCTGTTGGGTTTTCATTCTCATATTCATTTCACTTGAGTCCTTCTCAGTGTTTTACTCTTTTTATTGAATTTATTATCAAAATCTGGATTTTCTTTTTCATTCCACCAGCCTTACACTTGTGAGGTTTTAGACCTAGAGGTTGGTTATGGCTCAGCTGCACATAGGAGGCTGAGTTGGTGTGCATTCTGGTATAAGCTTTGAGTTGGAAGTATATGGGGATTGTTGTGGTGGGTGCAAGGTAGGGAACATCCGGCAAACTTATCCAGCTCATTATCCTGGAGAAGCATGTGTAAGAACTGGCTGGATAGAGAGTTTCCATGTGCCGTGGGAGTTTCCTGAAAGTTAGGGGCAGGTTGGAGGCAGGGTGGGTCATGACAGAAGCCTAGTGATTGGTAGTGAAACAGGCAGAGGAGGCTAGACCAAGTTCAGGCATTGGATGCGGGATCAAGGCTAGATCTAGAGGCCTGGGGATAGGTGAGTAGATGGGAGGATGGCAGACTTATCTTGATAGACCTTGGAAAAGGATGTGCAGGCTTGCAGGAGAGGTTTTGGGTTACATTTTTATATAAGTCTGAGGTAGGAGTTGAACTATAACCTTTCAGATGTGCAAAATGAGTTGTTTTCAGTTGCCATGCTGTTGGTTGTTGAGAAGTCTTATTTATTTTGTGAGTCTAGAGACCAGCACAGGGCTTGCCCTAGAGTCTGCCCATGATCAGCAGATGCTGCAGCTGGCAGTAACTTCATGCATGTGCTTCCTAATCAGACGTTAGGATGTCTGAGGAGTTTCATCTTGGAAGTATGAATATGGCTGAAGCACCTTGAGAACTTGCACTTGGGGCTCTTGAGTGATGGGAACTCTGTGCTGCTTTCCAGATCAGCTCTTCCATAACTTGCACAAGTTCCTGGGCCTGAAAGAACTGTGTGTGAGACTAGATGGCAAACCGGATGTGCTCTCAGTCCTTCCTGGAGAGTTCCCAAACCTCCTTCACATGGAGAAGTTATCCATCCGAACCTCCATGGAGTCTGACCTCTCCAAACTAGGTAAGGATGGTGCTTGATCTCCAGCTCATGTCTCAGCTGGTAAAGCTACTTGCCTTTCCAGTAATTGTTAGAATCATTAAATCATCATTAGTTAAAATTTTCCTGGGTCTGACAGCATAAACTCTGTCCCTGGGATGGGGTGGGATCAGTGTTCTTATTCATCAAGAAGGCAGAGATTTATTTATAACCCAAGTCTTTAACATGTCAGAACTGTTGTGAGCACTTTACAGATATGAGCTCTCTCCTCATACCCACTGTGTAATAGAAGGGATAATAATTATTTCTGATTGTCAGCTGGGGGGACTAAGGTCATTGACTGCTCAGGCTATCAGGCAATGAAAGTGTATCTTCAAACAGAAGATCTGACTGTACAGCCTGAGGTGACCACTCCTAACCCTTCCTCTCCACAGCAGTGTGAGGAGTTCTCTTCTTGTGCTGCTGTTTTAGTTCCACATACAGATCTGATCGCTCAGGGAGAAGGAATCTGACTGGGAGCAGTGGAAGTGTGGCAGCTCTGAAGGGAAAGGCTTCCCCTATAAAAATTCTGCTCCAGCAGCCTGGAAATTTTCCCAATGCAAGTGTTGCAGCTCTGCTCCTTTGGGGGAGGCTTCCCCAGAGAAAGCTCTGCTCAGGCAAAAGTGTTACAGCTCTGCTTTACTGCAAAGAGAGGCCCATTGGACTTGCAAACTTTATATGCCCCAGTACAGGGGAACACCAGGGCCAAAAAGGGGGAGTGGGTGGGTAGGGGATGGGTGGGTGGGTATGGGGGACCTTTGGGATAGCATTGAAAATGTAAACGAGGAAAATACCTAATTAAAAAAAAAGCCATCCTGGTGATCTGGAGCCAAGAAATACTACAAAGTCACACTGCACAGCACTTCACACAAGGGGTTTATTGAGAGGGAAAACCCCAGGAGAATGGCTGCCTCTGCTCAGATGAGAAACATTGGATAACTGGGCAGAACACAGAGTTAATATAGCATTTCTTGGTGGTGGGGGAGACCAAGGTTTCCAAGGAGGCCTGGGATTGGATGGATTGTGTGTGGCCTGATCAATGGGCCAAGCTCAGGGATTTTTTTTTTCTTTTAGGTCAGGGCCTGGCCATTTTTCTACCTTGAGGGTTTACAAAGTTTACAAAGGTAGTCCATGGCTTTTGAGTTGGAGTGAATAGCCAAGCAAGCAGTCTTTCTATCCTTTTCTCTCCATCCCAGGCTCAGGTTGAAGAGAGCTTTGCAGCTATCTTCAAAGAACATGTCATTTAGCAAAATGGGGAAAGCACCTTGGGGTCCTTAATTTTTTAAAAACAATGAACACCAAAGAAATCTAAACCTGGAACAGTATGGTAGATTTGCATGCCGAAAAGTTACTAGAGAGGGGCATGGTGACTCATGCCTGTAATGCCCAAATTTGGGAGGCTTAGGATGGAGGACTGTCACAACATCCATCAAAGCCAGCCTAGCTCTGCAAATGAAGTTATTTCCAGGCTAGTCTGAGATATAGTATTAGAACCTGTCTGAAAAGAAACAAAAGGAAGCAAACTAAAATATTTTGTTGGTAGGTAAGATGGATCAGCAGGTAAAGGTACTTGCTAAGCCCAGCAACTCCAATGCCATATGGTAGATCCATATGGTAGAAGGAAATAGCAAGTTCTCCCAATTTCTCCCTGACCTCCCCATATGTGCTGCAGCACATGGATGATCCCCCCCATCACAAACATAGTCAAAATATGTTTACATGTTTTTAAGTTATGGCTCAGAGTTGTCTTTCCTTTTATATTACTCTGCCTAATTCCTAATGTGTCAGTCTAGTTGAAGAGTCCTTTTTATTCCATTTTTCCTCCACTCAGAAACTAGGCCATAAACCATGTGCTATCTATTCATCCTAAGTGTAAGGTACTTTGCTTCTGTAGTTGATCTGCCTGTCTGGGTTGCTTTGGTGCAAGATGCTGAAGTCTCCTGTTTAGCACCGTACTGGCTGGTTTTATGTGTCAACTTGACACAGGCTGGGGTTATCACAGAGAAAGGAGTTTCAGTTGGGGAAATGCTTCCATGAGATCCAGCTGTAAGGCATTTTCTCAATTAGTGATCAAGGAGGAAAGGTCCCTTGTGGGTGGGGCCATCTCTGGGCTGGTGGTCTTAGGGTCTATAAGAGAGCAGGCTGAGCAAGCCAGGGGAAGCAAGCCAGTAAAGAACATCCCTCCATGGCTTCTGCATCAGCTCCTGCTTTCTGACCTGCTTGAGTTCCAGTCCTGACTTCCTTTGGTGATGAACAGCAGTATGGAAGTGTAAGCCGAGTAAACCCTTTCCTCCCCAACTGCTTCTTGGTCATGATGTTTGTGCAGGAATAGAAACCCTGACTAAGACAGCACCTCATAGTAAAACAGAGGGAGGCTAGGTAAAGTAGCCTTTGTTTTGTCTTAGCAGGGAATTGATCACCTCTAAGTCTCAGGAAGAAAAGGGGGAGGGAGGCCTGTCTCTGCTCTCAGCACTAGTTAAGACTTTCTTTTCTTTTCTTTTCTTTTCTTTTCTTTTTTTTAAAAAGATTTATTTATTCATTATATGTAAGTACACTGTAGCTGTCTTCAGACACTCCAGAAGAGGGTGTCAGATCCTGTTACAGATGGTTGTGAGCCACCATGTGGTTGCTGGGATTTGAACTCCTGACCTTCGGAAGAGCAGTCGAGTGCTCTTACCCACTGAGCCATCTCACCAGCCCTAGTTAAGACTTTCAGAGTGCATGATTGCATGCTATAAAAGTTCGCTATGAGTTTGCACATAAATTCAGGTCATAAATTGAATAAGAGGTTTAAAACAGAGAATGTCTACATGCATATACCCTAGTCTTGCGCGCACTCCACTGGCCAGGAAGAACGACACTGCAACAGGATCCTTCTGCACACGTTTATTGGGAGAGCTTGATTGTAGAGGCTAAAGACCAGAACTGGTGCTGCTTTTATAGGCCTAGGAGGGGCGTGTCTCACACCCGGATTGGTTATGCACTAAGCCTTATTTGCATGTTCCTCATCTGATTGGCTACTCTCTCTCCTTACAGAACCTCATTATCATACCTCATTTGCATGTCTCACATCTGATTGGTTATACTCTCAGTACCTTACAGAACCTCATTATCATACCTCATTTGCATGTCTCACATCTGATTGGTTATACTCTCAGTACCTTACAGAACCTCATTATCATACCTCATTTGCATGTCTCACATCTGATTGATTATACTCTCAGTACCTTACAGAACCTCATTATCATGCCTGGGCCAGGCAGTGTCTTTGCAAAAAACTTTACTGCATATGTACACATTGGTTGTTTGTCCAAACTTATGTGTGGTGGCCAGCAGTAGTCAGTGCCACTCTGCAACGGCACATATGGCTTCCCACACCCTATGAGTAATTATCTGGCTAAACATTCATCATTTGTTACTAGCTTACAGGTTTATTGCCCTGACCCGCACAACAGTCGAACAGGGACTTTAGGGGATCTTGGGGAAAAATGGGGGACAAGAAACATAAAAAACAGGACAGCAAGACAAGGTCATGATCAAGCTGACAAATTTTTATTTTTCTCACACAGGTTATATACTCATAGGAGCAAAAAGGGGGATGGAGGGGGCTTGCTTCGTCTCTGGGCAATACACCTGTTCCCAGGAACAGGATATTGACTGGGTAAACAGTTCAGTAGGAAGATCAGAACAGAATGAGTTATTAGGTACCTATCCACGAGATTTATAGCTATTTGTTTTCCACTGACTTCAGGATCTATGTGTATTTGTACTCAGCTGGGCTAGTGCTTTCCCACAGAGGCCAAGACTTTATGCCAGCAAGTACTTAAAGCAGTTAATGTTCAAACAAGGTCGCTCCCAACATCTCCTCTGTTTACTTTGTATAAAAGAATTGTGGCGATTTTAGCCTTTGCTAAGTTGGCGGCGATATAGGCCTGACCTCCAGTGACTAAAGGGGACCTTGTATTGACTCCGGTCCTCCTGGTGTTGTCCAGTGAGGCATGAGGGCCATATCCATCCAGATGTCTTTTTCCTGGAGAGGGGATAGTTTGGACATCAACCCCTATGCAGTCAGGCTTGTCCCTCAGGGAACTCAGAAAGAAATTTTTAGTTTTGCTTTGTATTCCCTTGCAGTGTTTTGCCTCACAACCCAAGCAAGAATTTAGTTCATCAGTCAGAAGAGGTTCTGGGTAGCCCCTCTCTACTTGGTCCTGGGGTGGAAGTCTTCCTTTATTATGTGGAGATGGGTTTTGGAAACACCCTGGAGGGAATATCAACCTTGTCTCGAATCTCTTGGTCCTCCATAGATAATTTATGATAATGTACCTGGATAGGTTTTGCTGCCAAATGATCTATCTGATGTTTCACAATGTTGCTAAGTCTGTTAAGGGCCCAGGGACCAAAAGAAATAAGCAAAAACAATCCAACCAACAGTCCCAAAATGGAAGGAAGTAGGGTTGACAACCACGGAGAGGTTGAAAACCAATTTTTATACCAGTTATCATCTCTCTCTCTCTCTCTCTCTCTCTCTCTGTGTGTGTGTGTGTGTCTTTTTTCTAGTCCTTCTCTGACTTTTCTCATGCTTTCTTTGACCATCCCTGTCTTGTCTACATAAAAGCAGCATTCTTCCTTAAGAGCTGCACACAGCCCTCCCTGCTGTAAAAAGAGTAAATCAAGTCCTCTGCGATTATGAAGGATGACTTCAGCTAAGGAGGAGAGGTTGTTGATGCCTTGTTGGAGTCGCTAGTCATCTTTATCAATGGTGACACTGAGTTCTTGATGCCTAGACTTGGAGAGAACATATGAGTAGGTGCCAGTCCCCACACCTGTGGCACCAAGGCCTAGAAGGACTGAAATGGTGATGGCAGTTAGGGGCTCTCTTCACTGGTGAACCAGTGAAGGGAAGGAATCAGTGGACTGATCCCACAAGTGAAAAAATTCTTCTGAATGATAATAAATCAATCGAGGGACCAATTGTACAAGAATGCAAAAATCAGAATTTTCTGCAGAAAAGGCACTGGCTGAAAGGCAGTGGGTGAGGCCATCAAGGCAAACCCTCCAAGTATCATTTGGAGGAACTAAATACTGGCTACTAAAATCAGGATCTTTGCCAAAATATTGTCTGGACATTTTTCTTCCTTTGACAATTAGGGCAGCAGGTAAGGAACCTTACTTGGACTTGAGGGGAGATATATCCATAACAAAAGACATCCGGGGCTGCTGCCAAACCATCGTGAGGTTTGAACCTATGGCCCTGAGATTAAAAGTCTCAGGCTCTACCAACTGAGATATCCAGGCTGTTTGTAGTTAAAGAAAGTCTTTTGAGAGTTACTTAAGCCTGCCCTCTGAAGGGCAGCACCAGTCACCAAGCAGATGGCATGGCTTGTTCTGGTGCCTGCGCAAAGGTGGACATACCCTGCCAGTGACTTAAAACGGTGGTGTTTAAGAATATCTTGGCAAGTAGGATTGGCATTTTCAAAAGCAAGCTGTTTAATAAAGGGGTTTTCAGGCTCTTGGACCCCAAACAAACAGTCAGCCATCTCTGTAAGGTGGCTAATGAAAGAATTGTTTGTGCCCTGGCCCTGTAGCACCTCCGTGAGTGCAGTGGAGGATTCCAACCCAGGGGGCAGTCCTCTCTAAGTGGCCAAGCACCCCTGGTGGACCCGAGCCAGGAGGCCAGGGGAGAAAAGCATCCGGGCTTCCAAGGTGTTACAAGGTGGCTCGCCCAAAATTCTCCTTGTGGTCCATGACTCAGTGTCCAGTTGCACAAGGCTCCCAGTCTCCATCTCCCCTGCCATCCCCGCCAACTCCGATCTCCATAACACAAAGTTGCTGCCATTGAGTGTGGCCCAAAATGCCCCAGGTGTGAGCCATCCCTCTACAGGGGATTGAAGGAGTGCCAAAGTGAAGGAAGCAGTGAGGCCATAGCCAGACACCACAATTCTAAGTCTCTCCAGAATCCCCAAATCTAGCGGTTGACAACGACAGCGAGGCAGGGTACCATCAGGTCCAACCGCAGGTGCTGCAGGGGCGTCCATGATCTCCTGCGAGTCAGGCTGAAGCCTGCCATCTGTCTCTCCCTCTTTTTCACCCGCTCTCTGGCTTTCCTCCAAGTCAGTTTTTGGGGACAGGGAATCTCTAGGGACTGTGGTTCCACTCCTTAAGAAGAGGGGGAAGGTTAGACCTTTTTCCTTCTGATCTTTTTTAGTTTTAACAGAGACCTAAGGCTGCGCTTGCAGGGAAGGCATTAGATCATGCAATTCGGCCTCTAATGACTGGAGGGTCGGTCCTAAGCAGTTGTACTTAGTTGTCCTTTCGGGTCTCTACCTTATGGCACAGGAACACAACGCAGCAGTTAACTGACAGTGGGCGCCGGACATGGCAGGTGAACCAAAAACTGCATCTAAAGTCCCATAGGGTGGTGGCAGGAAGAAAGACAGGAGTGCAGTAGACCTCTCAGTGGGGGGCCGAAGCTAGGGTGATTGTGGCTGTCTTGGCAGATCACAGTAGTGCTCCGGTTCATATCGAGTTGCCTCCCCCCGCGAGAGTTGCTTCATTAGCGGGCAACAGTTCATTTTCAAGATCAATGAGGGAAGGATAAAGGCCTGCCATCTTAATTTCCTCCCTAAGTGGGGCGAAGAAAGATCCTTAATGGGCAGTAAAGGGGGAAGGTCTGTGACACCATCAGCCACAGATGGGGGGTGGGGGTGGGTGAATGTTCCTCTCTTAAGAAGGACAGAGGCAGTGTATGAGTTGCTAGGTTAGCGGAAGGAGGACAGGAGACAAATTAACAGACTGTTCTCCCTTGGACACCAAGTGTCGGAGAGCTGGCTAATCAGGAGTGGTTTTAAGAGTGTCATTAATGAGGGACCAGTAGTTAAATGCCTTAACAGGTATTTTTGTAGGTCCAAAGGCTTCGTAATAATCTTCGAAACAAGCACCAACTCTGTGCCACCTCTTTACATCAGTCGTTCCCTCTTGGGGGAACCATGGACACATCTCTCCCACAAAATCTAAAAATTTCTTCAAATCTTTTTTTTTTTTTTTTTTTTTTTTTTTTTTGAAGGCAGTTCTGCGACTTTATTTGACATGAGCAGGTTAGTTCTCATCCACATTGACCGTCTGTAGATTTTTGAATGTGGTAACAGGCACGTAAATTACCAGCGTGTAGAGCTTGTTTGGGGAATCCTCATCCTCATTACGTTTTCTGGACAAGCGTACTCGGATGCGATATGGAACGTTCCTTATTCCCTTGGCCCAGACGGCTTTATTGAGCCTGGTGTCAATGCGCACATCTGGTGTCCCCATTTCCTTCATGGCAAACTTCCGAATTTCTTTGAGTGCCCGAGGAGCACGCTTCTTGAAGTCCACTCCATGGATGCGTTTGTGAATGTTGATAGTGTATTCTCGGGTCACCACCTCGTTGTTGGCAGAACGGCCCTTCTTCTTCTCGGCACCCTTCTTTGCGGGAGCCATCGAGCCTGTCCGCTCTGTGCCAGGCGCGATGGCGCCGGATTTCAGAGCCGCGACCCCGCAGCCATACTCACTCTCCAAATCCTTTTTCTTAACCCTAGTTCCTCGAGTTTTGAGGGACTCTTTAGGCCCTGACACAAAAGGTGACTGCTTAGAAAATTCTTGTCCCATGCCTTACCGTAATTATCATAAGATCTGCACCACTCTATGTTCTCTCTCCTGGACTGTCTCATGCTTGTTGGACTGTGGTGTCGTACCAAACTGAAGCTGCTCCCTGATGCTTCCTGAGATGAGCGGGTAGGCCTACCCTCCAATGATGAGTGGCGTTCTCTCCCCTGCGACCCCCTGGGGTCCCTGTTCAGTCGCCAGTTTGCCTCTACCCATGGGACAGTCGAACAGGGACTTGAAGGGCACCTGGAAGAGATTGGGGGACAAGAAACGTGAAAAACAGACAGCAAGTCAAGAGGTCCTGATTAAGCTGATACATTTTTATTTTTCCCCCACACAGGGTATATACTCATAGGAGCAGGTATGGGGGTGGTGAAGTGGGGTCGCTTTGTCTTTTGGTAAGGCAACTGTTCCCAGCAACAGAATATTGACTGGGTAAATAGTTCAGTAGGATGATCAGAACAGAATGGGTTATTAGGCACCTGTCCACAAGATTTATAGCTGTTTGTTCTCCACTGACTTCAGGATCTATGTGTATTTGTACTCAGCTGGGCTAGTGCTTTCCCACAGAAGCCAAGACTTTATGCCAGCAAGTACTTAAGGCAGTTAATGTTCAAACAAGGTCGCTCCCAACAGTTTATGGAAAGCTAAAAATCACAACTAAGCTGTCCTTGAAGTTTTAAATAGATAAACCAAATCAATATTTTATGTCCTGTCTTTGCACCTGTGGTATATATCTTCTGATGACCTTCAGCTAATGGTTTTTATAACTCCTTGGAATATGCTCTAGGTTTTAGAAGTCTGTTGTTATCTCAGAAGCAATTAAGCAGTTATAAAGGGGCTCAAAGGCCTTTGTTTGTATGGCCATTCTGAAATGATGGTGACCCTAGCATGCTAGTTTTTTTCTGCTGAGTAAAAAAAAAATCACTTCATTCAGTGATTTTTAGGACCCTTATACAGTGTGCACAGAAATGTTATAGAGCTGACACTGATGGTGAAATACAGGAACAGAAACCTGATCCAGAGAGGGGCAGGAACTTGTTCCAGGTTGTCTGCTCACTAGTCAGTTGCAGAAGCTGAGCAAAATCCCAGTGTAGTCTGACATCTAGACACTGCATCACTGCCTGTTTAATCAGTGTGCCAGCAGCTCATACATTGAGGGTTCAACTTTGACAGGAATTTGTGGTCTTATCTAATTTCTGAAATCCTTCATCTTTTTCCAGTTAAATTGATTCAGAACTCTCCAAATCTCCATGTTTTCCATCTGAAATGTGATTTCCTTTCGAATTGTGACTCTCTCATGGCTGTGCTTGCTTCCTGCAAGAAACTCAGAGAGATTGAGTTTTCTGGACGATGCTTTGAAGCCATGCCCTTTGGTAAGAACTGTACAGCCTTGACCTCAGATGCTCCTGTCCACAGAGTCATTAAATACTTGAGAACTAAGTGCCACTGATGTTGAGCACACTTGAACCTCAGCGAGGCTCTCACAACACTGAATGAGCCACAGTTAAGAAACTACATTTTAAATGTTTCATTTGCAGAGTTGTGTCCTCTAGTTGTGTCATAGTGATTCAGTCTGAATGTTATATATTGTTTCAACGTTTTTGAAATTCTTTGTTATAGGAAACCTATCTGAACTAACTCAATTTTTCTCCCTTTCCTAGTTAACATTTTGCCAAATTTTATTTCTCTGAAGATATTAAATCTTATAAGCCAACAATTCCCAGATAAGGAAACATCAGAAAAGTTTGGTAAGTTTATAAAACAGTGTTTCATAATTTAATCTATATTTTCTCTTCCTTCTCTGAACCTACAACAAAACAAGCTGTGTATAGTTGTTCCTTGACATCTATGGAAGTTAGGTCCTGGGCCTGCTGCTGCTGTAACCATAGAGATCCTTTATGATATAAAATGGTACAGAAAAGTTTGCCCCTGACCCAGTGAGGGAGACAATGCCTAATATAATGTAAATGCTATGTAAACAAGTGTTACACTGTGTTGTTCCGGGAGTAACAAAGAGGGGGAAGTGTCAGTACATATTTGGTACAGACGCAATGTTTAAAAATGGAGCCTGTGGTTGGTGGAATGTGACCATAGAGAGGGTCATGCAGCAAGCCAGGCTGGTTCTTTGGAGGTCTCCATAGTGATACTCAGTCTCACCTTCCCACAAACCCCTCCCTGATGCTATCACTGCTGCTCCTACACATCCTCATGTTTAATCTCATTAAGTGCAATTTTCTCAGAATCACTGGCTTCTTAGAGTAGAATTGGTCATGATGACACTGTGTGCATTTATTGTTCCACACCCACTCCAAAATCACATGCACTTTTTGTTTCAAAGACTTCTGGGATACATATGCATATATGTGCATACACACACACACACACACACACACACACACACACATGAACTTCTATTTAAGGATAAGAAGCCATTATATCTCAGATTGAACAAAATAATATGTATGAAATGTTTAAAAATTTTTGAGTTAAGAAATGATTATGAAGCCCATTGTGATATTGCACACCTTTAATCCCCGCTTTCCATAGGAAGAGGTAATAGGATCTCTGAGTTTGAGACCAGTCTAGTGTACAGATCAAGTTCAAGAAAAGCCAGGGTTAGCCAGGAAACCCTGTCTCCAAAGAAGGAAAGAAACAAGGGAAGAAATGTTTGTGAAAATAATGAGTGTTCATGGGAAGCACTGTCAAGGTAAAAACAGTGAGGGGGACAATGGTGGTATAGGGAGCAGAGCTGCATCTTCACAGTTCTTCTCAAAGTGCACGGTGCATAAGAAGATCTCGACTTTCTTCTTGCTTCTTTGTCTTTCCTTTAGACTATGACTTGTGTGTGTGTGTGTGTGTGTGTGTGTGTGTGTGTGCGTGTGTGTGCATATGTGTGTGTTGTTTCTGGGTAGTGGATAGATAAGTCAGTGTGCTCAAACAGCAGGCACTTACCGATGTGGCCTCATAGTTTTTGTGTATTTTTACAGCTATTGTGTGTGTTTGTGTGTAGCAGTGCTGTGGCGTGTGTGTGGCAGTCAGAGGACAACAGGTGGGAATCAGTTCCCTCTCCTCCATTTTGACTCCTGGAATCTAATTCAGGTCCTCAGGCATGGCTGCAGATGCTTTTTTACCCCTGAGCTGTCTCACCTGCTCTGACTCATAAACACAGAGAGTTCTGAATACATTTACAGTCATGCAAATCTCCAGTCACACAGATTCACATTCCTTAGCGAATCATCTGAGAGACTGGAAAGCATGCTTGTAGTAATGACCACAAGTGCTCAGGTCATGCTTAATTAGTAAGGCTGGAAACAGTGTTGTATACATAGGACTCGTGTGATTTCTTTGAAGTAGAAGTAACTCCTTCATGAAAGATCACCTAGAGGCTGAGAGTGGTAACACATGTCTGTGATCCTGGGAGCATGAGGCAGGAGGATGGACTTCTAGCCATTCTGACTATGGGCTGAGACTGTCTCAAAACTGGCAATGTAAACAGGTTAACCAGTTAACTCAATTTAATGGTCCCCTTGTGCATGCTAATATAAGCACTAGTGACTGTACATACTGAAATTTATTTTACATCTGATTGGCTGTTTTGAACAGATGTAGCAAGAACAAGACCCAGAGCTGAGTTCTCATGACTGGCACGATAGAGCTGCCAGCAACAGAGTTTTCTTTGCTTTCAGATGAACAAGAAGGCAAAACACAAGGTTCTCCCCCCCACCCCCAATGTTGCTGTGGTATCCAGCATGTTAGGCAAGCCTTGTATCACTGAGCCAACTCCCAAATCCTGGAATTTCAGGTCTAAATACTATCTTTTTAAAGGAACACCGGGAAGGGGGAAGTCAAAGATGAGTCTAGAACATTGTTTTAATTTTACAAAGTCTTGTAAACACTTTCTGCAAGGTCATTGAAATAGAAACTGTGATCATGTGATCTACAGAATGTCATGCTAAGGATGGATGGCACAAAGCTGGCAGAGTAGTGGACCATGCTTTCCAAGGAGGGTGGCTCTCCTCAGAGTGGATCACTGGGGTACCAGATGAGGATGGGATCGCAAGGGAGGGGCTGAAAGCATTGGCCAGTTAGGAGAATGAACTGTCATGGAGGCCTCTGTGTCCAAGGCAAAATGAAGATGGAGAGCCAGCTTGGAGTAAAGAGACAGGTTTGGGGAGAATGGAGGAAGCAGCGGCAGAGAGCAGCAGGGAGCAGCTGTGTGCTGACCCCTTCTCCTGCCCTTGGAGAGGACAGGGATGAGGAGGGCCTGTGCTAGGTAGGACCTTCTAGACTAGAGACCGTGTAAGTCATTAGCTGCTCACAATGGAACAGCTCCTGAGGATGGCTCTCTTGTGTCTCCCACAGCCCAGGCTCTGGGTTCTCTCAGGAACCTGGAGGAACTGCTCGTTCCCACTGGAGACGGGATTCACCAAGTGGCCAAATTGATTGTCCGGCAGTGTCTGCAGCTTCCGTGTCTCCGAGTTCTTGCCTTTCACTACATCTTGGACAATGACAGTGTGATTGAAATTGGTGAGTTTTCCTCAGAGAAAGGGGTTCCCTTGTGTGGAAGCAGTGGTGTCATTGGAGCTGCCCGCTGCAAGCATCTAGAGCCAGAAAAGACTTCCAAAGGCTTCCTCATTTCCACCATCACCTGCTTCCTCTCCTGCCCTTCTGCAGATGTAGAGTCATCCTGGTGTGACTGGGAAGGTTTACACTCTTTTTTTTCCAAATCAGTGTGTGTGTGTGTGTGTGTGTGTGTGTGTGTGTGTGTGTGTGAGAGAGAGAGAGAGAGAGAGAGAGAGAGAGAGAGAGAGAGAGAGAGAGAGGTGAAGAAGTATTCAGTCTGTGGTTTTCTTTTTCCAGTGCTGAGATTGAACTCAGGGCCTCACACGTACACTAGAGTAGTGTCTGCCCCTGCACCACTGCCCAGTAACATCTCTGTCCTCACACTTGGTGTTTCAGACCCCTGTCCAGATACACTCTGACTCAACTGAATACTGACACGACAGGTGTATTGTGGGGAAATGTAGAGCTATGTCCACTTCATGCTCACGTTCCTGCAACCTCTTATCCCTGTCAATGTATCAGTCAACTAGGCTAGAGCACAGAGCTTTCCCAGAGCCCCAAACCTGAGTTGTGTCCATTTTCCAGTAGTGCCCTCCGCACCCTCACAGATGACCACTGTGCTCTCTCTGTCACCATAGCTGCTTTTGCCACTAGACATTTCATGTGGGGAAATCCTATACGTTTGTCTATTTTTACCCAAGTTTGTGTTTGTTCTCTATATACAGAGTAGCACACATGACCATAGAGCATTGGCCTCACCTACCGAGCCATCTTAGTGTGGTAACAATGCCCTTCTTTCAGTGAACAACTGACAGCTTACTCTTGGTCAATGTTTCACCTTTACAGCCAGGCAACTGCACTTAAACACACCATAGCAACAGATAACGATGCAATGTGATGTGGAGAAGCAAGAAAATCAGAGGACAGCAGGCCATGGGTGGGGAGGGCTGAGATGTTCTCTCGTCCTTTCAGAAGAATATTTATTCAGGGAATGAGAAATACCCCCTGACCATCACAGAAGATCATTATTCAGGACACAGAAGAAACACTATCTTAGGGCCTCTTTCTTTACACTCAAGGTATAGCAGGATTCTGGGTGAAATGTACCCTAACCTTCCCCATAGTTGGGCTAAGTGGTATGATAATGCAAAATGAAAGAAAAACTCTACTAGATCTTCACCTCCAAAGTTACCATGAGCCTGGCTCCATTTCCTTCAGAGCCCTGCTCTGAGTAACCAGGGAGTCCCTTCTGAGCTATAGGTGGAAGGCTCTATAGTAGCCAGTGAGAGGACAGCTTTAAGGACTGTCACCTTCCCTTCTCTGCATAAGGGGAGACACTGTTGACACACTTTCTCAGTCTCCTGTACTGTACCCTGGTCCATACCTGGGCTCTGGCCTGGCATATGTCCTCCTGTGAGACAGAGGAGAAGTCCACACTGCACAGACAGCTGCAGCTCCCGGTGCTTGCCTTCCTGGTGTCTGCTTCCCGTTTCCGTGTGTCCGGGTCGTTTCCTATCACCCAGGGGTGTGTTCAAAGTTTGATCTCAAAAACATCATGTAGAGCATGCCCCACTTTCATTGGGGGTTGAGAGTAGTTCCAATAACTTGTGAGCATTACTGATGTCCTCTGGGTTCTGTTTTCATTTGTGTTTTGTTTTCCAGCCAGGGTGGCAACCAGTGGAGGTTTCCAGAAACTCGAGAAGTTAGATCTTTCCATGAATCACAAGATTACCGAGGAAGGATATAGAAATTTCTTTCAAGCCCTGGACAACCTGCCAAACTTGCAGAATCTGAACATCTGCAGACATATCCCAGAATGCATTCAAGTTCAGGCCACCACTGTCAAGGCTCTGGGTCAATGTGTGTCCCGACTGCCCAGCCTCACTAGGCTGCACATGCTCAGTTGGCTCCTGGATGAAGAGGACATGAAAGTGATTAATGATGTGAAGGAAAGACACCCCCAGTCCAAACGCTTGATTATCTTCTGGAAATGGATAGTCCCGTTCTCTCCTGTTGTCCTGGAGTAAAGGATGCTCCTGAAGACTACTGATAGTTCAGAATACCAGATTTCCTAAAACACTTTACTTTAGCTGGGCATGGTGGTACACACCTGTACTTTCAACATTTAGGACACTGATGTGCAAGAATCAAGAAGTTCAGACCAGATCCAGTTTCACAGCTAAAGACACAACTATCCATCCTACTAAAGAATATTTATTAAGTGTGCAGACTGCTAATTTTTTTTCAGAAGTCTGCATGCCCACTATTGAATTCAGTAGCTATATTGCTCAATGCCTTGGCAGTCCTTATTTGGTCTTCCTGTCTGAAGACTAGAGCCTCAGTCACGTTCATATAGAGAACTGTCAATGCCAAGGTCAACAGGAAGGCGCTGGGAAAGGAACATCGATCTATGTAGAAGCCACATCCGGAAGTAGTATTTGATAGGTGCTGGGGTAGTGCAAGAGGAACAGCAAAACAGCTTTAGAACTCACGGAACGCAGTCTCCTGGTTAGCACAAACTCATGGGTGGGTCTCCGAGAGAACTATGGGTCCTGAGAGCTTCATGGTGTCATAGAGATTTGCTCTGCTTGCTGCCTTCTCACTGTGTTACTCATAATCTATGAGTTTTATGAACTCTCTAGGGGGCTTAACAACCCCTCACTGGGCAGTGTCATTGTCACTCACAGCAGCAGTGCTTGATCTTCAAGATCAATGATTCAATCACCACCCTTGGAAAGAACTTAGAAATGTACATTGTTAGAAATGACCACCAGTCTTAAGAATTTGGAGAAGTAGATTGTCAGTAAAGTTAGGTTAAGATGTTTTTGTTAATGGCTCTGATGTTGAAAAATCTTAGAAATCAAATAGAAATTCAGAAAAGCCCACTTTTGATTATTGATCAAGGGATGTTTTCAAGATCAGGAACAAGAACAATGGCAGCTCAGCTAGCACTGGCTGATGTGACTCTTGCTGAAGCTGGGCTGATGATCGAGGTGATAATTAATGTCTTGTACCCAATGTTCCCCTCACCTTTCTGATAAGATTTAATAAAAAGTTGTCCCCGAGTGAATGCTGGTGATCTGGACTATGGTTCCCATGCTTAGGCTCAAGAGTTTTACCCACTGTGCTGTCCTCTTAGAGCTTCCTCACAGTCCATGTTTGTTATAACTCATCAAGTGTCCTCAATGCTTTCATCTTTCATCTTGACATAACCCGAGGTCATCTAACAGAGTCTCAATGAAGGAACTGGCCTGTTTCCATGTCCATCTTGATTGGTAATTGATATGTGACCACCTATCCTCTAGTTGGTGGCAGCTCTTTTACATAGTTGGGCTTATTCTTCATTAGAAAGCCACCTAAGCATACACCAGAAGGGAAGCAAGCCAATAAGTACTGCTCCATGGTCTGTGCTTCAGGTTGCTGCTTCTAGATCCCTGCCTTGAGTTTCTTTCTTGGCTTTCCTCAGTTATGGACTATGGAAGTATAAGCTTTACTTCCCCAAGTTTCTTTTGATTATGGTGTTTATCGTGACAACAAGAACGTAAACTAGATCAGAAATTGGTCTTGGAATGGTGTCTTTCTGTGATGGACCTGACCCTGTGGTGTTTTTCAACTTTTGACTATGCTATTGGAGTATTGTGGAGGATTTGGGAACTTTGAGCCAGAGAAGCCACCTAGTGTTGAGAGCTTAATGAGCCGTTGTTGTGAACTTGTTAAATAAGGGTGTTGGGCCGGGTGTGGTGGTGCACGCCTTTAATCCCAGCACTTGGGAGGCAGAGGCAGGCAGAT
Source organism: Mus musculus (assembly GCF_000001635.26). Lineage (NCBI taxonomy): Eukaryota > Metazoa > Chordata > Mammalia > Rodentia > Muridae > Mus > Mus musculus. The sequence goes on along the minus strand of NC_000079.6, from coordinate 100,407,044 downwards.
TTCTAAATTCAAGGCCAGCCTGGTCTACAAAGTGAGTTCCAGGACAGCCAGAGCTATACAGAGAAACCCTGTCTCGAAAAACCAAAGGGGGGAAAAAGGGTTTTGGGAGAAGTACAGACAATGTGTCCTTAATTGTAAAGTTTCAAAGAATGTGAAGACTGTAGTGTTGGACACTAAAACCATGTCAGGGAATTTGGTAAGGAAATTCGCTTGAGACCTGGAGACTTAGTGGTCACACATTAGGGACTTAGGTGACTTCCCATTCCCTGCTAGACTCCTGGCCTGGAACATGTGCCCTGTTCCTCACATGAAAGAAACGTGCTGTATCATCATGTAGGCCCAAAATAGTGTCCTCTGTGCTAATGAGGTACCTAGAGGCCTGAAGGACTTAGCCAATAAGCTTCCCTACCTAGACCATCCTCCCTTCCAAATGTATTTAATCTCAGGTCCAACCTGAGAACTGAGTATGCTAGGGTATGCATCCATTTTCCACCATGAATAGTCAATAAACATTTTAGAATCCTGGACTGCGTCTTTCATCAAGATCTGCCATGGGGAGCCATGGAGAAGGCATTTGACTATAGAGCCGCAGCTTAGTTCTTTCATAGAAGGCCTCTCTGAGCAGCTTTCAGCCTGCCTCCACCAAGCTAAGAACAATCACTGTTGGGACAAGTCAGAGCTCCCTTTCCCCCCCGACCCTGGCCTGGGCTAGATGTCTCCAGCCTACCAGGCCCTGACTCCTTTTTCAGCTCTTCCAAGATTCCCAGTGGCACCTGATGTCCAAGAGTCTGAGAACTCCACAGCCTGATATTGTCACCAGCTCCAGCATTCTTACAGCTCAGACTGTGTTTTCCTATTCCTGGGTGGCGTCATGGTGCCTTCCTACAGCCTGGCACCTGCCCGGTGGTGCCTGCGAGAAGTGCAGTCAAACTCTTTGTGTTTTGCCTTCCCAGGAAGCCATGCCCAGCAGGGGAGTGGACAGGGATCCACACTCTAACAGGACTTTCCCGTTATGTGTTGAATTAAGAATATGTGTTTTCTGGTCAGCTGTGATTGATAAAAAGCCAGCACCACTGAAATGAAACCCTGTGTGCTTTACTGGGTCAGAGCTGGTCAGTGGGGGCTGAGAAACAATCAGTTGTTTTTGGTCAGAAATCAACATCACTGGTGTAAAAATGAGAAAAGCATTTCCTCCGGCTCAGCACACAGAAGTTGTGGTCCAGGAGGGCCAAGGCTGCACACTATGTTGGCAGCAAAAGTTGGAAAATAATATGTAATCATCTTCCACACAGTGGTGGGTTTGAAGGCATGAAGTGGTCATGGAGAACAGTTGATACCTGGCACCCTGTAGCTGGCCTGGGGTTTACAAAAGGCCATTGGTATGAGTAAATTTTCAAATTCCATGGACACCCCAGGATTGAAAGAACTATGAATAGAAGCTGAACTTTGACACTGTGGCAGCACTGGTGTCCTCAAAGTGAGACCATTGTGTAGTGGGTCCGTGATTCATGAATAATGATTCCTCAGATTCAAATAATGTGCAACAGCAAAGAGTGTTTATTCTGTAGAGAATCTTGTACCCAATTTCTTGTACCCAAGAAATTGCTTGTACCCAAGAAATTGCTATTGAAGTCTAGGCTTAGTCTGTGGTGATCTGATAGAATGTATGGTATTATTTCAATCTTCTTGTATCTGTTGAGGTTTGTTTTGTGTCCAATTATATGGTCAATGTTGGAAAAGGTTCCATGAGGTTCTGAGAAGAAGGTACATTCTCTTGTTTTGGGGTGAAATGTTCTGTAGATATTTGTTAAATGCATTTGGTTCATAATTTCTGTTAGGTTCACTGTATCTCTGTTTAGTTTCAATTTCAATGACCTGTCCATTGGTGAGTGGGGTGTTGAAGACTCCCATTATTATTATTATGTGTGAGGTTCAATGTGTGTTTTGAGCTTCAGTAAAGTTTCTTTTATGAATTTGTGTGCCCTTGTATTTGGGGCATAGGTGTTCAGAATTGAGATTTCATCTTGGTGGATTTTTCCTTTGGTGAATATGTAGTGTCCCTCCCCATCACTTTTGATAACATTTGTTTGAAAGTCTATTTTATTGGATATTAGAATGGCTACTCCAGTTTGTTTCTTGGGACCCTGCGCTTGAAAACTTTTTTCCAGCCCTTTATTCTGAGGTAATGTTTGTCTCTGTCACTATTTCTTCTATGCAGCAAAATGCTGGATCCTGTTTATGTATCCATTCTGCTCAGAATATCCAAGATACAATTTGCAAAACACATGAAACTCAAGAAGAATGAAAACCAAAGTGTGGATAGTTCAATCTTTTCGAGAAGGGGGAACAAAATATCCATGCCAGGAGTTACAGAGGCAAAGTTCAGAGTAGAGACTGATGGCATGACCATCCAGAGACTGCCCCACCTGGGGATCCATCTCATAAACAACCACCAAACCCAGACACTATTGCAGATGCCAACACGATTTTGCTGACAGGAACCTGAAAATAGCTGTCTCCTGAGAGGCTCTGCTAGTGGCTGGCAAATACAGAAGTGGATGCTTACAGAAATCCATTGGATGGAGCACAAGGTCTAGCATTGAAGGAGTTAGAGAAAGTACCCAAGATGCTGAAGGGATTTGCAGTCCTATAGGAGGAACATCAATATAAACTAACCAGTACCCCCCAGAGCTCCTTGAGTCTAAACCATGAATCGAATTTAAAAAAAAAAAAAGAGATGGTGGGACTCATGGCTGTAGCTGCATATGTAGCAGAGGATGGCCTAGTCGGACATCATTGGAGGTGAGGCCCTCAGTGCTGTGAAGGTTCTATGTCCCAGTATAGGGGAATGCCAGGGCCAGGAATGCCAGGGCCAGGAATGTGGGTGCGTTGGGGCGCAGAGAGAGGGGGGAGGTGATAGGGGATTTTGGCAGGGGAAACTAGGAAAGGGAATAAAATTTGAAATGTAAATAAAGATAATATCTAATAAGGAAGGAAGGAAGGAAGGAAGGAAGGAAGGAAAGAAGGAAGAAAGGAAGAAAGGAAAGAAGGAAGAAAGGAAGAAAGGAAGAAAGGAAGAAAGGAAGGAAGAAAGGAAGGAAGGAAGAAAGGAAGAAAGGAAGAAAGGAAGAAAGGAAGAAAGGAAGAAAGGAAGAAAGGAAGAAAGGAAGGAAGGAAAGGAAGGAAGGAAGAAAGGAAGAAAGGAAGGAAGGAAGGAAGAAAGGAAGGAAGGAAGAAAGGAAGGAAGGAAGAAAGGAAGAAAGGAAGAAAGGAAGAAAAAAAGAAAGGAAGAAAGGAAGGAAGGAAAGGAAGGAAGGAAGAAAGGAAGGCAAGGAAGGAAGGAAGGAAGGAAGGAAGGAAAGGAAGGAAGGAAGAAAGAAAGGAATGAAGAAAGATGAGCATAAGGATGAGGTGGGAAAGGAAGCTGCTCATATACATAGAAAGTTCCTAGAGAATTCTGGCTCTTGATTATTGTCAAATGATTGTACAGTAGCCCGTATAGGCAGCTAGCTCATGTGTTTGGATATTTTTGTCCAGGTACTATTGCTGTTTGAACAGTTTGTGGAACCTTTAAGAGGCGGAGCCTCATCAGAGGGAGTGAGTAGTTGGATACAGCCTTATGGGTTTATAGCCTGGCCCAATTCTTTCTTTCTCTGCTTCTTCACTGAGAATGTAACGTGACCGGTAGACTCTGCTCCTTCTACCAAACCTTCCATGCCACGGTGGAATTTATCCCTTCAAATTGTAAGTCAGAACAAACCTTTTTTTTCTATTAAGTTACTTTTGTCAGGGTATCTTAGCCCAGCAAAAGGAATACTGCAGCTTGTGTTGAAGAACATGAAGTAACTAATCAAAGCTGCCAAGTCATGGCCAGTTCCTTGTGTAAAGGGGTGGAACAGGAAGCTAGAGTTGGGTAATTGTGTGTTTTGATTAAGAACATGACCTTTGTCTCGTCATCTTTAAGGCGACTTTAAGGGGAAGACATCACAAGACCACTAAAGATAACTAGTGAAAGATTTAAGCAGCCCTGTTCCTGTTGGGCTTCAGAGCCTGATTCCTGGGGACTTTATACACAAATGATAAAGAGTTGTTTTGAAAATATTGTTAGGTATTGTTAAATGTGATCATTTCTACATGATTGCCAGATGTATCTTTAAGTCAAAGGTTATATTTGCCTTAAAAGTCTTCAAATTGCAGATAATCCCAACACTCAGGAGCCTGATGCAGGATGGTGTCAACTTTGAGGTCAACTTGGGCTTCTAGCATGACCATGTTCCTAAAGCAAAATAAAAATGAATGGAACAAATAAAAGTCTTCAGTACGCTGCAGTTTTTGTAGAGAGATGGGTAGAAGACAAATTTCATTCTGGATAAAAATATCAAGGTAGAGTGTGTAAGATGTTATAATGAGGATCTGGTCCACTCTAGCTATAGGTATGCATCGAATACTCCTGTGGGGTAACTGAGATGCTGAAAATGCAGACAAGGACCTGAGGATT